>NC_087442.1:29790833-30119166 GCF_036321535.1 Camelus dromedarius | reverse complement strand
TAACAAATAGCCCCACCAAATTCCCTTACAGCAATTTAAACCAGTCCTAAGAAAGAACAGATTAACCATTCTTAACAAAGGTAAAAGAATCTACATCCCTTTCATTGGCTCATTTATTCAACCAATTAACATTTACTGAGTACCTCTTGGGTTAATACATCAACAGAAGAATACTTTGAAGTTTCAAAGAAAGCTGTAGACTTGGGCCTTGTCCTCTAGGGAAAGTTTCCTAGTAAGAGACTATATGTGACATCCATGAAACCATGGGAAGAGGATACATGAACTCTGCAGTATTGTCTATAGACAATACATGTTTAAAAACTGTAAAGTAAAAGAGACATCTACAGGTACAGTTCATACAAGAGGCTTCATTTTTGTTTTTAAGGCAAAAGAAAATTTCTCAAGGACACGTATGTGAGGAAGAGAGATTATAAAGGCACAAGGCAACAAAATGAGCAAAAAAGGGCTCTAGCAAGAAAAATAAAGAATGCAGAATTTGAGGCTTTGATTCTGAAGATTAAATTTACCTAATCTACAATTTAATACATGACTTATCCTGCTACATGGTTTTAAAGCAGGTTTGCTGTTGGTTTTTGTTTTATTGCTTAATTTTATTGCTTTGTCATTTTGCTCTTACCAAATGTATGTTCTCTTTGTGATTTCATGTTTCATACTCTTTTTCTTCACATCTGTTTATGCCTAAAATAATCCCTCACTTTTTATAGGAAAACCCCTACCTTTATTCCAAATACAATTTAATTGATTTCTGAAGCTCTTATAGTGAAACAACATCTAAGTGGATGCTAGGAAAATAGATGCATAGGTAGACAAACCTGAGAAAGAATGCAAGCTCTAAAAGTTTGTTACAGACATAACCCCATTCAGAAAAAAATCAGAATCATTAATGTAGTTATGTTCACTTATTTTGAGTTTTTGAGATACCAAATTTTTAAAGGTGGTTGCAAAATACAGGGTTTTGTTTCATTTTCTATTTTTCCCAAGCTGTACAATTTGAGAGAATTTATTATAAAAATGAGTGTGTGTTTACAAAAATAAACGCCACAAGAAATATTTAAATGGATCAGGAACACATATAAAAACCACAGAGACAGTTTGGGGACCAATAAAATAATATATACAGTAGTTTTAAAAACATTGAGATAAAAAGGAATATAAATACTCTTGATTCCTGAGAGTGAAATTATAAACACTACAGAGAATTTGCCCCAACATCTGGTAATCTGAACACTTTTACAAAAATCAGAATTGGTTTGAAGTCAGATGGGTAAGACCAACTGCTGCTAATGTGATTACTTTTTTCTCATTATGCTGAGGACTAGAGTAGACTTCAGGTTTTAGCTTCCCATAAGCACTATCATGTCATGATAAATGTATTAAAATAAAAAATTAGACTACATTTTTTATTGGGATGCAGTAGCTTTCTAGATTACCAAACTTGTGGATGGTTTTCCTCTACTCTTATTTTTTATTCAGTGGTCAATTTACTGTTCATTATTATAATAGCACCAGTCTTATAGTATGAGCTCACCACACCTAACCTTTATGCTGTAAATTGAAGTTAAATTGCTAACTCCCTTCAGATGCTAATTAAACTGACTATCACTTATTTTATGTAGCACATGGTGCTTTAAATATATATGCCTGGGATACCCAGCAGATGAATTGCTACTTATAGATACTAATAATGAGGATGTTGGTTATTTTTTCAACTTTAATTAACAGGTGTAATACCCACTTGCAAAGATATCATTAAATTGTATCCAAGATTCACAGACTTTATAATACAGAGTTGGTTACTCAATATTCCTTTTAGAGGTTGACCTTTTCAAAATGCAGTTTAATATTTAACCATAAAACCACTGAATTTTCAAAACTTTGTTGCCTTAGCTCACCTCAAAACTTGTTTTCCCTGTGAAGTGCTTCTGTTTTATTGAAATGAAAAACATTTCACTAATGTCACTATACCAATTTCAAAGACAAAATAAAAGAAAGTGTGTGGCTTCTGGTTTGTGGTCCAAATGTAAGAGCTTAGAAGTAGCCACTCCATCCTAAAAGCAAGCAAAAAAACTGAATTACCTGAAAAATCAATTCTTTTTAGGTCCATCATAAAAATGAGGTCATGGGGCAAACTCTTGCCACCCAAATTGGAGAGACAGACAGAGAATCACCACTAACTCAAGCAGAAATCCATAAGCAGAAACCTCCTTGGGAACCAGTAGCATGGAACATATGGCTTGCTGGAAGCCTAGTGAGAACAACACTGAGAGTTAAAAGCTCTAAGGTATCCAGACATTTGTGGCCTCCCACTTTCATTCGTTTTACCTCTAGGAGCTCTACCACGTTCTCACAATGAATAATCAGAGAAAAATTCCCTTCTGCTTCTGTCAAAGGGAGAGGGGATAGCAGCCATTTTAAAATATACGAGAGCATTCTGTTATTCTTAGCTTAACAAGACCTCCTCTCAGAAGAAACTATTTTACCAGATCCTAACCTACTGGGAAAAGGAAATATACAACTTCAGACCCACCTAGCCATCCTGTCCCACCTAGGGTATGTGGGAGTGGGGATTAAGAAGGTGTGCAGTTCACAGTCCAGAGGTTTAGGCTCACCAAAAGACTAGCACCTAATCACAGACTATAGAATGTTTCCCTTACTCTCACAATTTATCATTATATTGCTTAAGACCTTTATATAGCAGATTCCTTCATGCAATATATCACGTCCACCTTTCAAGAAAAAAAAATATAAAAAAGGTGAAAAACACAGTTTGAGGAGATTGAACAAGTGTGGGAACCAGAATCAAATATGGCAGGGATGTTGGAATTATAAGATTAGGAATTTTAAAAAAACTGTGATTAATATGCTAAGAGCTTTAGTAGAAAAAGACAGCACGTAAGAACAGATAGATAATGTAAATAGAAAGGTGTAAATTCTAAAAAAGAATTTTTAACATGTTAGAGAGAAAAAAAACATTGTAATAGTGGGAGGAGGCCAAGATGGTGGAGTAGTAGGACGCACAGAGCTCACCCTCTCCCACAGATACACCAAGACTCACATCTACGGACCCACTCAGCCAACCAGAGCACCTGCGGAACTCCGACAGAACATTGTCCTCTTCAAAAGACACAGACGCCAAAAATCTGGTAGGAAAAAGGGGGAAAAAAAGGAAGATGAAAAGGCAAAACAGTGCGGGACCGGTCCGGGGAGGGAGCGGCAAAGGAGGACTGGCGCTCGTTTGCTGGGTCTCCCCCTCTCCAAAGGAGAGGCCAGCGGGACTGAGGGGGAAGCTTCTGAGGCTCGGATCTGTACGGAGCAGCCCTTGACCGACAGAACTGGGTTGAACGGGCACAGAGGGTCCCTGCGACACCCAGCCCGAGACCCGAGCCGGGAGGTGGGGGCCAGGACAGGCCGCCCAAGCTGGGCGGAGGACGGAGATGGCTGCGCTGAGGCAGCCCCGGGGGGCTGCAGGGGGCTACACAATGTGGATGAGTGGGTGCACAGGGCAAAACAACTTGGGCCCTTCATGAAACAGCACGGCTGATGTGCCCTGGGGAGAAGGGTGCATACCCCTATCTCTGAAAACCCAGGGAAGGTTTTCAGGGAGGAGAGGCGGGGCTCAAGCGCAGCCGCCATATCCTCTGGCGCTTGGCACCCAGATGGGGGCAGGGGCGAAACCTGAGTCCGTGCCTGGGGGCTTGGCAGCCTCGGAGGCCAGACAGCGACTTGTTTGCAGCCCGAATCAGACAGGAGCCTTCCTCCCTGTGCCTCGCAAAGTTTGTGCCACCAGAACAAACAAGGAGCTGAGTTTGGACACGGAGCAGGGGCAGGACTGTTCCGCAGTCTTCCCGGGCTCGCCTGCGGAGCGCCGACCTGGGGCGGAGCGTGCAGCAGCGCGGAGCTATTGGCGCTGGGAGGCCGCGGGTGGCCCCTAGCCTTTTCCGGCAGGAATGCTGTGCTGGGAGGGGGCGCGATCAGCTTGCCGACAGGCACTTGGAGCAGCACAGACGAGGGCGCCAACGGAGGGCCCTTAGGAAACAACAAGCGGAGCTCGGGAAAAAACAAGCCGAGCTCGCGAAACAGGGTGAAGACAGAAAGACTTCTCATTAAGAGCACACAGTCTCTAGGAGAACACCCCCTCCCCTTTTTATTTATTTATTTTTTTGATCTGTTTTTGCCTGTTGTCTTTTCTGTTTCCTTTTTGATTTTTGCTTTTTAAACAGTTGTATATCCTCCCAGTTTTGGTCCCTTTTGAATTTTTCTTTTAAAATGGTATTGTTGTTATTTTGAAAGATCCACGTCGTGTCATTTCTCTCTTGATTTTGATCGCCTGTTGTTGATTGTACACAGGTTTCAAATGTGTTTTTTTCCTCTTTTGTCCTATTTTGGAGCTTTTTGGGAGACGTCTCAAACCGATTGCTGTTCTGCTTCAACTTACTCTTCAGTTATTCATTGGACGCTGTTTTCAGGCCTGTTTCCCCTCCCCTTCTTCGGAATTCTCTCTTTATCATGTCTTTTTTTTTTTTTTTTGGCTGTTCTGTTTTTTATTACCTTTTTGGATTTCTAATTTCTGGACGGTTGTGTGTACTTCAAGTTTTGATTCCTTTTGGGTTTTTCTCTTAAAGTAGTTATATTGTTTTTTTTAAAGAGAATCCACTTGATTGCATTTTCACTTCTTTTGGGTTTGATCTCCTGTTGATTGTAAACGGGTTTCAGATGTCATTATTTGATCTTTTTTCCTTTTTTCTTTATTTTTTTGAGGGTTTTTAAAAAGATCTCAACTTGAATGCTAGTCTAATTCAAATTGCTCTTCTATAATTGACTGTGCACTATTTTAAGGCTTTTTTCCCCTCCCTTCTCTTAAAATTATCTCTTTATCTTTTTATTTTTTTATCTGTTCTATTTTCTATTACCTTTTTAATTTCTACTTTCTAAACAATTGTATATGCTTCTAGTTTTAATTCCTTTTTAAATTTTTCTGTTAAAGTAGTTATATTACAGAATAGATAACTGATACAACATAAACCACAGTGCCAGAGAGGTATGAGCAAGATGAAGAAGCAGAGAAACCATTCCCACTTAAAAGAACAAGAGAAATCCCCTGAAAGAACGATCAATGAAATAGACATCGATAGCCTACTAGATCAAGATTTCAAAAAAGGAGTGATCAAAGTACTGAAGGAACTAAAAGAGATAGTTTAGAGATATAAAATATGTCAAAAATGAAATTGAATCTATAAAGAAAAACCAAGTAGAATTGGTAAACTCATTGGTTGAGATGAGAGCTGATCTAAAGGCTGTGCAAAGCCAACTAGATAATGCAGAGGAACAAATTAGTGACCTAGAAGACAGGACAATAGAAAGCACCCAAACAGAAGAGCTACAAGATAAACAAATAAAAACAAATGAAAATAGCACAAGGGACCTATAGGATAATATAAAGCGTGCCAATCTTCGCATAATAGGGGTCCCAGAAGGGGAAGAAAGATCAAAGGGGATTGAAAAGGTTTTTGAAGAAATCATGCCTGAAAACTTCCCAAACTTAAAGAAGGAATCAGATATCCAAGTACAGGAAGCTCAGAGGGTCCCAAACAGGAAGAACCCAAGTAGACCCACACCAAGACATCATAATCAAGATGGCCAGAGTCAAGGATAAAGAAATGATCCTAAAGGCAGCAAGAGAAAAGCAAAGAGTGAGTTACAAGGGAACCCCCATAAAGCTCTCAGCTGATTTCTCTACACAAACACTACAGGCCAGAAGGGAGTGGCAAGATATATTCAAAGTCCTGAATTAAAAAAGGATGCAGCCTAAGATACTTTATCCAGCAAGGCTATCCTTTAGGATAGAAGGAGAGATAAAGAATTTCACAGACAAGAAAAGCTACAAGAGTTTAGCAACACTAAACCCATGCTAAAAGAAATACTGGAAGGTCTACTCTAAATAGAAAAGCAGCAGGATGCTACAGAAATGAGAAACTCACAACTGGAAAGGTGATAACTCATGAATTACAAATAAAATAAACATGAAATTATAAAAGAAGACATACAAATCATTGAGAGTGGGAGAGGGAGGCAGGAAAATACAGAATTTTTTTTTCTTTCTTTTTAAAATTTTTTCTTCTTGGTAGGATGGGTTTGAGATAATGTTACTATCAGTTTAATAAAAACAGTTACAGTAATGGGCCAATAGACTTACAAAAAAGGGTAACCACAAGCCAAAAACTTACAAGGGTGTCACAAAAAATAAATAAAATCCATGATAACACAAAGGAAAATTACCAAACCATAAAAGGAAGAAGAAAGGAACAAAGAGGAAATACCAAATCAACTGCAAAGGTAAGTTCAAAATGGCAATAAATACACATCTATCATTAATTACTGTAGATGTTAATGGACTAAATGCTCCAGTCAAAAGACACAGAGTGGCAGACTGGATAATAAAGCAAGAACCTTCAATATGCTGCATACAAGAGACCCACTTTAGGGAGAAGGACACATATAGATTGAGAGTGAAAGGATGGAAAAGGATATTCCATGCAAATGGAAAAGCCAAAAAAGCAGGTGTTGCAGTACTGATTTCAGACAAAATAGACTTTAAAACAAAGGCCATAAAGAAAGATAAAATAGGACATTTTATAATGATTAAAGGAGTGATATTACACTCGTTAATATATATGCACCCAATATAGGAGCACCTAAGTACATAAAACAATGACTAACAGAGATAAAGGGGGAAACTAATGAGAATACAATCATTGTTGGAGATTTTAACACTGCATTAACATCACTAGACAGATCTTCCAGACAGAAAATAAATAAGGCAACAGAGAAATTAAATAATACAATAGAAAAATTAGATTTGGTGGATATTTTCAGAGCATTACACCCCCCCCCAAAATAGGATATTCATTCTTTTCAAGTGCACATGGAACATTTTCCAGGATTGATCATGTACTTGGGCACAAAAGAAACCTCAGCAATTTTAAGAAGATAGAAATTATCTCAAGCATCTTTACTGACCACAATGCCGTGAAACTAGAAATCAACAACAGAGAAACAAAGGAGAACAAAAGGAAGGCATGGAGATTAAACAATATGTTATTAAAAAACCAATGGGTCAATGAGGAAATCAAAGCTGAAATTAAAAAATACCTTGAGACAAATGAAAATGAAAGCACAACCACACAAAATTTATGGGACACAGCAAAGGCAGTGCTAACAGGGAAGTTTATAGCGAAACAGGCCTTCCTCATAAAAGAAGAACAATCTCAAATAAACAATTTAACCCACCAGCTGAATGAACAAGAAAAAGAAGAACAAAAATCCCCAAAAGGCAGCAGAAGGAAGGAGATTATAAAGATTAGGGAGGAAATAAATAAAATACAGGTTAAAAAGACCATAGAAAAAAAATCACTCAAACCAAAAGCTGGTTTTTTGAAAAAGTAAATAAAATTGACAAACCTCTGGCCAAACTCACAAAGAAGAAAAAAGAGAGAGCACAAAGTAGCAAAATAAGAAAGGAGAATGGAGAAATTACAACAAATAAGATAGAAATACAAAATATCGTACGAGAATATTATGAAAAACTATATGGAACCAAACTGGATAACCTAGAGGAGATGGACAAGTTTCTGGAAACATACTGTCCACCAATACTGAATCAAGAAGAAACTGACCGCTTGAATAAACCAATCACTAGAAATGAAATCGAATTAGCAATAAAAAACCTCCCTACAAATAAAAGTCCAGGACCAGACAGCTTCACCGGGGAATTCTACCAGACATACAAAGAAGAACTCATACCAGTCCTTCTCAAACTCTTCCAGAAGACTGAAAAGGAGGGAATACTCCCAAACTCATTCAATGAAGCCACCATCACCCTGATACCAAAACCAGGCAAAGACACTACCAAAAAAAGAGAATTATAGGCCAATATCACTGATGAACATAGATGCCAAAATCCTCACCAAAATATTAGCAAATAGAATCCAACAACACATAAAAAAGATTATACATCATGAGGGTTCATCCCAGGGACACAAGCATGGTTCAACATACGCAAATCAATGTAATACATCACATCAACAAGAGAAAGGACAAAAACCACATGATCATCTCAATAGATGCAGAAAAAGCATTTGATAAAATTCAACAGCCATTTATGATAAAAACTCTCACCAAAGTGGGTATAGAGGGAACACACCTATATATGACAAACTTACAGCCAGCATAGTGCTCAGCAGTGAAAAACTCAAAACCTTCCCACTAAAATCTTGGACAAGACAAGGCTGCCTGCTATCACCACTCTTATTCAACATAGTCTTGGAAGTCCTAGCCACAGCAATCAGGCAAGAGAGAGAAATAAAAGGGATCCAAATTGGAAAAGAAGAGGTAAAAGTGTCACTATATGCAGATGACATGATACTATATATAGAAAACCCTAAAATGTCCACACAAAAACTACTAGAACTAATCGAAGAATTCAGCAACATAGTCGGTTACACAATTAACGTACAAAAATCAGTTGCATTTCTTTACAGTAATGATGAGTCAACAGGAAAAGAAAGTAAAGAAACAATCCCCTTTAAAATAGCACCCAAAGTAATAAAATATCTAGGAATAAATCTGACCAAGGAGGTGAAAGACTTATACATGGAGAACTATAAAACATTGATTAAGGAAATTAAAGAAGACTTAAAAAAATGGAAAGATATCCCATGCTACTGGATTGGAAGAATCAATATTGTTAAAATGGTCATATTACCCAAGGCAATCTACAGATTTAATGCAATCCCTATCAAATTACCCAGGACACATTTCACAGAACTAGAACAAATCAAGACAAGATACAATAAACCTCCTAGAAGAAAACATAGGCAAAACATATCTCATATACATCTCAAAAATGTTCTCCTAGGGCAGTCTACCCAAGCAATAAAAATAAAAGCAAGAATAAACAAATGGGACCTAATGAAACTTACAAGCTTCTGTACAGCAAAGGAAACCATAAGTAAAACAAAATGACAACCTATGGAATGGGAGAAAATTTTTGCAAATGAAGAAATTGATGAAGGCTTGATCTCCAGAATATATAAGCAGCTCATATGACTTAATAAGAAAAAAACAAACAACCCAATCCAAAAATGGGCAGAAGACCTAAAAAAGCAATTCTCCAAGAAAGAAATATAAATGATCAATAGACACATGAAAAAATGCTCAATATCACTAATTATCTGAGAAATGCAAATCAAAACTACAATGAGGTATCACTTCACACCAGTCAGAATGGCCATCATTCAAAAATCCACAAATGACAAATGCTGGAGAGGCTGTGGAAAAAAGGGAACCCTCCTACACTGCTGGTGGGAATGTAGTTTGGTGCAGCCACTGTAGAAAACAGTATGGAGATTCCTCAAAAGACTAGGAATAGACTTACCATATGACCCTGGAATCCTGCTCCTGGGCATATATCCAGAAGGAACCCTACTTCAAAAAGACACCTGCATCCCAGTGTTCATAGCAGCACTATTTACAATAGCCAAGACATGGAAACAGCCTAAATGTCTATCAACAGATGACTGGATAAAGAAGAGGTGGTATATTTATACAATGGAATACTATTCAGCCATAAAAATGACAACATACACCATTTGCAGCAACATGGATATCCCTGGAGAATGTCATTTTAAGTGAAGTAAGCCAGAAAGGGAAAGAAAAATACCATATGAGATCGCTCATATGTGGAGTCAGAAAAAAAAAAAACATAAATACAAAACAGAAACAGACTCATAGACATAGAATACAAACTTGTGGTTACCAAGGGGGCAGGGTGTGGGAAGGGACAGACAGGGATTTCAAAATTTGTAGATACTGACAGGCATATGCAGAATAGATAAATAAGATTACACGGTATAGTACAGGGAAATATATACAAGATCTTGTGGTAGCTCACAGCGAAAAAAAATGTGGCCATGAATATATGTATGTTCATGTATAACTGAAAAATTGTTCTCTACACTGGAATTTGATGCAACATTGTAAAATGACTATAACTCAAAAAAAAAAAAAAAAAGAGAGAAAGATACAGGTTACCAATATCAGAAAAAAATAGGGACATCATAAAGTTCTGATGGATGTTAAAAAGTTAATAAAGGAATATTATAACCAACTAGGTGCTCACAAATTTGATAACCTAGATTAAATTGACCAACTTCTTGAAAGACATTATTTTCCAAAACTCACATGATCTAAATAGACCTACATCTATTAAATAAATTGAATCAATAATGAATAACCTTCCAAAACAGAAAGCACTAGGCCCAGATGGGCTCGTTAGTGAATTCTACCAAATATTTAAGGAAGAAATTATACCAATTCTCTACAATCTCTCCCAGAATACAGAAACAGAAAGACTATTTCCTAACTCATTATATTAGGCCACCATTACCCAAAGACAATACAAGAAAAGAAAACTACATACAAATATCCCTTATGAACATAGATGAAAACTTATTCAACAAAGTATTAGCAAATTGAATCCAACAATGCATAAAAATAATTATATACCATGACAAAGTGGGATTTAACCCAGTTATTCAAGGCTGGTTCAACATCTGAATATTAGTTAATATAATTCATCACTTTAAGCTAAAGAAGAAAAATCACATCATCATATTAATGGATGCAAAAAAGCACTTGATGAAATGCAAAACCCATTCATTACAAAAAAAAAAAAAAAACAACTTTCAGCAAACTAGGAATAAAGAGAAATTTCCTCAACTTGATGAAGAACATGTACAAAGAACCTACAGCTAACACCATACTTAATGGTGAGAAACTTGAACCTTTCTCACTAAGATGAAGAACAAACAAAGGATGTCCCCTTTTACAAGTGCTTTACAGCATCCTCGTAGAACCCCTAGCAAATACAATAAGACAAGAAAAGAAAATTAAAATATACAGATTCGAAAGGAAGAAATAAAACTTTGTTCAGATGATATAACTGTAGAAAATCTGAGAGGATATTTAATTTAAAAAAAGCACCTAACTGTCTTCCAAAAGAGCTGAACCATCTTGCATTCCCACCAGAAATTAGTAAGAATTCCTGTTGCTCCACATCCTCATCACTATTTGGTACTGTCAGTGTTTTAGATTTTGGCCATTCTAATAGGTATGTAGCGGTATCTCGTTGTTTTAATCTGAAATTTCCTAATTATATATGCTATTGAGCATCTTTTCATATGATTAACTGACATTCGTATATCTTCTTTGGTGAGGTCCCTGTTCAGAATTTTTGCCCAGTTTTAAATTGGGTCTTTGTTTTTCATTGTTGAGTTTTATGAGTTCTTTCTTCATGAATTTTAAAAATCACATTTGATGGTTTAAATGAAAGTTAAAATACCATTTGGTGTGTGCTCTAAGTATGTAGAAAAACTAATTAAGAAAATTTTATTTTAAAAGTGGGCAGTAAACAGATCTAAATGGAAGTCAGTTTTCTATACTTTACTCAAAGTTGTAAAATGTTAATACTAGTAGACTGTGATGTATGTAGATTGTGATGGTAGACATACGTATATTTTAATAACTAGAGCCACCACTAAAAAAACTATAAAATAACATATGCTCAAAAAAATCATAAATAAAGAGAATGAAACTTAAAAACATTCTAGTAATCCACAGAAGAGAAAAGAAAAGGAAACAGAAAATGATAAACAGAGGAAACAAATAGAAAACAAATCATAAAATAGAAGACTTAACCCCTAATATATCAATAATTGCATTAATTATAATTGTTCTAAATATGTTAATTAAATGACAGAAATTAGTAGGCTGAATAAAAATGATTAAATTATATGATGACTACAGGAAACTTCCTTCAAACATAATGATATAGGCAGATGGAAAGGATAGAAAAAAGATATACTACGCAAATTTTAATTTTTTAAAAAAGCAAGAATAGCTCTATTAATGTCATGTAGAGTAGACTTCCGAGCGAAAACACTCTTACCAACAAAGAAGGATATTACATAATAATGAAAAGGTCAATATACCAAGAAGACATAATGATCCTACGTGTGTATGGACCAAGCAACAGAGCATCATAATACATGAAACAGGAACCAATAGAACTGAAAGGAAAGGTAGAGAAATACTCAGTTTTAATTGAAGATTTCAATTATATACCCTATAACTGTTAAAGAAATCAAATCTGTAAATTAAAAACTTACAAAAAATTATCTCTAAGCCCAGGTGGCTTCAACTGAGGAATCTGACAAACATTAAATAAGAATTGGCACCAACTCTACATAATCTCTTCCGGGTAATAACAGAAATCAACATTTTCCAACTTTTTTTATGAGGTCAGTATTATCCTAATACTCAAGTCAGACAAAAACAAGAAAGAAAGAGAGACAGAAAGGAAGAGAGGGAGAGAGGAAGGGAAGGAGGAGAGAAGGAAAGGAAGGAGACTACAGATAAATATCTTTCATGGACTTAAATGCAAAAATCTTCACCATACTGATTCTAGCAATGTATAAAAAGGGTTCTTACAGATAATACCAAAACACAACCCATAAAAGAAATAATTGATAAACTGGATTTTATTAAAGTTTTTTTTTTTTTTTTTGCTCTGTGAAAGATCTCATTAAAAAGATAAAAAGAAAAACTATGGCCTCAGAGAAAATATTTGCAAATTGCATATCTGACAAATGACTTATATCTAAAATGAATAGAAAGAGGGATAGATGAAGTAAGGAATTAGTTTCACTGATCTTTACATCATTTACGCAGTTCCCTTGCATATTTCCCTGCACAATATTCTAGTAATGGCTATACTGTATTTAGTAATCAGGAAGGTAAGATTTTGACAACTGATAATCCTGGATAGCAATACGTGATAGATTATTATAGTTAGAGCGCTCAAAAACATCACACTTCTTTCTATGGACTCCATTGCATAGTTTTTCCCCACATTGACTCTGGGCTTAATCATATTGGCTTGACCAATGAGATATCATGCAGAACAGAAGTTTAAAATAATTTTCACATTAAGATTGTTCCCGTTTCTTCCTGCTTTTAAAACCCTGCTACGAATGAAGAAGCTGAGTTATCCTACTAGAGACAAATGGTCCAGTAGATAACCAACACCAACAACCAAACTTTTGAGTGAGGATAGTCACCAGATAATATGCAGAATGAGCAGCAAAGGAACCACTAAAATAAACTGCCCATATTGTTGACCCAGAGAATCGTAACGAGGTAAAATAGTTGTTTTAGGTCACTAATTTTCATAGTTGTAAGCATTGCCACAACACAGTAACAGATACAGCTTATTATTACTAAATATTTAAATCCTACTTAAACATGAACTTAAATAAATAGGTTGATTCAATTATGTAATTGAGTACTTTCATTTCAACTCTAATTTTGAAAGCCTTTCATAATTATACCTTCTAATTTTTGAATCTGAAGTTGGTCGTGGTGTTCTGAGAGTCACTGAAGAAAGTAACAGCATCAATGTAGATGGCTTGGGAAATTGAATTGTGTGAATTTATTCAGAACCTACCTTACAATATATTTTTAATTTGACAATAATGATTTTGGCTTCAAGTTCTGCCTGCCTTCTGAACATCAAATGGCTAAAAATCAATAACTTTAGAGTTTACTCAAAACCAATTAATAAAAATTTTACTAGTTATACCTTTATACAAAGATTCAAGTATTGAACCATTTTGGACTGCAGACTTTTTCAAATCATCTTTTGAAATGGCGTAAAGAAGAAGAACCAATTACCAAACATGGTGATCAACACAAAAAAAAATTAAAATGTTCATCTGTCATTGTAATTTTGCCAAATAATGTTATTAAGACTAATTTATGGAATTATTATTCAAGCTATTATTTAGGTCAATCTAGTAAGCACATTAATATGAAAAACATCTCATTTTTTACCATCTTAGCTACAATAAACTTTAAAATATGCCAGTCTTCATGCTTTAGGGCATAATTTTGTTACCAGCTGGGGTCAGGAAGAAATTTTCCCCATAGTGTAGTATTGCCAATTACCATAGGTGTAGAGAGAACGAGAGAAAGAGTCAGGGGGTTACATGGCCCTCTAAAGCATCTGGTATTGGATGCTTTCTGAGTGAGAAATCAGGATAAGATGAAACAGTCAATTGTTCCTGTATGTCAATTCCGATATTCCTATGAGCTCCCAATATGACATTGCTGCCACAAGGGAGGGATTTCCTACAGAACAGATGTCACTTACAGTATTATGTGGGCTATCTATCTCAACAAATAATTGCTTGGCACTTCTGCCCTATGGCAAGGGTCTGAAAATATGTTAGGGTGGGAACACACTATACAAGCAGATGGGCATAGATAAAAGAAAGAGCAAGAGCATACTGAGTCTGAAATGCATGTGTAAAAGCCAGATGGGGGTACTGAAGCACATGTCTTTCCTTATCTTCAGCAACTAAAGCCCAAGATCAGAAATTTCCAGTTATTAGTTATTTAGAAGTTCTATTCTAAAATTTCTTTAGATGAATATGTGTTACATAAGGCTCCATTTTATTGAAACAAAGAAACCTTGCCTTTTTAATATAAACTGCAATTTCCATTTGAAATGAATGCTTTTTGCTTAAGGCCTGAAATTGATATGAGACTCCCAACACCAGTGCCCCCTACTTCCACCCTTCCCCCCAAAAAATGAAAAAGGAAAAAACTAGGCTGGGATAAGAGGAGGGACACAAAGACTGACAATGAATGACAAAGTACAATTGAGATGGGACTTGCCTGAGAGAGACAGCAAGAGAGGGAAAAAGGTTCTTTTAAAATATCAATAAGAGAATCAAAGAAAGCAAGATCCTTTTTCTGATAAAAGGCGAAAAGTTAATAACAGTGAAGAAAGAAGGCAATTGCAATATGTTCCAACTGTAATGGAAGAAAAGAAGATGAAGGTAGAATCAGAAAGTAACCATTTTAAATAAGTTTAACATATTTGTAGTTTTCACAATTCAAGGATCAAAGTTTTAAAAGTATTTAAACTATTTGCCTCAATAGCAGACCTGATTGACTAAATAATTGGTTGGAGAAAGAGTCCTCCTCTTGGTTTTGTTCACAAGAACCAGCAAAGGAATTTTTACTTTTAAAATAGCATTGACTCCAGAAAAAACCTTGGGGTTGGGGGTGGGGAACAATAATGAATATATTGTAAGTTATTAACAAGCATTAAGTGATATCTGGAATGGAATTTGGAATGGAAATGTATACTATTCCTACTTTTCTCAATTATTCGTGTTTGAGATTTCACCCACAGGGTTAGTTACCACATCTAGACACCATGATTTATCTAGCAGAAGCTACTAGAAATAATTAGCATCTATATATCTGGGCTTACACATTTAAAACATAATTTAAAATGATGATAGCTGTGTTGACACTAAAAATTAGCAAAACAAAGTTACAGGTTGAGTATATACTATTTTAAAACTCTAATGAATTTTTTTTTTTGGTTAATCCCTATGATGCATTTTCAAGTAGCTATGAGAAATTTGAAGATTTCTTGAAATTTGAAGTCATAATGATTTGAAGTCATCGTAATTTATTCAAAGCCTCAAAAAAAAGACATACAAGGAAAAGTTGAAAATGGACAACAGTCTTCACATTTATGGAGGGAGATTATAAAGTGAAAGGTGACCAATTTTCCATGTTTCAAGATAAGTAAAAGGAAATTAGGCTAAAATTATAGACCAATCATAGTGAAGAAGAACATTAATAATATAACTACCATGGATGCCACAATATATTACCCAAAAGGTTATGTAATTCTCTCTGCTTCATTACTTAAAATCAAGACAGGCCCTGAAAAGCAGGTTATTGATTAATAAGAATCACAGTGCCAGACTATCTTATACTCGAGGTCTCTAAGGGAATAGGTGACTCCCACTCTTGTCCCCTTTGGCTTCAGTGAGCCATTTGCCTCCATTAGTAAGCTTTTGAGCTATAAAGACATTTCACAGGGTGTTAGACACTACTAGTCTCAAGTGTATAATAAGTATTCAGACAACACAGTGGGGATTAGATGCCTTTAGTCTTCTTGATTATGAAGTTGGTCATAATTTGGATGAACTTACCTTAAACCACAGCTACCATTTCAGTTCATCCATTATTCATTATCAGATAGTAGTAACATTTGCTCAGGGCCAACCATGCATTCTCATATTTATAACAAAAGGGAACTTCGTGGAAAAAATGTCCTCACTCTGATTAAAACACCTTTTTATAGACAGTGTATAATAGTTCTCACTTTATGTTTTTCAGCTCTACAGCTTCTATAATTTCTATTCCTTTTATCAACACTAGAGACAAAGGGGCTTTTAAAGTATGTTAGGTATAATATACAGGCCACTTGACATAATTTCTTTTTTAAGCTTGGGTTTTCTTTTTGAAAAAAGCAAAGGTTTTAAAAGGTTTTTGAAATAGACAGCTTCAAAAGTTTGTTCAGCGTAAATGTAAATGAAATTTGTGTCTGGAGAAAATGACCAAATCCTACAGGTTATTTAACAAATTTCAAATACTCAAAGTACAACTAGAAAGTGGGGTCTAAGCATGGAAGATTGAGCAACTGATTCTGTGATTCGATTTTTGGTCTTTTACTCTTCTCTCTTGTTCTCTAAGTTTTACCTCAGTATCCGAGTTAACATCCTTGATATATACCTCTTGTGGATTTCTCCTTTTCTGTATTCCAACTCCTTTCCCTGCAGACCTCCTGCCCTATGACTCCAGAGAAAAGTAAAGACAAATGACAACCCTGGAGAAATGAAGATGTGGGAAGTTCTTGGCAGACCAAGAAGAAGTAATATGTTTCCACCAAAAAATATTTATAGAAAGAGGTCAAAGGGAGACAAGACAATAGATATGAAAGTCCTAATTCCCTGTTCTGGGAAAAAACCATCTTTGTGTATGGAGTAGAGAGTTTCCAAAAGGACAAAGACCCCATTAGAGGGAAGAAGAAACATGAACAAGAGGGATTTTGCTCTATTTTCCATTTATGACTTTAGCTTAATGGGCAAAATTAGACAAAGCCCCTCTACCCTGCAGATGTGATTTAACAAATATAATCAATTAGAGTGTTAACTGGTAGAGAATTAACTAAGGCAACAAGAACAGGTACCATGATGGCCTGTGTTAATGAGCCACAAACTGGGATGGCTGCCTGGCTATACTAATTTCTGGAACCATGTTTGTAAAGCATCCCCTCTGCCATTCTAATTACATACTATTTCTTCTATCTCTCCCTACAGCCACAAAAGTGAATACCTGACCAATAAACACTATCATAGCACCACTATCACCTTAATGACCAGGCTAAGGGCTGGAAATGTGATCCTAGGAAATCTGGAATTTTTCATACTGGAGCTGAATAACATAAGCTCCTATTTTCCTAGGTGACAGGTTGTAAGGATGTGAGCCTTGAGGGAATGAAGCCCACGCAGTGTGCTGCAAGGAGTTGCTGGTCTAAAAACAAAGACAATATGCAAAGAAATAGACACTTCCTAATGGTATTCGAAGTCCTGGTTCCAGTCACCCCTGATATCAGCTATCCTTCCTAGTAATAGGAGTCAAGAAATTCTCTTTGTGACTTAATCTACTTCCAAGTGGGTTGTTCTTACTGGAAATCAACCGAGTCCTCACTAACAAAGCTAATGAGAAAGTGGTAAACCCCAACCAGATGGATAAATGATAACTGCTAACATTGTAATGGCATAGAACAATAACATTTTTGCTAATTGTGCAATTTTGAGCTAATTTCTTAAAATCTCTGAATCTCAGTTTATTATCTGGAAAATGGGGCTTACAGTTACTCTACTAGATTATTGAAAAATTAAAAATAATGTTGCAGTGTATTAGTGTGATGGCTTTCCATGGTACTTCTTAACAAGGGCTAAAAATTTATATTTCTGATAATAAGGATATGAGGATAATGATGATGATGACCCTGAAAAGACAAAGATTATAGAACTCAGACATGACTAAATATGACTGATATAGCTAGTCCTGGAGAATGGGTGTAGCAGTAATTTTAGGCTCAACTCAAATGCCTCCAGAATAATAAAGGCTTCCATGACTTCATCAAACCCATGTACAATTACTCGGCAACACACCTATGGTTCAGAGTCTTTCTTTCATTGTATTTATTTATTTACCCTTCTACATTATAAAACCTACATAGCAAGGTCTCTCTTTTTCATATCTGTACCCTATAATTATAGCTCAAGAACTTGGTCAGAAGTAGCTGCTAGAAATAGTAAATTAAACTGAACTCCAGAAGTTTACTGGGAGTCAGAAGAAATTTATTCCTATCTTTTCTCTATCATTTACTCACGTGTTCCCTTAAATAAACCACTAGCCTTAGGGTCATATACTCACTGTATTGGTCTTCAAAGTTAGATACTCTAACCTCCTACTCCAGTGCAAAAATCCCATCTAAAATACATTTGCTACCTTTGTACACTCAGATAGACCCTTTGCAAAAAGCAATCTCCAATCTAACTACTTTTTGACATAATTATTCTCTCTCACATTGAACAACTCAACAAAGCAAAGCTTTAAAAGGCCCCAAATCAGAGTCAGCAATAGAGACCCAGAATTCTAACTCAAAAACGTCAGCCTTTCTATACACTACAGCCCTTACTTGTGTATTAAAGACTTGGAATGTCTTTAGAAAGCTTATCATTCTTAATAATCTTCCTACTCCTATGGCACACCTCACTGATTGGTTCAGATAGTCAAATGAGGTGATATAAAACTTCTCGGGGAGTACAAAATGCTCCGACATATCAAGTTGTATTTGTATCTTAATGATGGTGTCGACTATAATGATAATAGGATGCTTTGTTGCTCTAATATTTACATGCTATTTAATGAATCACGTGTTGGGAATTGAGAGGACACTCTGGATTTTTATCCTTATTTTCTCTTCAACTTTTGAGTATAATTAAAATGTAAGAATTAAATAGTAGATGATTACCTACTATATTTACTTAGAAATTATGGAGATATACACACACACACACACACACACACATATACCTTGGAAAAAGATGGTAATTGACTTGAAGAAATTTCTGGTCTTACTGGGAAAAGTCTCTGAAACATTGGTTTGTATGAATATTCATATGAAACTGTGTGTGCTGGGCCCTGGCTTCCTGGCTAAGTTGAAGCCTCCTCTCCTTTTCTAATTGTCCTTTCAGGTGAAATTGGAGTCCAGTTAAAGCTTGTAACATATTTTTCTTCTTTTCTTTTCACTATTGATGGATTTAAAAAAAAAAAGGACCTCTGCAAAAAACTTGCAAAGAATTATTTTCTTTTATCACTTGAGATTACATGTTGTAAAATAAATCTAGTAAATGATAGAGGAAGCATCTGAAATAGGAAAACAAACTCATTCTTTAATGGCTATGATTCACCCATAAAGATACAGTTCTTAATGTTTCAAGTTTAAAAAAAAAAAAGATGAGAAGAAACAGTTGGCATTCAGCTAACAATTGTGTTTGGAGATTTGTGCCTGACTTTGTTATTCTGAGCAAAGCCAGGTGCCAGTCTCTTGGGATTATGTACAAAGGCAAGAAAAAAAGTGGACATGTACAAACCTCAAAGGTGACTGCTGGGTTAATAAAACAGTCTGTTTTCTGTTCACCCACTCTTGCTCTCAGTGTGCAAGTATATTAAAATATGTCAAAAGGAAAACCATTCGCTGTGCAAAAATAATTCAACTACAAGTCACAGTTTCCAGCTGCTGGAGTGCCTTAGTGCATTTAAGTGCACTAACAAGTGACCCATACATCTCCCTGGATGAAAGTTGTGTCCTCATTAAAGGAGAAACAAACACAAAATAAGAACAACTGTCACATAGTAAAACAGACCACAATAGATGCTGCATTTCCCCACTCTGTTTCTGACTTGAGCTATTACAGACTGAAGAGCAGTGCTGTCCTAGAAGTCACCTCTTTAAAAGCCATGAAAGTAAAACAAGGAAGCTGCTAGAAGAACTGAATGTGTAGCTAATGGCCATTCATATTAGTGTTCAATGTATCTGGAAAAACATCTTTTTCTCTCTAGTCTCTGTAAAATCTCTCACCAAATTAAACATTGTAATAATGTGAAGTGGCTAGATTAAACAGATGCACCCCAGGGAATTTAGAATTGATGTTCTAATTTATATCTTTAAATAACCCCTCTTAGATAAACTCTGGCTTAAGAATTTATAAGATATTCATACCAACCTTTGCTTTTCTGATTTTTCTCTAGAAAACTATATCATTGATATGAATCTGCAAAAAAATAAAGATAAAAAAGAGGTTAATGTTGTTCAATCTAATAATACTGTTCTTGTTTGATTAATATGTTGCACATTAAGGCAAAACAAACATTGGATGCTCAATGTGATAGTTCTGGTCTTCAGCACAGCAGGATATATGTTTAAAAACATATGTGATCAAAAGTAGATAATAATCTGGAACAATAAGGGAACGATATTGGAGAAAATATAACTAATTACAAAATGTGGTACCAGCAATGGTTTCAAAGCTATGTAAAGTGTTCCTCTTGTATACAGGGACATCTTTGTTCAGCTGTTTTCATAGCAGTTACCAGACATTATTGCAATTGCCAATTTACTCTGTTGTGCCTCCCATACTAGAATGCAAGCTCCTCAAAGGCAAGATTTCTTATGTGTCATTTTTTATGCTGTTGGAACCCCCATCTCATATAATCCCTGGCACATAATAGGAATTCAAAAATTATTGATTGGTTGGGTGGTTAACTGACTAAATATAGTTGTGCTTTTGACAGTCTGTGTTTCACTTTGAACTACCAACCCTTTTCTGGAAGACAGCAGAAGAACTGTAAAGAGAAGGTGGATCTAGGAAGACATCAACAATTTCTGTGACAAATTACAGCCCAGAAACAATGGAGATACACATAGAAAAGCAGAGCTACTCAACTCTGAACTATGCTTTAAACTTAAGTATATAGAACAATCATTAAAATGAAATTGAAGCCCAATATAAGAGGAAAGGTAATAAGGGATAAGCAAGCCAATCTAAGAGAATTAAATTATCCAGGCCTAAAACAATTATGTAAGCTTGGAACAAGAAAAGTATTTGAGGAACCCAAATTAATGATAAGAATAACTCATTAAAAATGGGAAATGATCTATTTGGATACCAAGAAGTAGTGGGCTTGATTTTTAGCCCCCATGAAACTCTAAACAGAATATCGAACAGCTAGTCTAGGAAGTCATGAAAAATAAAGTGTAATTCACTAGGAGATAGTATTGTATGAAGTCAAAAGAATATTGTATGAAAACAAAATCCAGGGTTCATGTTCTACATGTGTACCCTGGTTACTTTTGTGATTTCTTCTTTTCCCTGTTTGTTGTGAGATGAATTGTGTCCTCCTCTAAAATCTGTTGAACCTGTAAATATGACCTTATTTGGAAATAGGGTCTTTGCAGATGTAATTAAGTTACAAGTTAAGATGAGGTCATACTGGAGGAGGGTGAGTCCTTAGTCTATATGTCTGGTGTCCTGAAAGGAAGTGGAGAAGAGACATAGAGAACACAGGCAGACATGGAAGAACACGGTGTGATGATGGAGGCAGAGACTGGAATTGTGCCAAGAGAGAAGCATGGAACTCTGACTCTCAGCCTCCCAAAAAGCATCACTCCTGCTGACACCTTGATTTTGCACTTCTGGGCCCCAGTACTGTGAGAAAATAAATTTCTGTGTTTTTAAGTGACCAAGTTTTTGGTAATTTGCTGTAACAACCCTACTTAACTAGTATGCCATTCTATAGAATGAAATTAGTGACAAATCTTCATAAAGTGCTTGTCAGGAAGATTATATAGTTTAACATCAGCAATTCTTAATTTCAGCAAAGCATTTCACAAAGTTTCTTGCAATGTGTTCAACAATAAAATAAATTTATGTGAGCTCAATTATTAGTTAGGATCACAGTCGTTAAAACTATCATTCTCAAAGAGCTGATTAATAATTCAGCATGAATCTACTTTTTCCCAAAATTTTCATTTATCGGTATATTGAAAATAGTTCTCAGGCCTTGAACCTCTATATTTTAGGGCCCTTGGAGATAAATGGACAGATGTTGGGAAACTGATCTTGAGTAATATTTGTAGTGGTGGACATAGAACCTTCATTCACCTGTTGCTTTTAATACATTAACAACACTTAGAGAAATTCACAGAATGGAAGCTACTCAAATATAAGAAAAAATAAGTTGGGAGAAATAACATTCACTAAAAGACAAAATCAATAATTAAAATTAAGTTCTTATTATTTTAATGATTATTATTTAATAATAATTATTATAGTATGATTTAATCATTATTAATAACAATTTAATAATTTGAATCCCTAACAGTACTTATACATAATAGATACTCAATAAATTACTATTATTATTAATAGTGTAATACTCTAGAATAATGAGTCTAACTCACTAAGGTGGAAAATACAATATTTCATTTGAATTCCAAGTTTAAATAGATGTCAAGTGGGAAATATATAGGTTCATCATAAATTCATATAAAATAGACATGGAGATTTCAGTTGGCTAAAGCCTTAATGTGTCCAATCAGTGTTTTTCTGGCCTCTAAAACAAAAACAAAACAAACAACAAAGGTGAGAACTTGGGATGAATTAAGAGGTGTATGTAAGCTTGTGATAATTTGCAGAAGGAGAAGATAAGAGGTATGTTTTTCTCAAAGCAGAGATTCTTCTTTTGACATTTGACAATACCCTGCATGATAGAGAAATGAAAGAGAGTTCCAAAGGAGATGGAGGGTTTCTATACATTCCCACCCAAACTTCTGAAAGATAAAAAGAGGTAGGCTCCCAAGGCATGCAAATCAGTGCCACAGGAAGATCTGGGTGAAAGATATTTCTTCTGCTTCCTAGAAACAATTGAAGCTTCACAGTAGCAGCATCCAAGAAATGTAACAGCTTTAAGAAATACCAGAGTTTCCCTCAGACTAAAGTGTGCAAAGAATGGCCACAGGTGTTTGAGGGGCTAAAGGAAAGATGTCAGTTAGGAAGAGACATTGGAGCATCTCATTCTCCAAGATCCAAAGGAGGCCCTAAAAGTATTGGGAAAGGGAGACCATTTAACAGAGGATGAAGACAAAGGTATGAAAAGAGAAAAATTTCCCCCACACTGTCATGAGCTTTGGTGATACCCAAGAAAAGGGGGGAAAGTAGGGCAGATCTAATGTTAGTTGGCTTTTTCTTAATTAAACCTCTGTCTCTAGGCTCATAGGTATATCACATGCAACGGGGAACCTTCTTGATATAAATTGTGTTTCCCTAGATGTTGACCAGGACACATTGCCTATGATACTCATCACAGAAGTAACTCAGGTTCTTTATACTTGAGTTCTTTCCAATGTCAGGTTTCAGACAGGTTTGGATACCCACTGTACTGGTTTCATATGGATACTGTAAAACAATTACCAAAACTTTGGTGGCTTAAAAAAAAAACCCACAATTTTCTTCTCTTAAAGTACAGGACAAACACCTGAAATCAGTTTCTCTGGGCTAAAGTCAAAGTGTCAGCAGCGCTGGTTCCTTCTGGAGGCTCTACGGGAGAATCCATTTCCTTACTTTATTCAAATTTTAAAGATTGCCTATATTCCTTGGCTTGTGGCTCCTTCCTCCATCTTCAAAGTGGGTCACTCCAGTCTCTGCTTCTGTGGTCACATGTCCCTGACTGACTTCTGCATCCCTCTTATAATTACTATGGCAATTACATAGGGCCCACCCTGATAATCCAGAGTAATAGCCCCGTCTTAAGATCCCTAACTTAATCATATCAGCAAGGGCCCTTTTGCCATATAATGTAATACCCACAGGTTCCAGAAGTTAGGATGTGGACATATTTGGGGGCCCTTTATCCAGCATAGCATGTTCATTTTAAAAGAAACATTATAGAAAGGGAGGACAATATAGAGTGAAAGCATAAACTAGCTCTGCTTGCTTCACAAATGCTTATAATGTTTTTTCTTGGCCAGATGCTTTTCTAAATGCATTACAAATGTTAATTCATTTAATCTTCATGACAGCCTTAGGATGTAAGAATTATTATAATCCCCATTTCACTGATGGGAAAATTGATGCACAGAAAGGATAAATTACTCACAGATGGTTTTGTGGTTATTTACAGCCAGTATGACTTAGGAGATGGCATCCTAGAGCCAGGATGCCATCCAAATCATGCCTCTTAGCTGGGTGGCCTTGACACTGTGTTTTCACTGGGAAAAACTTAATTTCATATGGTTGGTGTAAGGATTAAAAGAAATAATGTATATAAAATAGTTATTACAGTTGCTTATTCAAAATGTACTCATTACACAGTAAATGACAAAATAAACATATCAGAAACATTGACCAAAACAAACCTCCCCCCTCTACAAAAAAACAAAACAAAACAGGAAAAGAAGAATAAGGATGGTTAGGGAATTGGAAATGCTATCATCTGGAAAATGGTAGTTTAGCTTGGAGAAGAAAAGAATTATGAGGACATGATAGCTGTCTTGAAATATGTGATGAACTTTCATGTGAAAGGGGAAGTAGATTTATTTTAATGTTCCCCCATAAAACCAAACTAAAACCTAAAGGTGAAAATTACACGGCAATAAAATCAGGCTCAAAAGAAAGAGAATGATCTAATAATTAGAGTGATCCACCAATGGAAAAACCTGCCTCAGAATTTTGTAAGCTTTTAGTCCATTGGAATGTTCAAGCACAAGTTAAATGACTTTCTGTAGTATATGAAATACAGAAAGAATTTTAACAATGAGAGAGATATTAAAATACATTCATGCATTTATTCAGTAAATATTTACTGAACATCTGTGTGCAGCACCTGTAAGGCCCCTTACAGCTCTGAAAATAACAGAATCTACTATTCTATAATAGAAGGAACATATAAAAACACATGTCACAAAAATGGACATAATTTCAGACTGATTCTCATTGGAAGGATCTACTGATTTTTCAGCTGCCAGGCTCTTTGGCTGGTCTGGTATGATCTGCAATAAGCCTTTATTTCCACAATAATTTACACTAGTCACAGGAGGACTTTTTCTACAGTGAAGAATCAGTTTTTAATAGGAAAAAAAATCACTCATTTTGCATTCTGATAGCAGGGGCTTTTCTTAAAAGGAGAGAATAGAGTTTATTCAACAATGGTTAGTTTTTTTTTTTCTTTTGGCCTAGGCAAACAAGTATAATAATCAACATCCTTTAAACAAAAGAAGGGGGAAAGATGGGATACTTCTAATTTGATCTGAAGCATATGCCACTTTGGAAGAATCTGTGCTTTGTCATTGTCTCCAGCAAAGATATGCAGAGAATTTACCCACTCCTGCCGACCCACAAACAAATTAATTATGGTAAAAATCTATTAAGTCTGAATTGTCCTGGGAATTATTAAGAAGCTATCTACTTACCTTCTCACCTAACCGTTCTAAGGCAGATTGCTTTTGGAGATTTACCTGAATTACACAGGTAATCTAAGAAATTCTCCAACCACTGAGCAGAATGTGCCCAGTGTCTACACAACCCCTATGACACTTCATCACACAGCACCCACTGGCATTTATTACACAGCTGTTAGTACTTGTCAGAATTAACCAGATAATTGGACAGCCCTCTATTTTGATTTTTGCTACTTACAATCTTTTCTTTGCAGAAGGCACAGAGCAGGGATAATAATAACCCTAATACAAGTTGGCCTTTAATAAGCTCTTATTATGTGATGGTCATGTCATATGAACCAGCATAGCCAATCCTTTCAACATCCTGTTAGGCAGGTACCACCCTTATCCTTGCTAACGAACGTGATGAGGTCAAGATGAAAACGCAAAGGGACATACTCTTGAGCTCCCATTGACTGATAAACCACAACTTTTAAACACCTCTCTACCAAGGACAAATAATTAGAAGAAATATTGAAAAGTAATTACAAATCTTTGTTTAGATATCTTTTACAAAAATAAACAGTGAGCCAAAGATGGGGTCAGAACCTAGTTCTTCAGATAACTGTGCTCCAAATGACTATTGACTAATTTAAATATAAAAAGCACTGTCAGCATCTGTGGGCTAGCCACATCACTGAGTTATTAAATATCATGCAAGAGCCTGTATAGGTAAGAACTCATAAAAAATATGGTAAATTTTCTTCTCTTCCTCTTCAAAATGCCCCAAGGCACTCGTATACATTATGGACACCACTGGCCTGAAAATTCTCAGTTGAGGGAAAAAGAAATCCAAAATCCTTGAATTATAAGAGCACTAAAAGCATCTAAAATGATAACCATTTTGCCCCTTTAACACCAAAAGATCAACTGATTTTTATTTTTCACTTGGAGTTGACCTTTATTTAACCCATGGCATGCCAAAGTTATGGCCTGAAGCAATTTTTTCAGTGAATGCCTTGACTTGGGACAAGAATAGATATCTCTGTTTCTGAATCATCATTTTATACCACTGCTGATGGTCAGTCTAACAAAGAAAAAATATTTCTCAACATTTAAAGAACACCAAAACTTTCTATTCAGTTATTAATTTTTCCACTTCAAATACATTCAGAACTATAAAATGTTTGCAAATTCCAAAATAGTCTACATTATTCAGTTATTATTAAGCTCTTCACTAAAATGTTGTGCTCATTTATACATTAAAAATAACCAACTGATTGTGTATGCATTAAAAAAAAAGTTTTAATTGATTCTTTTGATCAATTGACTGCCTGCTGGCATCTTTTCCTAACAGGGAAATTAATTTTAAGGCATTATGGTGTCTCTTTTACTCTCTAGATAAGTCCTGTACCTATACACAATTGTTCAGGGCTATCCCATTATTTTGAAAGTAATAAATGAGGTATATTTAAAGGATTTAGACATGATTAGTATAGTCTAACAGTTCTTCTCTAACAAAAACAAACTCAATAGTTGCATATTATGAAAGATTACAATACCAAAGAGAAAAGTCCAAAAGTACAGTGGGAAGTATTTAATTTGGAGATTAAGAATTTATGGCTATAAGGGCTGTGAGGCACCTCTGTGAGTTATCCAAGGGAGAATGCAGATTTTCTGGACGTTTTTAATGATATAAACAGTTATATTTCTAAGCTGGCATAAATAGGATTCTGGTTACAGGTACACAGCATAATAAAATAAAATATCAGTGTAGAAAAAGTAGATATAGTCTGGCTCCAGGATGTCTAGCGGAAACTCTTCAACAACTATATTTATATGAAGGTAATTTAATAGTATTCACAAATATTCCTGTATATCATCTCCACATAGTTTTATTTCCTGGGCAGCATGAATCTTTAGAAGTTCCCCAAAAAGAAATCAGTGTCACCATACACTGAAAATTTGCTAAGCACTTTGTATCTGCTAGCTCCTTCAACATTTTCAATAAGCCTATTAATGTTCCTTATTATTATCAAATGGAGAAACTGAAACTCAATAATCACAGTAATTTGCCCCTCACTACACATTTAGTAAGTTGAATATTAAATTCAGATCAATTTGACTTTAAAATATATATTTTCAAATTCCTATATTATATTAGCAAAATAGTCTTAGCAATAATTGAGAAGAACACGAATCCAGCCAGTGCAATAGATCAGGAAGAAGAAATGAGTTAAAAGTAGTAAAAGGATACATGATTATTATTTGTCAATGATACAAACAGCTACATAGAAAACCTAAGAGAAACCAACAACAACGAAAGAAATCATTAATAATAAGAGTTTAAACACAATAGATTTTTAAAAAAATTTAATTACATGTACAAACTTATGAATATAAAAATTGTAGTTTAAGAGAATGAATTATATAGTCTGAAAATTGTATCTCAATAAACAGTAAAAAAAAAAAAAAGACTATACTACCAGTTAATATGGGGAAAGTAGATGAAATAAAGACTATTCACTGATGGTATGAATGTAAATTAGAACTTTTTTTCTAAAGGGTAATTAAGCTTTGTTTAATTAAAGTCTAGTTATTATAAATAAATAAATTTCTAAAAAATGTATTCTAGGAAGCTAACCAGAGATGAGCCATTAGATTTATACACAAAAATAATTATAGTCTTGTTCATAACAGGTCTCCCCAGAAAATTAAAACAATGGAAACTGCAAATCCAGAAAATTCCAAGTATACTTCAATATATCCATAAAAAAATCATGTTTCAGAATAGTTAATAATATTGGAAGTGCTCACAATTTTAAGTGAAAATGGCAAGATACAAAAAAAAAGAAACTAAAGGTTAAAAAGAAATTAGAGCTGCAATAAATGGTATGAGAGAAGAGGATTTTTTTGCAAAAATATATTGGACAAGATAAAGGAAACTGATTAAAAGGTGCACTTGAGTCTAGGAATGGTGGGGAATAGGCTGTGACTGGTCTAACAGGAGGTCAAGGAATTCTAGCTTGTTCTGTGTGTAAACCCTACATGTTAGGGAAAGAAATGGGATGCTACTCCTCATCACTTTCCCTCAGAAACCCTAAGCCTACTCTCCCCGTGGAGTATTTGCAAAAGCTGTTTTCTTTCCCTGGAAATTGCTTCTCCCAGATTTTAACTTGACTGGCTCATGATGCACATTCCACATCCATGTCACCACTGAAAAGACACTTACTAATCGATAGGGCCTTTTCTAAGTTTGCCCAAAGCAGCAAGATTATTGCCTGGGAATTTGTTGGAAAGACAGAATCTCATGCTCCATCCAAGACCTACTGAATTCAAATCTGTTGTTTAACATCATCCCCAGGTGATTCTCATGCACACTAAAATTTGAGAAAACTGATTTTTAGTCTGTGATAGGGACTTCATACCAATTTCCTGCATCATTTTCTTCATAACTCTTATCCATATGTAAAATTCTCTCTCCTTTCTTACATGTAGTTCCATTAGGGAAAAAAAATCTTTTCATCTTTTTGCCTGTATCCTTAGTTCTTAAAATCATTCTTGATGTACAGTTGGAATTCAGTGAATGTTTGTTGAATGAAAGCAGAGAATGGGAGCAGGGATGCCTCAGCGATTTTGATTGAAGAAATACCATTTCATGTTTCTTTAACTGTCTAAGTTACTCTGTCTTTGGAGCCTTACTATTGTATATGGAGACAAAAGCTAATGGATTAATATTCCAGCCCAAGAAATCACATGAAAATAGTATTTACTGGTGCATAATAAATCCTATCTAATAACTTTCTGAAGAATAACCAATATTAGCATGTAAAAAATAAAAGTAGGTTCCTAAAAGGTAAACCTAGAATTACCATATAACCCAGCAATTTCACTCTGATGTATATACTCAAGAGAATTGAAACCAGGTGTTCAAATAAAAATTTGGACATGAATGTTAATAGCAGTATTGTTCATAGTAGCCAAAAAGTGGAAACAATCAAAATGCTCATCAATGGATGAATGAATAAGCAAAATGTGTTTTACACATACAATTGAATATTATTCAGCCATAAAAGGGAATGACGTACTGATATATGTTACAACATGGATGAACTTTGAAGTATTATGTCAAGTGAAAGAAGCCAGACACAAAAAAGACACATATTGCTTGATTCCATTTGTATGAAATGTCCAAAACAGGCCAATCCATAGGGAGAAAAAGCAGATCAATAATTGTCAGGGGCTAGAGGGAAGGAGGAATGGGGAGTGCCTGCTTAATGGGTATGGAGTTTCCTCTTAGGGCGACAAAAATGTTTTGAAATTAGATAGTGTTGGTGGTTGCACATCATTATGAATGTACAGTAAGTCACTAAATTGTACATTTTAGACTGGTTAAATGGTGAATTTTATGTTGTGGGAATTTTATAAATATATAAAAGTAAATCACTCTTTTAAAGTGTAGCAGCATAAATAAAATGGAATTTCTTGCTATCAAGAAACTTTGTGTTACAGACTCATTTATTTCAGGGTCAGGGTTCCAAATGATTAATATTATATGATGATTATCTCTGTCAAACAGAGATAAAGCAGGGAAATAAGGTAAAAGAAATGAGTCTGGGATTTGCCTAAGCCAGGACTCAGATTTCTTTGATTCTTGGCTAAAAGCCCTGATTGGCCCAAAAGGTCAAATGGGAAGGAAAAAGCAGTCAAGAATAAATCAGTAAAACAAAAAATTCATTAAAATTTAGCTAGTGGGAGGAAAGGAAATAACCTTCCTCTTCTTCTACTGAAGAGAAAATTGGCAGCCTAATTTTCAGAACAGGTAACAGACGTATGGCTGTAGCAAGGTGCTCAGAATTTCTCCTCTACAGGGAAATGTTGGAAATAAATTTAGGAGGAGCCTTCAGATTTACTGAAGCCACTGAAGCTGTAATTGTTGTTATAATTGCAAGGGTTTATTAAGAATCATCAGGAAGTTTGGCATTAAAAAGTGTTTGGATAGATAAGACCCCTGTTTGCACTTTAAGCCTTTACTGTTAATTACATGTTTCTGTGACTAAGCACTTCAAAAGTGACTTTTGTGAACTGTGTTATTATTTAATAATAACTTTGTATAAAGTCACAGGTTAACAAAAGTTCATTAATAAGTTAGATGTTTGGAGCTCAGAAAACATTTCCCTCACAGAACAATGTTAGTCATGGTGGTTAGGCTTTACATCCATGGGGTACAAAGAACCAGGTAATCCATATACACCTGCACCAATAGTACTAAAGAGCACAACACATGTGTGAAAAGATTTCCATGGCATTCATTCAGCATTCTGGGACCACCTCTTCCTCCACTGCATTACTGATGCTCATTCATCTTTCAGTCACTCATTTGATAAGCACTGGCAGTGCCCGCTATGAACCAGGCCCTTCGACAAGTTGTCTCCCTTTCTATCTGTCAGGTAGCAAACTTTCTTCAACTTGGAGTGAGTACCTTGTGGCATAGCTTATAAATTCCACCATGCTAGGGTCCCTATAGGGTCAAAGATGAGGCTCGAGGGCAAGCAGACATAAAGAGGGTTGGGAACAAGTAAAACAAGGTGATGGCATAGGAACCATCCATCAGTCAAGCTGCCTATGTCCCTCTCCCCATTCACCACACCATGGCCAACACTGTCTTTACAGCAAGAAACCCCTAAAGAGATGATACCAACAAAGGCCAGTAAGACAAAGGATGCTTTTTCCTGCTTCACTCTCTCATAGGGCAGTGACCAGGAGTGAGTGAGAAATGCCAGAAATAGTGTTGAAGCCAAACAGGTGTGAGGACTGAGATCTAAATATTTATTTCTTTCCCAATACCCTTACCTACCTGAGAGGACTGTCATAAAGGAATAAAGGAGAAAGGGAAATATTTATGGCTATAAACCATATGTTTGAATGTTTTATATCGGGTACCGTATGAAACAAAAACATGGGTTTTCTTGTAACTGTTGAACTCATATCGTGAAGGAATCACAAGTTACCAACTAACAAAGATCACCACCTAGTGGCCCCAGCAGGATAACTGCACTTGAACAAAGTGCACTGAAATTCAAAAATATTGGGGATTGTTATGAGAATGTAACATAACATTGAAGTTTCTTCTTTTGTCCCTTGGATTCCAACCTCCCCTTTTCCTTTCATTCTGGCGTTGCTCCCTCTTAGTTTATAATTCTAAATGTCTCTAAAGCATTCTATTTATAGTTATTTTTATTTTAATCTTTACAATTAGCTGTCTACTTTGTCATATTTTGAGTTCCTCTTCTTTCATTGTATGCCATAAGCCCCTATGAGTTTTACCTGAAGCCAGTTTCTTTAAACATTACTTTTGTCATACCACTCCCCTAAAAGCTTGAATGCTTAAGTAGATCCTGTTACGGTCTTTAACAGCCTGGTCTAACCCACAGAATCCCACACTCCAGTTAGCAAATGTATTGCCTGCTCCTTAGGCGACTTTCTTCACTGTTGCTTCACCACCCCCAAATCTCAGACACAACCACAGCTTTACCCATCTCTGAGTACTCCGCTCCAACTCAAATTCCACTTTTTCCATTAGTTTTATACTACTCCTGCCAAGCTCACTTCTTTCTTCTCTAACTTCTTACTTTCGAGGTGATTACCACAGAATTTACTATTAATTATTTTCTAATTGCCTTATGTGTATTACGTCTGCGAAGAAAGTTCCATACCTTAAATATGTCTGTGTTTCCCACAAGTCTCAGTGTGGTATTAAACATAATATAGAGTCAATAAATAAATGATTTATTTAGAAAGGGAAAGAGAAGAATCGCTGTAATTAAAGTACCTTTAGTAGTCTGGTGCTGGGGGACAAAGGAAGAGAGGGAGAGCACAGTGGGGAAAGACTGCCGTACTTACAGCCTATGAATTGAAAAATGTTAATTCTATTCCCTTGTATCATCTAAAACTGCAGTGACAAGTAAAATAGAAAAATATCCCTCCAAATGCCAGGATACAAGTAAACATATTTCAAAATATGTAATACAATTTAATTATAAAAGTTTGCAGTAGAATATAGTTGCTTTGGGTGCAGACAGTGAGGGAAGCTCACTTCACAGATTAAAAAGAGGAGAAACACAAGAGGAAAAAGAAATTGTTATTAAAAAGGGAGCAAAATGTTAATTTTCATTCTAAGGTAAGACAGAGTTTTAATTCTTGGACAGTAGCAGAAAATCTGCTCTGGGGATGTGAATTATAGACAGATCAGGCAGCTGCACACTTGGAAATAATACGACCAAGAAAAAGTTCTCTGCACTCAAACTCTGGCATACAATTCAACCAACTTTGAATATGAACAGAAATATTTTACCCCAAAAATGTGAATAATAAAACAAATAAAATATTTAAAAATCTACTCAAATGAAGAAGTCTGCAGAATAAGTAATGTGAACTTGAAAAATCTCATTAAGTGACACCAGAATTCTATTTCTAGTGCAACAGCAAGTAGTTTTATAACTAGGCCTCCAGTAAAATAATTAGACTATTTTAAGGGGTAGCAGCTGTTTCTAGCTTAAGGAGAGAGAGAAAAAAATGCTTCTCCTATGTAAATTCCCCCGCCCCATTCCTCAAATTGACATTTTCAAAGGGATCAAAGAAGGACAATTACTTATATGCTATAAATATATATACATATATATTTTTATTTTATCACAAAAGAGCAATATATATGCAAGGCATTGTGCAAGATACTGTAGAGGGAAGAAAAGAATATAAATGCCAGAGACCCTGGCCTCAAGTATCTTACTGGGGCTAGAAGACCTATTATAATTTAAAATTCAACAGGTAGTAAAAAATTTCCATGGTAACTTTTAAGTAAGTATGCTACATATTTTGCAGATAGTCTATATTTTCATACCTCAACAAATATTAAAGGTCCACAATTAACAAGATGCTAGGTATTTGGGAGTAAGAATTAAATCAGTTACTCAACTGACTCACGAGAGCAGTATGTCTAGCAAAAAATGTATGGCAGGTCTGTTAAATAGGAAAACAGAGTACTTGATAGAAGAGGAAAAATTTGTGATGCATCTTAAAGTACAGGTATAGTTTAAATATGCAGGGTTGAAGAGTATTAGAGAAAGCATTCCAGGCAGAGATTTTATCATGTGCAAAGGCATAGAGTTGGTAAAGCTAGGATGAATATGAAAACATTAGTTAATTTTTTTACTGAAATGTATGGGAAATGTGACATGAAACATTGAGAAATTATATTGGAAAGTTAGATTGGAACTAGAATATGGAAGACATTCAATTCCAGGCTTAGGAGTTTAGATTAAATCTAGCAAAGGCAGAGTTTGAAATTTGGAGCAGTTAAGTGAAACAATCACAGTTGTGCTTTAGGGCAGTTAATCAAATGACAATGCATGCAATGGTTTTGAATGTGGAGGCAAGAGGAATCCATTAGAAGGCTATGTTACAATAGTTTATAGAAGAAGTAAAGTTGATGGTATGTATGGTAGTAACCAGGACAAAACGGAAGAGACAATTCCAAGACATCCTAGAGGGATAAAACTGACTGAGACTTGGTTGGTTAGATTAAATATAACCAAAAGAATCAACTCAAAGATGATGCCATTTAGGGAAACTAAGAACAAAAGAGGGATAAGATAAATATCTATGGGGAGCTGATTACTTCATTCAGATCTATTTTTCAGCTTAAAGTGCCTTTCAGAATGAAATATTCAAATGAGAATTACAACATAAGACAGTTGAGATCAGAGATAAATTTGCAGATTTGGAAAACACCCAGAGTAAGTGTAAAAGAGCTGAACAAACTGAAATCTCAGCCCTTGTACAAAAGGGCAGCAAGAAGAGCCAATCTGATATCACAGAAACCTAGCAGTGAAAATAGGGTGAGAAAAGGTGAATAGAAGCAGTTAGCTCCCCAGGGCCCCGCTCTGCATTTAGCCCTCTTCCAATATGGTGGGAGGTGGGAAAGTTATACTTAAGAGAAATTAAACCAAGTAGTACAAAATTATTTCCCAATAAGAACATCACAGGAAAAAAAACCTTAAAGTAAATGATATGTGTGATATGTATATAGGTGGTAAAAGGAAAAAAAAAAAGCTTAAAATTAGCCTGAGAACGATTAAAGAATATAGCTTATGAAATAAAAATCAGGATGCACTAAAAAATGGAAAAAAATCAATCTTAACCAAATAAATGTAAGAGACTACTTCAAAATGCAACAATAAAAGAGTGGTGGAAATAGGAAAGGAAAAAAAACCAAGAAATACATTAAGTAAACAACTAGGAGTTCTGGAAAAGAAAAAAAAGGTAGGTAAAATTATCAAAGAATTAATAAATTAATAAATAAGATTTTCTAGAAATGAAGCTGATTAATTACCACATTGAAAAGGCTTTTGTGAACTTATCCCAAGGAATGACAAAAGTCACACTATCAAGAAATTTCAGTGAAAAAGAATCAAAACTCCAGATGGAATTGGTATCAGTAACCTACGAAACTAGAAAACAATGAAATAAGCCTTCAAAATCTCAGGGAAAAATGACTTTTGGTCTAGAATTCTTTACCAAACTAGTTATTAGGTATGTTGTCAGGGTAGAAAAAAATATCTTACAAACCTGTGAGATTTTGAAATTTCATTTCCCTTGTATACTCTTTTGAATAAGGTATGTTAGCCAATTGTAGAAGTAAAGCAAGAAAAAGAAGGAAGAGTGGGATTCAAAAATAAAAACAGGGACTCTAACAGAGGAGAGAACAAAGGATACCTTAAGGACCACTATGCTCTGAGCTTACACAACAACCAGTCCACAGTGGAGTAAGAGAATGGAGGACTCCTAAAAGGATAACTCTTAGAGGGGGAATGGAAAAAAAGAAGTGCTTCTATGTAGAGAACTAGTAATTTTAGGAGTCCAAGACAGTTCAGATGGAAACTTTTACCTAATTTAAATATTGCTATCAGATTTCTTTATGTTATGTTCCTAGATTGTTTTTTCTTTATTTTAATATCAACCTTTCTGAGTGGTCTTGTTTTAGATGGAGGTTTTGAAAACTGCTCATGTCTGGGCCTTGATTTTTTTTTTATCCAACACAATAATCTCTGCTTTTAGTAGGTTAGTAACCTTCCCGGTCAGTAATATTGAGGCAAATTCAAATATCTAAAAAGTTTCAAGTAATTACTCTCAATTTCTGTAATTACTACAGGTCAATAACAGGTAGTTTATGCATAAGCACAGATCTAATGACCATAATTTGAGTAGCACTGATCTAAAGTTTTAGTTTAGCTTTGATTTATAAAAATAAAAATTAGTAATTTTATACAGCCAATAGTTAAATAGATATATGAACATATTTTATCATTTCTGTGCTCATCACTTTTTCTTATAAACCACACATTCCCTTTGACATCAATTTTATTCTTAATGAAAAATTCTTTTAAGTAATTGTAATTCTAAAAATGGATTTATTACCCTAACTCTAGAATTATAATTTAGCTAGGTATGAAATTTTACATTATAATTATTTCCCTCTGCTACTCCATTATCATCTGGCCTCTATTGTTGTTGATGAGAAATCTCCAATTATGCTAAGTTACACCCCTTTTAAAGTAATCATTCTTTTCTCTCTACAAGCTTTAAATATTTCTGCTTCATATATGATGTTCTGCTGAGTAGGTATTCAAGTTGGTCTAGCTTCCTGAATAAGGGGAATGTGACTTCAAACTAGTATGTTCACAGCTTCAATTTCATTGACTATTTTGCATTTTACTTTAGATCATGTTTAGTTTGTGTTTTTAAAAGGTATATATCCTTTGAGTTACCTCTTTTTTAGTAGTTCATCTATTTATCCTGTCTTATGGTTTCTGGCTTTGGTTTTGTATTTAGAAAAACATTATAAACCCAAATACTATACAAATATTCAGATAGGTTGAAAAGACTGGTTTGACAAAAAATGTTATTTAACGGAAAGTGAGTAAAGAATAATACAGGAATGATATGTATACTTGGCTTGAGAAGGCAACCTAGATAAGCCATAACATGATATGGATCTATAATGTGGAGGAAGAATTATTACTGAGAGATATAAGGGAAACAAGCACAAATTTATATTTATAGAAAAACCTCATTAATTTGAAAGAAAATAATGGAAAACAATGCAGAAGCAATAATATATTTGAATTCCAGAACAGAATCCATCTAACATTCCATATGTTGGAAGGGGACTTAGAAGTTGTCCATCTTGTATTTCATACAATAAAAGATTTTCACAAAGTGCTTGAAAACTGTTATGCAACCCTAACCCTAATCCTAGCCTTAATTCTTGTGATAGGCAACCATATCTATCAGCTCTCAGACCAATCAAATCTTTACCATTTATCAATTCTTCATAATTATAAAACAACCACCAAGGCTTAGAGAAGTCTTCACTGCTTCGTGCAAAGTTATCTAGTTCCTTAAATAGCATAGTTTATCACTGTATCTCAACCTGGATTTAAATTTGGACTCTACCATTTACTAGTTTAGGTTAGTTAACCTTTTTTTCAACTTCTTTTTTTTCTCTCATTTTAGAATGTAAGCTTCAGAAAAGCAGGGATTTTTGCATGTTTTGTTAATTTTTGTATCCCAGCACTTAAAGCATTTATTGGCAGATTTGGCACTTAATAAATATTTGCTACATAAGTCAGTGAGTGAATGAATAAATTTATAAAATGAGAATGGTACCTGAGTCACAAGTTTTTTGTGAAGATCGAATGCAGTAATAGATGAAATAAATATTACATAATATAATTTCACACGGGTGATAACTACTACTCCATAGGCCATATTTGCAACCAACTAATGGACAGCTTCACCTATGTACCACAGGCACGTCAGACTTATCATTTGTAAAACTGTTCATTTAGAGCTAAACTATGTGCCTCCAGTCCTGCTGTTTCTACTCTGTACATAATTTCTCACAGATGTCACTTCGTTTTCTTTCCTTTTGTCAAGACTTTGCCCATATCAAAATTTCCCCAAAAGTATTATGAACATTAATTTAACTATATGGCGTGACTATATGGTTGAAATTTCCTTTTACTTTAATAGAATTTATATTAATATTTGTTAATAAAAAATCATACCCAGCACATTAAGATCCATGATCTCATTTATAGTATTGTTTATGTGTAGCAAATTTTTAAAGTAATTTCATTTATAAATAATTATGAAATATTCAATAGATGGTAAACAGATATGGCTGTGCTTTCAGACCATCAATAAGCTGAGTTAATATGCCATCAGTAAGTCATCCAAATCCTCATGCAAATAATAAATATCTTAGAGAGGATAAAAACAAAGGTGGAGCACAAAGATCAGCCACTACAGAGCTTCTTCTTGGATAATATGGACCCACTAATCAAGACTGGCTTGTGAATCAGTTAAGATTAATTAACATATCATCATTCAGATCACAGATCTTTACTTTGGCCACAAAGGTATCATGAAAATATATATGTGGAATAGATTTCCTCATTTACCAGTCTAACAACATTATATCTATTGTAAAAACAAATGTAATCATATTATTTTATATTACTTTTACTAAATGCAGACAAAATACTACCTCACAGAAAAAGAGTACTCTAAAATAAATAGGGAAAAAAATAATGATTTTAATTAGCAATATTTATTGTTTATATTTAAGCATACTTTTCCAGAGAACATGAGAGTACTTGAAACAAATTGTTTCCTCAAGTATTTTGTTTCCTCCAGCTTTTATATCATTTCCACTACTCATTAAAAAAAGAGATTTCTAAGCAATGATAAAAATTAAGATAAGCCTCTGCCCTAGAAGTACTCTCTGCCAGGGATGATTTGCAATATTTAGTGCCCTTGAGGTGTTAACAATACTAAAGTGGCTTGAGAAGAGCTTTTTCTACAAGGCACAATAAATGGTAGGATCCAGGTACTCAATTATAGTTTCCACTTTCTGCTCTCCTAAAAATGTTCCTTTGAAGTTTTATTCTTGTTTGTAATCATATTAGGTCATTATGCTTCACCTTATGCTCCAAAAATCTGCCCAGAGCATTTGATGGAGAGGTGGGAATGGTGACTTTTTAAAAAAGTAATAAACTAGTGCTCTTCCCTCTAGATCTAGACAACATTCCATCATCACATGCCCAGCAGGTGATGGGATGTACTGCAGAGCAGCCGCGGCATCCTTTTTTGGAGTTATTGCCTAAAGTTGACTCCATAAGTCCAAAAAAATATGTACACAGCCAAAATTATCCATGGAAATCCCTTCAGTCAACCATAAGCTGTATCCTTTACTGTTGTTTATACATCACTGTTCAAAAACATCATTTCTCAATGTTTTCTTAAGGATTTGAGTAAATTTCTGCTTTTTTGGGTATTAGATGAAATACTTGGCCGTTTAAGTCTATGCTTAGTGAAAAATACAAATGCAAAAAAGATCAAAGTTATTATCCATGAGTTACTTAGAATATCATCAATTAAGTACAGCTTTTGAAAAACTGAATGCTCAAGGGTCAAAATTTAATAGAGTTAATAATACTTACTGCTTCATTCAGGGCATTCTTAAGTAAAACTTGCAGTTTGTTTCTTTAATTGTGAATACATGGCAGTGAAGAACCCAGTGACTAGTAGCAGTTTGGTGCCACTGCCTTGATTCATGAAAAAGCACCAAAAAATTCACTCACCATTGCTTTTGCACCATTGATGCAAATATTAGAATTGTGAAAATGGCAAATAACAGCTTGCAATTAGTATGAAAATAATTTTGACATTATGGGCCTCCTGAAAGGGTCTTAGAGACTCCCTGGGGATCATAGAACACTCTTTGAGAACTATAGCATTTAATCAATGTTTAAACAAGCTATAGAATATCTATAGCCGAAAAAAGTGAGAATTCTTTTTTTAACAGCAAAACACCTTTACATTTTATTGTGAATGTTTGTATAATGAATATTTATATAAAAATTTAAGCAATACAATAGATACCACTTTCAAATCACTTTCATTTTTGTTTTTGATCTCATTTCTAATTTGTCCTTTTTCCAGAACAATGTCAATTGTAAAGCTTTGCCAGTTACTTTTAAATTTTTCTTCAAAATAGTTTTCTTCTAGATTAGGAGATGAAGAAAGTTACTATTACAGTAACTTAAGGAGAAATAAGTGTATGCAATAAAAGCTATCATAAATCTTTAAGGTGTTTATAATATTTTTAAGCTTCTGTTGATGTTCGAAAGTTACATAGTTATTTTTATAGTAATAAATAGTGATTTAATATTTGTATAAATCACAATGCTTTATATTGAGATTCCTGGCAACAAAGAGTGCAAACATTTCTTATTTAGCAAACAAAAAATAATTCCTTCCTTAATTAGAAAAGTTTCTTTACTGATAAATAGTTTTTGGAAAGTATAACATAATTTAATCATTCAAATTAAAGATTTTTCATGCTACCCTTGTTGATTTTCCAAAAATTCAGCCTTTTCTTTCTTGACTGAATTGTACTTTGAAATAATTGAAAGTAAATTTTAGATTTTTACCTCTTTCTGTATTTTTCGTTTTCTTGCATTATTTTTCCAGGCTTAACCTATGCTACTGTAATAAGCCCTAACTGAAGCCTCACGAATAGCAGCTTACTAGATGCCTAAGACATCTTTAAGATTTAAAAACAGTGTTTACGAAGCAGAATACTGTTGAAATCATAGAGCAGAAAAAAAAGAACAGACTATGAAAGATAAGAATGCAAAAAAAAAAACCCAACAAAAAATAGAGTGACACAAGCTCCAAACATGTAATCATTGACAGGAAAAGCCTGCAAATCAACCCAAAAGATAGCAGGCCAGGCAAACCAGACTAAAAGGTTAAGCTAAAAATAACTACCTCACTAGTCTTTATAGAAAAATTCTGCATGCTGAGGATGTCAACTTAAATGGGTCTAGTTTATGAATAAAAATATTTAAGAACAAAGGCTGCATACATTAAAAGAAATAAAATTAATATAAAAGGCTGAATCAAGTAAATGATCTATGTAAGTTCAGAAACTTCTCGATTAAAAAGTTGAAAAGCTGTGAAACTAGAATGACAGCTTTTATCCTTTATCACACGTTAAACAGGGAGTCTATGCCTGACTTCTGTTCTATGCTAAAAATAAAAAAGAAAATAGGATAAAAAAGAAAGAGGGAAGGAAAAGATGCTCCCTCTCAATCAATTAATTGTACACAAATTGAATCACCTTCTTACTTACAAGTTTATCAGAAATATTACTGCGTACAGAAATAACCTATCTTCCACCTCAGCTTCACTTCAAACTCTTCCCTTTAGGTCTCTGACATTATTTTCATGTACTTGACAATTAACTTTACACATCAAGAGGAAATGTGATTATTTGTGAACCCCTTATTTTGGAAGAAGAAATATTATGAGAAAACCTTGAGATTAATAAAATTGTAAGCATTACTATATGAAAAATTATAAGTCCTAGTCTCATGTCTTTTATTTTTGATATCTGAATTATGTGGACATAAATATTTTATCTATCTATATGAATCTTACAAATGTGGCCATATTAATGAAAAACAAAAGGCATGCTGCAGCCGCACGGTGGGGTGGCAAAAATGCACCAACCTATACTTGAAGTATTAAACAATGTTGTAACACTGGTCTTTGAAACCAAAATAAATGTCTTATTTATTAAGTGTCAGGCAAACCTCTTCAGCTTCAGCTTCAAATACGTTGCACATTTGAATAATGCCAGTCTCTGTAGGACTGATACTGGACTATGAATATTTGACCTAGAATGTCATTAACAACTTATACATTTTAAAATCACGTTTTGAAATGCGGCAAAACTAAGATTGTAGTGAATTTAATTTCAAAGTCATACTATCCCTCCTTTTATGCTGTATGTGGTAATCCTTGATTTTTTGCACTGATGCTAAATGTTAATGAACAGAGCCACCATGTACCATTTCACCTGGAGCAATGAAAACATTAAAATCTCTTTAGAAGCCTGAATAAAACTTTATTTTATAAATATAATCCATGTTAAAGCTCCACCGTTTCACTGTACTTTTGAAATAAGGGCACATGGAAAATATGGAAGCGTTTCCTTTGAGATGGCTAACTAAAGCTACAAAATGAGCACTGTACGGCATTTCCAAGGAACATGGTTCAAAAGTTGTACGATTACTACTAAGGTTGTTTTATTCTCTACCACATTTGGAACAGGAAGTCTGTGTTGTTCTTGAAGAATTCTGAAAAGCAATGTCACAGTCTGATGACCTCTTCTCCTCATTAAAACGTTCCCAAAGACAGCGCTCTGCATGATGTTTTGTAGCTTCAGCAGCCATGAACTAATTTGTACCTCTTATTTTGATCATGCACTAGTGAAAGCACCAAACAATATTTTTCTTTAAACACAGAGAGGTCTTTCAACAGCTCAGCATGCACTTCTACCCTCTTTTTAATCTTGGAGCACCTATTTATTTGCTCTTTTCACCACTAAATCTTCTTTGCTCCTTTCTGCCCCCTGCAAAGCGGCTAGTTAAAAATCTTCAGTGTTTTTTCTTCATAGGCTTAAACCACTAAAAGGGTATTACCATAAAAACAGAGATGAGGGCTTATAGATATAGTACAAGGAGAATTTGCATCTCTAATTTTTAATCCAATTAAACTAAAATAATATTTATTTAGTTACTACCTTTCTATAATGTGCACGATCACTAAAACCAATGTGAAAAAATATTGCTTTAGAAAATTAGTTTTTAGGGTTCTCTGCAGAGACTGGTTCCTCACCATGAATAAAAGATTTTACTTAAAATTTATTAGTATGTATTTAACTTATTTGTTTATTTTGCATACCCCTATAGTTTCTTCTGTTCAGTTATATGAATCCTTTCTATATATTCTCTATATTACCAGGAAGGTGTTAAGATTATTGTATGCATTGCATAAGAAACTGATTTTAAAGCTATGCATTTAATTCCTTCACAAAAAAAGGGGAGGCAGAAGGAATCATAATAAAATGCCATTGTTAATGGATATGACTTTTTAAGCAGTAATATTTTGAACTTGATTAATGAAAACAAATTCAAATAACTTAATAATTCAAAAGCACTGTTTTTAAATGTATGTTAATTGGAGTTACATAAAACTCACATATGGATAATGCTACCAACTGAATAAATTTTAGTAAATTTTATCAAACCAGTGGTATAGCTGTAAATAGGACATACTGTAAGGTTTACAGATCTAGGTAAGGAGAAATCTATAATTACATACTAATAAGTGGATTCTTTCTTCACTATGAAAGATTTATTCTTTCAAAATGTAATTACTGAACACATTGGACTTCTCTTAAAAGGATCAAAGATAATAATGTAAACATTTCACTGCTAATGAGTCATAGCATATTTTCAAACTCGACAGAAATTTAAATATTAATATTATTTAAAATAGTAACTTAGTGACTTTCAAGTTTTTAAAAATCAGTTGATTCTTGAGTACTGTTTTATAAAAATATGCAATTTATACAAAAAGTTTCTCAATTTATTTGTAAAAATAAACATTTGTATGAAAATAAATGAAATACCAAAAAAAGGTGTTGTTTTTAATGATATGACTAATATTTAACTTTAGTGACATTTAAAAAATATTTTTATCCGAGTAAAATTAATCAGATCAATATATCAAAATCAATTATGTGACTTTTTAAGTCACCACATCTACTTAATTGATCCTTCTCTCTATTCCAAATTGCTTCCTAATGAATATTTTTCATTCCATTTATCCATTTTGATGGCAAACTGGAATGTGTGAAAATTGTTCATTTCAAGTACTATTCCTTCAAATTTAATCAATTTTGCTGTTTAGAATTGTTTCTTCCATAAATTTGTCTTTGGCTAATTTAATTTTTAAATGTACTCACATGTCCTATTGTGTCTCTATCATATCTTAAACATCATTTTTTTGTTAGTATAGATCTCATAGTGACCAGCAATTGTCAAAAATTTTCTTGATCTCCCCACATCCAGTAAAAGACTTACTAAGCTGTTTTATATTGTATTTTAGAATAATTTTTTAAAGATCTTGTGAGACAGTCAACTCAGTTGTATTTTCATGCCTGTGTTTTTGTATCATAGGTCTAGTTTGAGACTTTGGGAACACCTATCCACAGGCTTCTAAATCCTCAGGGGAAATAAGCACATACAGCACCCGCTTCCTGTGGTTCCTGCTTTCTGGGCTTCCCGAGTTTGGTTAAAGTATACTTCTCAGCTTTATGTAACAAAGTTGGAGATCTGAATGTGAACATGGGCCCCATCACAGACCCTTTGGAGGACTTGAGTAAGTTATTTCACTTCTTTGAGTCTTAACTTTCCCAATTTTAAATTGAGTTTAAATGATCCTTTTCTGCAAGGTTATTAAGATGATTAGAAAGGATGTAGGTACAGGATATGGTAATTGTAGATGCTAGCTGGTAGTTACTAGCTGTTGACAGTTTAGCTGGGTTCCCCCAAACATTGAGAAACGTACTGGTACTGCATCAACAATGAGATCTCCTAGAAGGAGGTCAGAATGAGTGTCTAGAAATCTGGACTCTTTCTTCAGTTCGTAAGTCACCCTACCTTCTGAGCATCAATGAATGAAATTTTAAGTAAATAACTAGGACATTTTTATTAAAAATCTTTTTAGGTGATAGTTATGAAAAGCCTTTGAAAAGTATAAAATAGTATAGAAAACAAAAATAATATTATATGAATAGGATCCCAAATTTCCAAATCAGAAAAAAAAAAATTATTTAACCCCACACTGTAAACATGAAAGAAAAGAAATCCTGACAGGCTTTCCCAAGATTACATAACTAGCCAAATACAACATCCATTTGTCCTAGGTAGATCTGCCTCTCCAACAGCGATAGTGAAATATCTCCCTCTACATATAGGATGTGTTCATTTAAAATCTGACACTCCCATAATAAACTATACCAAGTTAATCAAGTGAGATAAGCCATTATATTCATAAAGAATTCAAAATAACAAGGTTAAAATCAGATTTAAGACGAACATGACATTTTATCTTCAGAGAAAGCATACAGATTTTGGTACAGTAGAGAATTTTTTTTCTGATTTTCCAGAAATATAATGTTATCTGAAAGTTAGGATACTGCTTCAGTGTCTGGTTTTATGTTCCATTCTGACTTTTGTCCACTAGATGTCCCCAGTACGTCATACAGAAGCTCTGATCTCAGATGGGGCCTTGTTAGAATCTGCATCTACTGTTTCTTTTTGAAGTGAGTTCCTAAGATACCGTGTCAAATAATTTTTATTCCTGAGTTCATTTCATCCTCAAAATTAACAAGCTACTAATCTACAGAGAAATGCAATCATTTAAAGATTTTTGTCTAAGAGACAGAATGTAACTTTGCCAATTTAAGAAGCAATTAAAGAACATGTATATCTTCTCTTCTAAAATGCATTAAAGAAATCAAAGACCTGAAACAAGTTCAAAATCCTTAGAGAAAAAGTTCATAGCCTTGAAAAGAATGACTTTTAACACAACTTTTAATTGTATTGATTTCAAAGGGGGAATAACATTTACACAAAATAGTTCAGAAAACTTTGGTAACAGCAGGAGCCTTGTTTAATTTGAACTTTAATAAATTAAAGAAAAAAAAGTAAAAGCCTGAATAGTCACCAAAAGCATCCCCTCCTAACTCACACAAAAACCGCTATGACAAAGGCTACAAGACTGAAATACAATAATAATTGCAACGTGGGGATGTTCAGTTAGAACTAGTCTAGCAAAATGCTGTCTTTCTTCCCCCAAAGCCCAGTGAGCCCATATTACAGGCAGCTTCTGCCTCTGACTGAAAAAATAACACCCTCTGGGGTTGCTGTGGCAGATGGCTGCACTAGAGGGCTGAGAATGTACTCTTCTAAAGCAATTCAATAAGGATTCCTACAAGGTGTCTCAAAATGGAAGCACTCAGGCAGCATGTTTCTGCCTCACAGGGCAAGAGGTAAAAAGTTCAGCCTGTGAAGTAGAGCAGTTTCTGCCCCAGAGCAAGAGAGAGAAAAAGTACAAGAGCGTTCTGATGAATTCTCTCTTCCTCGGAGCTAACGCAGTCTTCCGAGGAACAATGGCCAAGTCTAACCAGAGTTGACAGTTCCATTCACTGCCCAGCACTCTGTCCCGCACGGTGTCGGAACAATGGGCCATTCTCACCGCTTCCCAACCCGTCCCCAGCCTTTCAACAAATCTTTTCCATTCAAGAGCCACTTCTTGATCGTGTTTTCTTTCATTAAAGCTCACCTTTCATCTCTCTAGTACTTTATTGTTATTATTTATGGAGCATGCCAAGAATGGAGGTAATGTCAAAAAAAAAGGTTTAAACCGTGGAGCCTTGCATCTCTTTAGTTAATTAACAAGATTAGGAATGTCAATCAAATCATAAGGAACAATCAGAAAACAATTTAGCAATAAACTATGGGATCCTGGCAAGAATTACTATGGTAGCTCACAGGAGTTATATTTGTGTCTTGGAAAAGAATGTTTTATAAAGGAGTAGGGGCTTGAATTAAATCTTAAAGGATTCAGGGAACTAGGAGGAAAAAAAGAGGCAAAAGGAGAGACCAGATGAGAAATCATCAAGTGAAAGGACATAGATAGAAAAATGATCATTGCATAAGCAGAAGAAAGAGAGAAGCCAGCTGAACCAGGCATCCAGAGGCACTTGAACAAAAATGGACATAACTTCCAGTAGGCTGGATTGTAGCGATTCAAGAGAAAAGGGTCCACAGCTTTAAAGCGCAGAGGGTAGCCATTATAGGGTTTTAGGCCGGGACATGAGACAATAAAAGGAATATTCTAGAAATATAGTCACAGCAGATTTGGCTGTGGCAGGAGTGGAAGGTTACCAAGAGAGGTGAAGTACTGTCAGGAAATGCATCCAGTGGCTATTAACACAGTCTGAGGTTTTGGTAACAAGGATCAAGACCAGAGGATTGGTTGTGCAGTATAGAAAAAGGCAAGTCTGAGAGATCAAGCTTGGTGAAAAATGAGATAAATGAAAAAAAGATCTGGATTAGGCAAGGCAAAATCCTGCCCTTTGTTAAGATACTACAATTTAACATTCTTCACCCAAGTGTAGAGCCAATTTCATCTGTATTTTCTATTTAGTATTCCACAGAATGAATAAAACATTTCAATGAATGTGTTTTTTGTCTTTTTTTTTTCAAAAAATGACCCCATAGCAAAAGGAGATATTTTATGTCCCAAGATACTATCTCAGCATCTTTGAAAGAACATGTGAGGTAGTAATTTCACTCCAGGATGAAAAGCTGACTATCCACGTTACACCATGCTGAAGCAGTTAGTTAAATTCCTTCCAATAGTTTCTGGGAATTCAAATGATATTGCCCCAAAGATGACAATGTTTTAGGAGAATTATTTGTTGAGTGTGAGAATTTCAAAATGTGGTGTCTACTCTTTATGATAATCAAAGAAGTACAGCATAAAAGAGGAAACCAGTCCAGGGTTCCCAGCAGTACACAGATAGAGAAAATGTGTTTAACAAATTGAATTTGATGCAGTCTAAATCAAGAAACAAATAGACGTCTTGCCAAATTTAATCATGCACAACACTCCTGGATGTGTATATTATTGATGTTCTATTATGGAACTGTAAGATCCTGCCCGTTGATATGGGATCTTGGAAGAGTGAGAAAACTGTTCTGTCTCTACCCTTTCTATAAACATATCACAATGTCTCTAAATACCAAGTTTAGCACAGGATTATGAGGAGAAAGAAAGAGGCCCAGAAAAGACTAGAGATGAAGGTCTCCCAGACACTATTCCTCCATCTGATATATTGTAAATATTTCCTGATTCACTAATACTCAAGTATTAGGAAAGGGTAGTGTCTTAGCACAAAAACTCCATGAATAAGACTCATCTGGGTATTACTAAATTTGGATATGCACAAGGAATGACACAAAAGTTATGAGTATTCAGTGAATTGAATCATGTTAAAATTGGCAGGCAGTCCACTAAGTTTCCATAGGATTATGTGATGATTAATTTCTTATGCCAACTTGCCTAGGCTGTGGTGCTGTGGTGCACAGTCATTCGGTCAAACACCAGTCTAGATGTTGCTATAAAGGTATTTTTTAGATGTGATTAGTATTTAAATCAGTACACAATGAGTAAATCAGAGTGCCTTCATGAAGTAGGTGGATCTCATCTAATCAGCCAAAGGCCTTAAAAAGAAAAGATCTGTTTCACAAAGAAGCAATTCTGCCTCAGTATTGCAGCAAAGGAATCCTGCCTGAGTTTCCCATCTGCTGGCCTGCCTTGAAGTTTCCAGACTCAAGACTGCAACATCAACTCACGTAGACTCAAGACTGATACAAACACCAACACACACAATACAAGTTCTGCTTTTGTGGAGAACTGTTTTAACCAATACAAATTGCACTGCTGGGGGAAAAAATGCGCTCCTGGCTGACTGTGGCAAAAGAGTAAAAATAAATACGAATAAAACAGTATATTACTAATAATTACCCCTCTTCCCCTGATCTTAAGAAATTCTTGATGCTTATTCTTTCACAACAGTAAATTGTTCAAACAAGGTAAAACTGATTCCTCTTCTTTCCCTAGAAATTTACCTGTCCTAAATCTTTTCCCTCTGGGTTCTCAACCTTGGAAAGTGACATTTACCTTATCTTATAATTAAATCCATGCTAAGAAGAGAGCAGGCTAATATCTATAAATTCTGCCCTTTCCCAGGATGAGGATAGTGACTCCTGCTTTTGCTATATGGTGTGAAATGACTAAAACAGCCATCGCTGAGCCACAGCTAAATGGAAGAGGAAATCATTTGGTCAGGAGGGACCTGGCAGCACCCAAAAAATCACACCACAGAGGCCACTTCCTTTTCTGCTCACATGTAGAATATCATAATTGCTATTCTCACATCCAGCAAATACTCTGAGCTCAACAAATGACAGGCATTTCTTAGAGTATTTCCAACCAAATACCAAAACTCAGAAGTCAAAAATAAAGTTTTGATCTGTTAAGGGATGCAGGAGATATAATCAGGTCTTAAGTAGTTTCAGTTTCAGAAATACTCTCAGGAAACCAAATTTTTTGGATTAATTTTGGTTCATATTGAGTCCATACACAAATGGATCTGAATTTCTCATTTACATTGTCTCAGAAATACCCCTGACACCCACTAAAACAAGATAATTCTAGAACAAGCAAAACTTCTCAGGTTGCTTACAAATTGAAACACCATAAATTTTATGACACCCCAAAAATTGATATTTTAAGATTCAAGTACGTTACATGATAAAAATCAGTCATCATCAATTTCTTTACATTTTCAAACTCGGAGTAAAATGGAGAAAGACAAATTTTAAATTATAGACAAAGGTAAAACACTGACAGGGAATGAAAAAGTTTGAATTCTGTTTCCAGCAACTAAGAAGGACAAGAAATTAAGCGAAAAACCTACCAGTGTAGTATACCTAATACAGTTGAATAGCATTTTTAGAAATCACTTTAATGTCTGTCTGAGCAAGAGAAGACAGTCAAGAAATTCCTTAGCTACCAGAAATACAAAAAAACCCTGCAAATCCAGAAGGAGAAGTAAACCCCAGAGTCAGAGTATGTCAAGGACTGTTTTCCAATCCCTGACAAACTTGCAACCAAAATTTAAAAGGCTCGCAGTTGGGGCAAGAGAGACAAAGGTCTGGAACCTAAGTTGTTCAAAGAAAATCCACCAAAGCCAGAACCCTTGAAGAAAGGACACTACAGTCAGTGCCTGAAAGAAATTGCCTTGCTTTTAGAGCCTGTGGAGACACGTGCGTGTTGCAGCTTTACCCCTGAGTGGAGAGCAGAGAGAGGTCAGGGAAATTTAATGGTCTTTCCTTCCTAACCGCAAGTCTCAGTCCCAAATGTCTAAGGTAAGAATTCATGCTATCTCTATGGTCTAAAATACCCATGTCTGGAAATGTCAAATAAAGTGATCCAGGGTTGGTAGTACATATGGATTCCTCACAAACGCAAATGCAAGCCTTACATAAACAAACTCACTTTAACACGTCTCAAAAAAATCTCACGGTGAATGCTTCCTGACTGGCTCACAGTGAAAAGTCACCAAGCACTGAAGGATCAAACAACTATAAATAAGAGTCAAGATATAAATTAAGAAACTGCCAAGTAAGATCTCAAAGATGGTTGATCTTATAATGGTCAGCAGAAGCCTACAAAATGAGTTTACTTGCTTTCCTTAAATAAATTAAAGAGAACATTATCAAGTACAATTGAGGAAGAAAAGATTATGGAAACTGATTAGAGAGATTTGAAAAAGAACATAATTGTTGGAAATGAAGAAATGTATTAACTAGAACTAAGAACTTAGAGTTTGGGTTAAACAACAGATTAGGCACATAGTTGACAGGAGGAGAAAGAATGATCCATGTGTTGATGGAAGGAAAACCGAAAGAGGTATGGTGTGCCAAGTCTAGAGAATATATTAAAGAGTAGTGATTTTCTCTGTCAAACACTACTGATAGTATAGTATGATGGAAACTGGGAATTTAGCATTGGATTTAGACATGTAACCTTGAAATAAGCGATTTCGTGGTGGAGCACAAACCTGATTGGATAGTTGTATAATTGAGAGAAATGGAAATAAGCCTTGAACAGTAGTTATTTTAAGGACCTCTCTTGCAAAGGGAAGCAGAGAAGTAATTGTGGTAGCTATCCATGCAAATAAGGGCTAAAATTTTTTTTAGAAGTGTTAGGAAGAAACAAGAACATGCTGTATGCCGATCTGAATGTCCAGTAAAAAGACACAAGTGATTGTGCAGAAGAGAAAGGAAAAAATTGCTGGAGGAGTCAGTCAGCAAAAGAATATGGGGTTCAGTATACACTGGGTCATGGCAAGTTCATCTGAAGTTTCAGCCAGGACAGCAGAGTGTAGATGCAGATGGTGCTGGATAAGCAGGGTGGTATTGGAAATCTCTGCCTATTCTCTTCCAATTACTTCAACTGTTTCATTGAAGTAGCAAGGAAGATCATCAACTGAGATTAAAACTGCATCAAGCAGGAAACATCGGAGGAAAGAAGAAAAGGCCAAAAAAAAAAAAAAAAAAAAACAGATTTCAAGAATTTTTTCAAAATGAGGATGAAATAAAAACATTTTTCAGATAAATAAAAACTGAAGGAGTTTACTAGCAAAAGACCCTCACTGAAGGAATTAGGAGGAAAATGATCTGAGAAGGAAGGTCTGAGGGGTTAAAAAGAATGGTGAGCATAGAAGTAGTTAAAAAGCAGTTAAATTTAAATGTGTCTGAATAAATCATTAACAATAATATCTAACTTTAAGGATTACAAATAATCAATATTTAGCTATAATACTGTGTAATAATAACATATACGTAAGGAGAGGGTATGACTGGTATATGTATTGCCTCCAAGTAATGGGGCATCCATCCTGTAATTCCTTTACAACAGCCAATGTGCAACCAAACAGAAATCAGACTAAACCAAAAAACTTCATCCTCTCTATCTTGATTTCCCACCAAGTAAGTTAATTCTAGAATTTAGATGTTTGCTTCTGATGACTTTTAAAATCCAAATAATTACACGTTCCAAAAGACCAAAATATTTTTCACATTTAATTTAAAATTTCTTTTTTGTTATACCTTGTTTATTTTTGCAGTTTCTTACTAATCTTCTGTCTCTTACGTATAATTCCTTAATCTTTATCAGAAGACCCAACTTCTGTTAAAGCTCTCCTTCTTTGGGTAGTGGAACTATGACTTGCCAAATCCCAACTTCTGTTTTCAAGACTTTCAATGATATGCATGAATTATTTTTACAATAACAAGAATTAAATCTGTCTTTAAATTAGAAGTCAGGGAATAAATTGTATTATATCTTCTGGGGCCTCTATTACAATATTGAATACAATGATTCTGGGCTTCCTTACCTTTGAATTTTATTTAGGAGTCACTAGAACTATGATTCAATGGCCTAAAAAAAAAATCCTGAGCTCAACTTCCTGCTCAAGAACTGAACCACTACAGTCACACAGTGATATATTACGTGATTAAGGATATTAAAACAACAACAACAAAAACAGCTATCCTGGCATCTACATGTTTAGAAAATGTTTGCATTTTTATTGTTGTCACACTACTTTCCTGTAGAGTATATAGTTAGGGGAATACTATTTTAACACTGTGTTAACTGGAAGTGAAACTAACATTTACAAATTCATGAGAAGAGTTTTTGTGTTCTTATATTAGCATTCAGAGTTAGAGCAAGGATGATTGGAAGACATGTGAGTGTGACTCAAATTCGAATTGTATTTGTTCATATAGAAATAAAGCCCTTGTGATGTATGGTTTTGTCTTGGCTCAAACTTAATTTGTTAAACATTAATTTTGGTATGCATCATTTTTAAGTGATTATAATTAATAATATAAAAACAACATTTGATATTTTAAAATAAATTCTAAACATAATTTTATTCAAACTCCAGTATTTTCATTGATTTCTTTGGAAATAATGCAGTGGACCCTAGCAAGTTGTATGTAGCATTCCATATACTCCATAATTAGCATATGAAAATGAATAAATGTCTGACAAAGTCTGAATTTCTTTTGAAAGGTTAATTGATCAATCTTAGTTAAATTCAAAATAGATTTTTTTCTAACATTACCTGAACACAGAGAATGTTTTCACTTGATATTAGCTTTTGAAATTTTTACCCTACAATTAAAATTTTCTCCTAATCTTAATCTTTTTTCAACAAGAATGAAAACCTGTTACAATGGAATTTTCTTTCATCCAGCAAGACAAATATCCTTATCTCTTTATATCATTATATGAATTTTCATAACTGGAAGATTCACATTTTTGATAGTGTGATATAATTTTAAATGATCAATTTGGTTGGTTCATAGGATAATAATAATAAAATCTGAATTGATTTGTTTCACTGGATTTTAACATTTTTGTTCACTGAGACATCCTTGCTAATTCAGTAAGCACATTGGACTTTAGCAAAGATTAAATTTCTGGAAAAATTTTTATTCTATCCCAATGTAGGAAGTAGAATGATTTAAACGTAAATATAGATTCCTCTGGTTATTTTATCAAAAATGTTTATTAAAGACTTTTCAAATGATACTGTAGAGTAATACTCAGATCTCTCCAAATGTACCTAGATTAAACTTTGAATTTTAAAAAACAACATTTAGGAGTGAGCTTCAATTTGGTGGGGAAAAAAAAGTCAAGGACTTCCACTGCCAGCCAAGAAAGAGGAACAAGGACTAGATTTACACTCATACTTTAAACAACTAAAAAGTCAAGAAAAATATATGAGACAATGATTTTCAGACATTGAACAACTGGCAGCAGAGAGCAGTGGTCCCTGAGAAAAGGGAAATAAACTACTTAAGTTCTATGATTGCTTCACCTTACTTGCTAGAGAGAGTTTCCAAACCACAGCACAGGGAGAGAGAATACAAACAGAGCCCAGAGTTCTCTCTGAACTGAGACAGAGACGAGAATCTGGGGAGGCCAAGGCAGTTAGAATTTGCAGGGTGGAGCATGGCGCAGAGAGAGCTACAAAGAGGGAGCTCCTGAGATCCACAGAGGGTTCCCCTAACGACTTCAACTGAGTACTGATCAGAGCATGTGCATAAGCAAACTACCTTTTTGCTGGGCAACAAACTCTTGGAAAGGAGCAGCAAGAAAAATATCTAGAGAACATGCAGAGCTGGTTCATGTTCCCAAGAGCCAGGGGTAGAAACTTGTAATACACAGGGTGCATCGAGAAGAGTATTCAGAAGGGTATTGGGACAAATTAGCCTGAGACTAAAGACCGCTTTGATTCTACCTGATAAAGATTAAAGCTAGTTGTGAAAGAATTAAAATGTTTCTAAGCAACTTAACTTCATCCCAAAGCAAAGTAAAAAATGTTTCTAAAAAGTACTAAAAGTGCCAACACTCACAACACTTGGTTTCCAGTTGAAAATTACCAGGCATACAAAAGGTAGGAAATATGACCAATACTGTGGAAAAAATAAACAAAAACCAACTAATAAGTGACACAAATGACAGCAAATATAAAAACAACTACTATAAACATACTCCTTATGTTCAAGAAGGTAGAGGAAAGAATGAGCCTATTAAGGAGAGACATGAAAGATACTATAAAAGACCTAACTCTAAATTCTGGAAAAGGAAAATATAATGTCTAAAATAAAATTTATTCTAGATAATATAAATCCTAGCCTGGGAACTGGAAAAGCTTGCAACCAGGGAACACCAACAAGCTGGAAAAATAGCCCTGATAGTCCTTATCCTTTGAGCAAATTAAGGAACAATGGTAATAATCTGGTTATTTTCTATTTCTTTGATGTTATACTTACAGTTACTTGTTTTGTGCTTTGCATTTCCTCCTCTGATCATTCACTTTACCCACAGTGATTAGCAATAGTTAGGCAAAAGGGAAAGAAAAAGCTCTTTGTTCCTTCAATGTTTTAGTAAACCAAATAAAATTCATAATGAAGTAAAAAAAAAACAGATAGGATTAAAAGCAGAGTAAACACTACATAAGAAAAGATCAGTGAACTTAGAGACATAACAATAGAAACTATTCAAAATTAACCTAACAGAAAAAGGCTGAAAAAATTAAGCGGATGTGAGTGAGGTATGAACAACTTCAAGTGGGTTAACATACATGTAACTGGAGTCACAGAAGGAAAAGGGAAACAGAAAAGTGATCCTAGGTTTTGAAAGCTTACATTTTTGGGGCAAACCTTGAAGCAGAGGATTAGATGAAACCATAAGGGAACAAGAGTGATCCTGCCCCAGCATAACGGTAAAGAACACAGTGCTCACTAAGTACTGTCTTGCAGCAGACATTAATTTTAGTTGAGAGTATCGAGCTACCATGGCCGTTCTTCATATGACTGTCTTCCCACTTCTGACAAAAATCTTCCCAAGGTGATATATGTGCTAGAGTGGCCTATGAGCTGTGAGGGTGAGATGGATAAAGCAGTTAAGACTCAAGCTGAAGAAAAAAATTTAAGCTCTGAAACTCTGTCACTTATTAACATACTTCCTTTCCTTCCTATCTCTCGTCTCTATCCTCCACTTTCTTCAAATGGAAGCCTTATTATCTTGGTGTATCACAGAGCTCCTATTCACACTGGCACTGGAAGGAGCTCATAACCCTTAGTGGAGAGCATGACTGTAGAAAGTACAGTGAGAATGACAATATTCATTCATACATTATTTTTTCATTCATTCAAAATCTTCTATGGGCCAGACACTATGAAATGTTCTGGGAATACATTAGTGAATAAGGCAGGTACATGTTTGACCCATGGAAATTACAGACTGCCTGGAGAGATTGGAATTACCCTGATAATAGCATTAATTAATGTATACTTATTTAGTATACTAACATTAATTATCTGCCCAAGATCAATCACTTTCTTGCATGTTCTGTGTGTATCACAAGGGATCAGAAACCCCTGGAAAGTAATTTCCTAGAATTCCTTGCCAACCGACTTCCAGTTAGATTTGGCCAATGAGAGTTATTGATACAATATTAGAAGGTGACAGGAGGGGAGATGTCCTGGGTCTTCTTCTGTACTGGGCATTTATTCCTCTCTCTTTACACTTATAGTCTCTGAAAGTGGCTGTGAGCCTTCAGGGCCCCATCCTTGATTCTGATTTCCCTACTTCAGCCATAGTAGCCTATGCTGAGTTGTCCTCTTTGGGAGGTCTAGCACCCTACTAGGCACCCTAAGAAGTCATAAACACACTCCCAATCTGGATTAACCCACCCTGATTTTACATTTCCTGAGTGTAGCCCACAAATCCAACATCTTCCATATCAGTGTTAATAGGCTCCAGTTTAATTGGAAAAGTAACCAGAGTGTGGAATCAACCCCTTCACCACTTTTATAACTGATTCCTTCTATTAAGTTTACTTCCCTTGAAAGACCTAGTGTGATTTCTGTTTCCTGACTAAAACACATCATCTTGATTAATGCTAAATACATGGCCCAGTGAATATATGTAATGGGAGATCTACTCTATGCAGAGGAATCAGAGACAGTTTCCTTGAAGAAATAATATTTAAACCAAGAACTGGAGTATGAATAGAAGTTAGCCAGGTGAAAGGAAACAACCACAATCACATGGTCAAATACCACATTATTTAAGATATCAGAGAACGACTATTCTACAAAAGGCAGTTCCTTGCTATACAGTTAACATATGTCCATGTTGTACTTCTTCCTGTGCCACTGGACCTACAGCAAGCCTGCCACAGTCTACCTTAGAGGGCCAATGCAAAGAATTGTTTTGTTTTGGTCTGTTCTTTACTGTGATTCTATTAAACTCAATGATATTTTGCTTTTAGCAATTCTGATGTCTTCACAGTGCAGTAAAAACATTTCCAGGGAGAAACGTCCAGCTTATGAAAACTCTTATTCTGTGCCTTGATCAGCATCTCCCAAGCACATTTCTCACCTTGCCCCCTCGGGCCACACATTTAATCAGGAGCCTTGAAATGTCAAAAAGATTAGGTTGGCTGACTGAATAACTGCTTCTATCTTTCTATCTTTTCTATAACATTCCTTGTGATGTGGCTGCCTAAAATAAAATCTAGCTTATCAGTAAAATAAAATTCCCTATTCTTTCCCAATTCTTCTGTCTGTATTATCTTTTTTTTTTTTTTTTTTTGCTTTTTGTCTCAGGCTCTGATACAGCCTAACACTGCAAAGTTACTGATCCTTTGATATTTTTGTTCATTATGCAGTTTTTTGTATTTAAAAATTTCAGTTTTTAAAAAATATTGCATTAAAATATTATTTGTTATGATTTCTGACTTTTTTGGTGCCACTTAAATTTTGCACCTGAGGCAAGTGCCTCTTTCTCCTCACCCTAGTTCCAACCGTATATAGTTCTTGATACTCCCTGAAGGAATCTTAGCCCATGGTGGGAGCAGAGCGGGATATCTGTCTACACTGCCCCCGCAAGAGGCTCCTGGTCATGAGGGAGGAGAGGATTCATTCTCTTAAAGCACAAGTCATTGAGCACGTTTGCACAAACAAATTTGAATATTAGATGCCATCATTTCTGAAACTCATTATTTGCTTTAAAAAAAATATTGTGGAGGTCAAATACATTTTTTTAATCGAAGTATAGTCAATTTATTATAATGTATCAATTTCTGGTGCACAGCATAATGTTTCAGTCATAAATATACATACATATACTTATTTTCAGATTCTTTTTCATTGTAGGTTACTACAAGATATTGAATATAGTTCCCTGTGCTATACAGAAGAAATTTCTTGTTTATTTTGTATATAGTATTTAGTATCTGCAAATCTTGAACTCCCAATAAATACTTTTGAAGAGGAAAAATCTATTTGAAAAACTACTTAGAGTTTTTATCAGTTCTACTTCAAAGATTACAATCAACCGACAATTAGTAAAAAAGAATAAAAATTAAACATAGAAAAATAAGATATTACAAACCACAGAAATTTTTAATTTCATGTGGGCTTCCCCATAACTGTACCCATCCTCAGCCTTGAATCTTTCAAACAGTTCGGCCACATAGAAATGGGTCACATGTATTTGTAGCTCTCTCGTGATTTCTTTTTGTGATTCTCTAGAATTTCTGCTTGTTTTCTCAAGGGCTTACTTTTACATTTCCTGAGTGTAGCCCACAAATCTGATATCTTCCACATTCATATTAATAGGCCTCAATTTGATAGGAAAAGAACCTAGGCTATGGTACCTAGTTTCAAATTCTATGCCCACCATTTACTATTCACATAAACATACACTAGTTTTTAAGATTTTTCTGAGCCACAATCTCCTCATTTATAAAATTCGGAAAATACTATCTCGGGATTAAAATGAAACAGCTAGAGTTGAGCTTTCCTTAAGCACCGGGGACTTAATAAAACTTTTGTTTTTAAAAGCCTCAAATTTTTAACGATATTAAACTGGACTCTGTGAGAAGGAAACGCCTCTGAAGATTGATGAAGAAGCAAACTGTCTAATCCCTGGCAGCTGGACTCTTGAGGTTTGGTGGGACAAGAGGGCGGCAAGTTCTCAGTGTCGGAGCGCTGGCTCTCTGATGGGGCAGGCCTCCCACAGCTCCCGGAAACAGCAGAGCACTGAGCGCCAGGACCTTTGAATGGACCACTGCAGACTGACAAAGTCTCCTCAGTGTTTTCCCTGTACAGTGCAAATCCAAGAACAACCCAAAGAATGAAGAAGGAACCACAAAACAGCTAGATTTGGTGAGTGGGGAACTAAATTTTATTTTCCCCTACGGAGAGATATGACAGCCCTTGTCTTTCCATCATACTCAAGCAGTTCAAATGATCTTAGAAAATCTAATAACCTGAGGTTTCTGGTCAATGTGAGCTTAGGCACTACAGTACAGAGAGCCATTGGTTGTTTGGGGGAAGCTGATTGGGAGGTCCTTTTTCAGAAGAGCATCTTGTCCTAACTAGGAAAAAAGCTTTGCAATTTCAGCTCTGAGCTAGAGAGGAATACACTAATCTCACCAGAGGACGATCTAAGGAAGATTTTAATCAACAGCTTACATTTTGGAAATTATTTCCAAAGATTTTTAAAGCATATTTTCTGGAAGTAGCTGTCTCTGTGTTAGGCCATCCATAGCAGATCTCAGAAAATCCTTATTTTTCAATACGTAAATGAATTCAGTATTCCCAAATCCGACACTTCTCCACATACATTTAAAATCCTTCTCTATTTTCTACATTCATATTTATTTTCTATTAATGAGTGTGGTTCACACTTATTACTATTCTTCCTCAGTGTGTCTTATAAGATTCTTCTAAGGAATAACAATAGTGCTACTCAAATTTCACAGATTTAAGTATAAATATTAAAAAAAAATTCTATACAGTCTATGAATGGGTAAAGGTAATAAGCAAACCAACAGAAAATATTTCTAAAATTCAATCCTATATCTGTCTCCTAAGCTTCTCCAATATAAAGCTATGAAATGATATTTCTGGCTCATTTCACAGCCTGTAGAATATTTTTAAATGATTATTTCTTTACTTTCTCCTTCATTTTCAGTAAAATATCAAGTAAAACTCTTAGCTTTAAATGATCACTATGGGCAAGAAAAGAAATACTTAAATTGAGTAAGTCATACTAGTTGTGTGAAAAATTCTGTAAACCTCTGAAGTACGTATTCTCTCTTCTTGTTGGCCTCATGTAATTTAAGCAACTAAATATATCTCTATCCAAGTTTAACAGATTCACACCCTAAGTATGATCTCTAAGCAATTTATTTTCAATTTTTAAAAAATTCTAACAAAATTACCTCCAAAAGTGAAAGGAATGCTAAAGGAAATTTCAATGATACTCAAAGAAAAAAATTTTAAGTTGTGAGCTATAAAAATATTTTATGAAGTTCTGCATTGCTTTGATTAAAGTAAACAATAATGGATAAACATTTGTTTTTCTTTCTTTTATGACAGCATACAATTATAAAAATATAGTACTAATGTCATACTATAATAATATAACTAATATTTTATAGTATTTCACAAATCTTCATTAGTATTAGGAGTTAAAGAGAGCCTTTGCTTAATTATACTTACTTTTATTTTTGATATTTTCTCATATTAAAAGTAAGAAGTAGCAAAAAGTTACAAATATTCTCTGATTTTTACCTTAAAAGATTGTAAAATGTTGTGCTGATTCATTTATTACAGAATGTATCCTGCTTCAAACAACAATGAAAATCAACCTTACAAATATGAATATGATACAATTTGTATTTCATATCATTCATATTTAATTCAAGTAACTTATTTTAATAGTTTTTACTTTTAAATAACTAATTTCTCTCCATTCAAGGGCTAATTGAAATAGGATTCAATGCGTTAATTGAAATGAGCACTAAGTTACAAGTATATTTACTGCAGTGGACAATAAAAAATAAATGTCTCACGTTAAATGATGAAATACAAATTGATTTATCCCTCACTTTAAGGAAATACAATTTTCAAAATTTCAAATTTATAATGCATACATCTTTATCAAAAATATACTCTATAAGATAACTTTCTTATCTGATTCTCTTTCTTTAAATTAGATGATTGATAGATGATAGATAAATTATATTACCTACATTATTTAATAATTATATCTTCAACTAATTCTTTGTAATCACATGTATTACATAAAATGAGATAAACATACTCATGCCAATTGTCTATAAACTTTGACAAAATTGAAACTATTTTTGCACAGCCAAAAGAGAATACTATTTAGAAATTTCACATATCAGTTCTTCAATTCATCATTCCCTTTTTCTTCTATAGAGTTCATCACTGAAGCATTATAATCAAGTGTTACCAATAATTTAAAATTTTTGTTTATTTCTAATTTATAAAGCAAAATATAAGTTAAAATATAAATATTTTTAATACTTAAACATTTAAAATTAAGTTGAAATTTACCGTTGTGTGCTTTTAAAGCCCTAGATATAAGGAATATTATATTTTATAATTCTAATTAAATAGTTTAGAGGAAGAAAATTACCTTTGGTAATGCCTCAGGAGCATAATCTGTGAGAGTCAATCTTTCCATTTGCTTTTTAAGTACTGTAAGCATGATCTTTCTGTTTACTGTTACTTCTCTACTTATTCTACTTCTAAAGGAGGCCAAGCTATATAAACCATAATTTAGTTCCTCTTTTTGGCATTACATTCATTTCTCATATTCCTGACTATAATGTTGAAGAGAATGAGTAATATCTAACAGATCATCATTTGAATAATTTGCAGTTACAAAGAACAACCCAATTCTTTTCTTATTTTTCCCTCTATCAAATAGTTTATTATTTTATCAACAATGCTCTATATACAAATAAAAGTTAGAGGTGCTTAATATAAAAACTGAGACAAAAGCACAAATTTCAATGTATAATAAGAGGACAATGTTGCCACTGTTAGGTGAAGGCTCCTAAGAAATGATAAACTATTTCTTTGTCATTTTCATCTGGCTTTAGTTTCTCTCTATTTTACAAATCTCTTCTGGAAAAATCAACAAATAAACCCAAGTAGGAAACACTGGGCTTGCTTCAGTCAAAGATTTGAGAGAACAAGTGAATTATCTTCCCAGAAAAAAAAAAAAGAAAGAAAAAAAGAAAAGTAACATACATACAGCTGTGTGTCTATGTATGTATTTGTCAATAGGTGGGTGTGATAATCACTACCAATGTTCACTATTTCATCCATATTCCATACTCTGGCTCACTCGAAGTTAGAAGTGGCCATGGAACTAACTTCTGGCCAGTGAAATGGGGGGGCTTAAAATATTTAGGTGCTGGTGCTTGGCTTTATAGCCCTCCTTTCTGGCTGTCTTGGTGATAATGGAAGCAAGTGTCCAAAAGGAGCTTCAATCAACCGAGGGCCCCAAGTAACACTGAGAGACAAAACCCTCCTACAACTTACATTGGGCTTGTGGCATAAATGAAAATTAAACTATCTTATTAACTACTGAGCTCTGGAGGTTATGTGTTTAACCTACCCCAATTCTAACTAGCTCAGGAGATGAAATTATAATTACCCTATTTTCAAAAGTGGTGTACTTTTAACAACTCATATCTAGAAGAACAGGCTTCTGCTCTCTCCTGTGAGCTATCTTGCCCCTATGGTGATTGTACAGAATAGCAGTGTGCAAAGAGGACAAGACTTGGAGATCTGGATAGTTAGACATCCAAAGTAACAGAAACTAATTAGTGGCAAAGCTTGGACCTCTCACTAATGTGTTGCATTACTTTGGGCAAGTCATTTAAGTACTTAAAACTGAAGTTTCCTGTTTGTAAAATGGGTACAATAATAGCATCTCTGTTTACATAACAAGGTTGAGTATAAAATAAAATAATATACAAGTTTTATGTATTGCCCTTACTAGAGGATAGAAATGTATTCTATTCTTCTCTAAATCCCCAATCACTTAGTAAAGTATTCTATATCACAATGGATACTAAATAAATATTACTAACTATAGGCAAATTCTATTGCAACAATTATTTAAGCCTTAATTAATGTCTAATGTTGGTTTATAGATTAATTGAGAGTATCTCTTTCAGGAAATACTAGCAAAGTGCTTAATTATTTTTAATGTGCTAAATATTTATTAATCCTTTATCACATGTCAGGTACTGTTCAATGCACTGGAGGAGTGGATAATTGAGCAAATTAGGCAAATTCTCTGCTGTGATAGAGGAAAACAGACAGTGACAAGCAGAGGCTCTATATAGGAAAAGAAGGAGGGGAGGGTGATTTTAATAAGTGGTAAAGAAAGCCCTCCCTATTAAGCTGACATGTGAGCAGATAATTCAGTGAAAGAATGTGACGCATGTAGATACTTGAGGGAACAGCATTCCAGGCAGTGAGTGCAGCATGTGCAAGGGCCCTGAGGCAGGAGTGTTCTTAGTGTGTTTGAAGAAAAGTGTAAAAACCTTTTAGATTGAGGCACCTTAAGAAGAGACAGGATGAATATAAGGGATGAGATCAAAGAAGTAGAGCAGGAACCAAGTCTCTTGTGGGCTAGGAGGAAGGCAATGAGGTTTTTTCTAATGAAATAAAAAGCATTAGAAAGTTTTAAGCAGAGAAGAGATAAGATTTGACTTACAAAGGATTACCAAAGCTGTTTTGTGGAGAATGGATTGTAGGAGGCCAACTATGGAAGCAAGAAGGTAAACTGGATGGTTATTGAAATAGTGCAGATAAGACATTTGGCACCAAGTAGTTTTATAGACATATATATTTATATTAATATCAATTTTTATATTTATATTTATATACCTATATCATTATATCTCATCCAGAAAAGATCGGACCTCCTTTCTGCAGCCATTCTCAGAGCTATGTTATTATAGCAAGCGTCAAACTAGAAAGCCAAAGAATTTGTTGCATATGTAGTAAGGAATAGTCTCCTGATATGGGGAGGGAAGAGAGGAGGGCTTTGCCTTAAGAGATGCACAAGGACAGTCTGTGTAGAAGAAGAAAGAGAAGCAGAGAAGGAGGTGGAGAGATTTTATTTGCTAAAAAAAAAAAAAAAAAAAAAGTGGTCTTCAATGGGAGGTTTGAGAATCAAGATAATCTCACAGAAAAACATGGAGGCAACACGTATGACTTTAAAAAATGACTTGTGGACCTATTTACTGGAAGAATCAGAAGAGTTATTTAGAAAGAACAGCCGGCAACAGGCAATGTAGGCTTATGAAGTTCAACAGGCTCATCAGCCGAGAAGACTAAGATGAGCCTCTGAATCAATTAAATCTTCTATAACACAACTAACAAGGGGCAAACAGACCACGAGATAGCATGGAATTACAGTGACATCATTTTGCAAAATATTCAATAGTTGTTGGTTTCTATTATTGCAAGAAGATTTCCCTGTGTTACATATGATCAGCAGGATTAGTGTCTGGGTTTACAAATCTCAAACTCTCTACAGAAGGCATTTTCATAAACTTCAGTGAAATATGAGTCAAACAAAAAGTGACCCCCTTAAAATATAGCTCAGTGTTTAATGCCAGGGAATCAAGACAAGGGACTCACATTCCCAGGCAGTTCCAAAGGACAATTACAAGGTCAGTTGTTCAGGTTGTTTGGGCAAAGAGGCATAATCTGGGTGGTATATGCCAAAGGAGCCACAGGGCAGTCAGGAAGTAAAGAAGAAGTTAAGGCTGATGTGAGTCTACATCTTGAAGTCAAGGTAGTCAGCAGGCATCTCCAAGAGTTGTTGAGAACTTCTGAGACCATTAATGTTTGCACAGCTCAGAACCATAAATCACTACTCAGTAAAAATCTCTGGAATTTTTTAAAGAACTCTGACATTTCTGACTGCCACTACCAGTTTATCTGGAGTGTCCACTCATCTGGTATAGACATCACAACAATGTTTATCTAGAAACTGCCTATTTTTTCTCTAGGACAATGTTGTGTTGCTCAGACGGGTTGAATTAGGAGGGCATAAGCTAAGCTGCTACAACAGAGACCTAAAATACAGTACCTTAAATGAAGTAGTTTATTTTGTGCTCATATAATCATACAGAGTTAGGAGGTCTCGTGTAAGGGACTGGTGTAAGGAATCTGCCAATCTCAGTGGGGGCTTCCACCTCTGGGCCAGTGTGCCCATCCCAGTCCCACCATCTTCTATTGGCCCACATCACTGTCTGTCCCATCTCTTTGGTCAGAACTAAGTTTGTGAAGGAAACTGGGAAACATAATGGTTAGCCAGGCAGCCATGCCCCCTGCAGAAACTCAGGATTTCTTTTAATAAAGAAGGGAGAATGCATCTTGGTGACATCTAGACTTCACCATAGTGAACTTGACAAAGTGCTGCAAAAGTGACACTTGAGAGGAAGAAATGTATGGGTTTTCCCCCCATTTTATAGATGAATAAACTAAAATATATTTCTATGACATCTTTTAACTTATTCAGAAAAATTGGGAAAATCAGTGAGTGACTTTCCTTGCTATCGTGCATTATAAAAATTCCATGTTCATGTACTTGTTTTCCTTAAGTATTTATATCTTTTGTATTTACACAAAATATTGCTGGAAATAGTTTTATTCTTCCACCTTGTACTGTAGAAAATCAGTGGTCCAGGAGTTTGAAGACTAAGAATTATAGAACATACCATGCAAAACTTAGCTATAATTGAGCTCTCCATTTCTTCTACTAATGAAGAGACATTCTAATAAACATCTGCAGACCATATCCTCAAAGGAAAACCCCTTTGACTGAGGAAGATTGAGACAGATGTATGCTATCTATTTCCTCCCAAATTATCACTCGCATTAAAAACAAATGCATCTAATTCCCTAGCTAGAGATTACTTTTAAAGCTTGAATCTTATTTAAAAGTAAATATACAAGAAAAGAATTACATAACATAATTATGAACTTCTATGCAATAGGTAATATTAGTAATATGGCACCATAATTGCCTGTGGTGGTGATAGTCATTTTACACATATTATTTGTAATTCTTACAGCACTTTATGGAAGATAATATGATCCCCATCTTAAATCTTAAAAATGTGCGCCATGGACTGTTTAAGTCAGACAGAGAGCTTCTGGAAGGTGGCAGCACTTGAAATTATCATTACTTTCCCTGAGTTTCCTTTGATTTTTACTCCATTGCTAACCATTTCCTTTCATATTATAAGTATTTGGAGAAAAAAAAAGTCTGAGAAATGTTCACTACACAGTTAGAAGTTTCTCTTTTTAAGGTATTAATATCAAGTAAAGACCTTGGCTGATAGATACAAGAAGTTGAACCCACACCTAACATCATTATGGGTATTTGTAACTTGCTCATTCAAAGGACCTAAACTGAGAAAAGAACATTAGCCAGAATGTCCATCATAAGGTTATATATTGCTAACCTCTTCAGTCTACAAGTACAATTAATTCTCTTACATTTTCTATATTCAGTGCAATTCCTATTTGGAAGGTTGGTTCAATTATGGCAATCAGAAAACTCACTTCACTTGCAGACATAAAACAAATAAACCAAGCAAATACCCTGAAAGCACAATTTTCTTTGGGAAGTAGATCTATTTTCATAAAATAAAATCTACAGTGGAGTTTTTTTTTTTTTTCCTTCTAAGACATGGGCAATTGGTATTCTTCACTTCTCTATATTCTTGTTAATGTAGTTCCTCTTTATTCTACTTGGGTAATAATAAAACTAATAACTGTCTTGGTTCTTGTTAGAAAGTCCCTGGGCAGTGGTGAGACAGATATTGAAATTAAACAGCTGATTCACTCTCATATGACTGCGCTGTAAAGTCCTAAAACTTAGGGGATCTAGAAGAAAAATTCTGTGTCAAGTCCACTACACAGTCAAAAGAAAGAAGCAAATTTAGAATTGAATAGACTATGGCTAAATGGAATTTCCAAAGGCACCACAATAAGCATGAACTTCTAATTATAAAAATCTAAGGTTCAGTTGTACCTTCTGTGGATTGAGTGAACAACCTGTTACAGATCATGTGAGGGGACGACTGGACGGAATTATGCCAATGAAATCTACACTGCCTTAAAAGGCTAAAGAACAGTATTGAGTAGGAATACACCATCTCAAATAGCATTACTACACATTTACATGAAAGCAGTAAGAGGAAAAAGTGGCTTCTATGAAGGCATGGAGTAAATCAATTTCACTAAGCTGTTGGCCATCTCTCATGCTATCCTGATAAACAAAATGATTAAATATCAGTGGATTTATGGCTGGTTGAAGAAGACTGATATCACTCTGAAGTAGAGGCACTAGTGGAATGCCAGCAGATTCTACACATATCAAACTTTTAATCAACTACTTGGAGGAATTTATAAGGCATGCTGTTTTGATTTTTGCCCATTTGCCCTACTCCCACCCCAGATTGTTCCCTGCCCTGCTTTGCCCTGATCTTTGCTCAGGATCAGAGGCTGATTTGCTGTTGAGCTACTGAAGCTTCAGCCTCAGGGCCGCTCAGATGTTGTCCCTTCCAAGCACCATGCTTAAGATAATTTTGAATTATTTTTCTTTTAGAGCGCCTCCTAACTGCATAGCTTCCTCTGCACGTAACAGGGATCCAACCCTGCCCAGAAGGCTTAATCCTAAAGACTCTGATACTGTAGGCAGGAGAATGGCTCCTCTGAAAGACATCCACATCGTAACCCCTGAATATTGTGAATATTTTTCCTTACATAGCAAAAGAAGTCAGAGTGATGCTATGTTAGGATTCAATCTGCCATTGCTGGCTTTGAAGATGGAGGAAGAAAGCCATGAGCTAAGGAATGTGGATGGCATCTAGAAGCTGGAAAAGGTAAGGAAATGGATTCTCCCCCAGAGCCTCCAGAAAGGAGCAAGCCCTGCTGACCCCTTGATTACAACCCAGTGAAACCTCTGTATGATTTCTGACCTATAGAACTGTAAGATGATAAATTTGAATTGCTGTAAGTCACAGAGTTTGTGGCCATTTTTACAGCAGTAATAGGAAGCTTATGCACTGGCTTATGGTTGGATTTGGCTAATGGGAACGATCTGAAGAAGAGCAGAGACTGAGAGGAGAAAGTACTTGGGGTGTTTCTTTGCGGCTCTCTACCTACTCTGAGCCCAGTGTCCTGGCAGGGGTTTATCTCTCTACAGCTACAGTTCCTCCTTTGAGCCCCTCCTTCACTGGTCCAGCTCAATAGGATCCTAGGGCACAATTCCTCTTCTTGCCCCTTCAAACCTAGGGTTGGTAAGAACTTCTTACTCTTGCTTGTTTCCTATTCACCGTAATTTCATAAATGGTACCTGTAGTGGTTTTGTTAGGCAATTAGAAATGAGCATTGGGCAAGGGGAGAGGAAAGGGAAGGGAGCAATCAAGAAGATAACAGTACACCTGTGCTCAGGATAAGGCACGTCAAAGAGTTTTACTTTCTCTAAATGAGTGTCAACAAAGAAGCCAGTTAGAATTGGACACTGGGGCTGTGCAGTAGAGAGAAGGACCTGACTTAACATAACTGAATGCTCATTATAATGTAATTAGCATTGCGGTTTGGGCCCCCTCACGAAGGTTTTTCTGTGTGCATCATGGGTAAGAGCATGCACAAAGGAGACGAGCATGCCTCAGTACTCAAGGGATGTCAATCATGAAAACACCCCTAAAGCCAGGATGTAAGACAGGAGAAACAAAAGAGCGGCATGACTTTTCCTCTCTTGGGTTGGCCTGCCTTCAGTTCTCTTGAAGGTATACTTTACTGACTTTGGCTCTACTAATAAAACCCTTTGTTTACATAACTTTTTTAGTCTTCCATTTGAATTCTTTCTTTTGGGTAAGACAAAAGAACTGAGGCTTTTATTCCCCCTCCTCATAGTAACAGGTTGAATAGTGTTGCTCAAAAATTCATGTCCACCCAGAACCTCAGAATGTGACCTTATTTGGAAATAGGGTCTTTGTAGATATATTTAAAGATCTTGAGATGAAATCATCCTGGATTCAGAGTGAGCCTTAAATCCAATGACTGATAACCTTATATAAAGAGGAGAGGACACAGAAAGATAAAGAAGAAGGTTATGTGAAGTCGCCTTCAAGCCAATAAATGCTAGGATTGCTGGCAAACACTAGAAGCAGGGAGAGAAGCATGGATAGTTTTCTCTTTCAGAACCTCTAGAAGGAACCAACTCTGCCAACACCTTGATTTTGGACATCTGGCCTCCTTAAATGTGAGAGATGAACTTTTTTGTTTGTTTGTTTGTTTTAAGCCACTGAGATCATGGTTATTTGTTACGGCAGCCGTAGGAAACTAATGCAATTTCTTTGTTGAAGTCTTTTGAACCATCTGAGACAGCTTCTGTTTTCTGCTAGAACCCTGGCTGACAGAGACCTATGCTTATTATGCTTGTAAAAGACAGGAAGATGGGAAGGATAGTTAAAACTCTGGATTACAGAGCCAAATTTAAAATTATGTCACAGTCTAATATAAACGGCCATAACCAAAAAAAAAAAAAACAAAACCATAAACTATAACAGTCTTACACTTAGGTTCAAAAAAATCAGCTGTCATTATTGCCCACATAATCTTAGCAAATCACTTGGTATTCTTGACTCTAAATTTCATCATTTTAAATGGAGTTAATATAACTTGCTCTTCCTATTTCATGGTGTTCTAAGAGTAAGAGGAAATAATAGAATATGGGAAAATGATAGAATTAAGAGCCATAAGATTGGGCTTAGACCTGACTTTGTCATTAACAAGCTGTGTAATCTTATTTAAATTAACTAACCTCTGTGATCTCTGGCTCCCTCATCTCTAAAATGAGAAGTGTGGGCTAGATGATCTACAAGTAGATCATTTAATGATAACATTCTGTAGTTTGGTTGATTAGGACAGGAAAGACATGTAAAAACAGCCATCCTTACAAAAAAGACCAATGGGATATTTGGTAGTTGATCACAAGCTCAAAAGTAACCAATTGTGTCATGTGGGTGCTAAAAAATAATTCATTAATTAAAAAGAAAGAAAAGTAAAACAATGTAGACTTAGTCTATGTTAGAAATATCTATTAAAGAAGATGGGAGTTCTACTGAGCTGTGTTATGTGGTCAGTTATAAACATGTAAATATGTAAAGGAACATTAACAATAAAAATGATTACCAAGGCAGGGTTATCAGAATGGTTTGGCATGTGAAATATGTCATATAAATATATATATATTAATATAGTTACCAAATAACATGTATCCTGAAGAAGAGAAGGCTTAAAATGGTAGTGAACAGAGAGAACTAAGGCCAGTGAGTCTAAGTGGAACAAAGGTAATTTTAGAAGCACGATCAGGAAAATAATAATAATTAGAGCTATCAAACAGTGGAATGGTAATGTTGGACACTAGGATTGTTCAGAGCTAAGGCTAGAGAGCATTTTAGGGTTGCAATCATCCTATCAATGATTTGTTAAAGCTGGCTTGGAGTAGCTCACAAGAGATAAATGCTAACATCTCTTCCAAACTCCATGCTCATTAACATCATTTCAGTAGGCTGAAACTGGCCATCATGGGAGTACGTACACCACAAAACTCTGCAAACACTAAAAACAAGGGCCTTTGTTTTCCCCTAAGAATGGGTGGTTAAACATTTACCATCACATTACTGGGTATTATAAAATTCCAATATTGAGTATTTCGACATTTACAATTGTACTCCCAATTTCATGAGTCTAAGATTCTATTTGATTTGATCTAGTGGAGGGAAAAATCAAGAGAGATGATCATCAGTGAAGTTAAAATGCTTTCAAAGTGGGACTTCTGGACTCAGCCTCCTGGTTGTACACACTCCTATTCTTCCATCTGCTTCGGTTATCCCCTCCCTACCAGTTTTCCTTTCCTTACATCCTTTCTTATCAAAACTAAGCCAGATCTGAGAGAAGATCCAGAAAAGACAGACACATAATAAGCACCTGCAAACAGATGAAGGGTTGTCATGCAGAAAAGAGATAAGACTATCATCATCACCATCATTAATTATATCATTTATTAGCAAAGGTATTATGGTATGATTTAAACAACATCAACAACTATTACAGATTAATGCTATTCATTAGCTAGCATTGATTATCTACAAGTTGGAGGGTTACTTAATATCCCCTGGGTTCTGTTTCTCATCCCTGAAGCAGGGCTTATAACCCCTAACTCAAAGGTTTTGAAGGTTCTATATGACATAATAAAATGAAAATATTTTGTCAAGTACCATAAAAATAAAAAAATTATTATTGTAAATATATTATCATTAAATTTTACTTACATCACAATTTCAAATTATATTTATTCTATGATTTTAACAGGAGCAAGAAGAATTAGCTGCACATCATACTCCTTTAGCCTCCATCCACATCTTCAATCTGAATGTGATTAAAAGCAAAGCAATGAAATCCAGGCCTTGCCATTCCCTATGCAACAGCTGTGGAAATCACTGCAAATAGACATTCTGTGATTTTGCCCATCTCCTCAGCACAGTAGCAGGGACCTATAATACCAAGGGTATCTCAGAGCTTTGTTCACATGGGGCATCTCCTTCCTCAATATGGTTTATTCTATGCTCTAAGAAAGAAAGACATTTTTGAAAATGAAAGCATTTTCCCTTGTATAGACTTTATTTTTCTCCTTCTTTTAAGAGGCCATTCCTTCTACCATCAAGGGCTAAGACATAAGGCTCAATGTCCTACAAAAAGGAAGTAGGAAGAGCCCAGAACAAAGAGGTTGTTATTCTTTGAAGCTCAAAGTTTTCATTTTTTGAGTCCACAGCAAGGGAATAATTCTTGAAAGTCAGATTTTGTTGATAGAGTAAAGAATGTTTGAAAATTCAGTTTGCCTTTGCATATCAAGCTTAGAGGTCTGAATGTAAAATTTTTCTATGAGGTATAAGCAGAGAAGATTCAGGATATCACATAATATCCTGAAGCTCATGTCTGCCTATCTGTTTCAAATGGATGATTTAGCAAGAGAATGTTGGGATGGGGATTGGCAGTGTGATTTAGGTGGGATGAGAGATGCAGGGAGAAAGGAGAGAAATTCAGATGAGACAATTCCAGGGTAAGGAAGCTGCAGGTACCTGAAAAGGGCCTCAATTCCAATTAAGTTGAGAATGAATCTGAGAGGAACTGAGCTGGTGCTCCAGTTCACACTGTGGAGAACAGTACAGCAGCAAAGAGCCTACATCTGTGGGACTGGACATTCCTGCATCTTCCCCTTACCTCCTGAGTAACAGAAAAAGTGATCTCGAAGTTCGCATGTGGGGTGGAAGGTAGATGAAGTGAGCTTACCTGAGGTGTCTGGATGAGCAGGACATTATCTTACACCACAGAGCATTGAGGCCATATTCCCATGAAGGGATTGAATTGGAGTCATAGCTGGACTTTCAGGGGTACATATAGTGGGAAGGAATTGTAGCAGAATTCACCACTCCAAATGACTCTTTGGATGCAGATTATTTTGAGATGAAAAAAAATCAAGGCCCAAAAGACTCAGGAAGAAACTTTAATCTTCCCGCTAACTGCCTACAGAATGTAGATAAAAGACCCATTCCAAGAAGGGAGCTATCACCATAGAAAACTATAGTATGAACTAGGCTTGTAAACAGGAGGGACCTAGCAAAGCCTATTTGTTAAAATTTCTCTCTGTGTCTCTGCATGGCCTATCAAACATTTGTTTATCAAACATTTGTTTTTCCATCTCCACAGCAATTGCTTTCTTTCTCTTTGAGGTACCAAACCACTACCCCCAACATCCTCTATTGTCTTTAGCTGAAGGTAGTATCTAAGGTGAGAGTTACAGCATTTTTCGGTGAGTTAGATTATCTGGATCTCTCTCATGAATGCAAGTTATTAAACTTTTGTGTGATTTTCTCCTGTTAATCTGTCTCATGTCAATTTAATTCTTAGACCAGCCAGAAGAACTTAGAAGGGTAAAGGAAAATTTCTTTCTCCCCGACAGAGTCAGGACAGGACTTGGCCAGATAAGAAAGGTGACCAAGTTTCCCTGGAGCAACCTCGAACCGTATCAGTGCCAAGAGAACAAAACACAAGTTACACCTCCTGAGGACACATTAGAAGAGGCAGCAGTGGACCTGGAGTCCACAATGAAGGTGCTAGTGAGCCGTAAGTTGCATACTTCTATGTCATCAAAAGACTAATGTGATTTAAGTTATGAGAGTGGAATTTGATGTCCAAAGAACTCAACCCAAGGTCCATGGGAGCCACAGATAGGAAGGAAGTGCAAAGTTCCTCCTTGGCTCTGATGTAAGTTTTGTAAAACAAAGGAGAAGAGAATATATGAAAGACTAAGCTTAACAAAAGAAACACTGAAATTATCCAAAAGAGACCATTGTAAAACAGAAGAGCACGAGCTATTTAGTTGATATTTCCCCAAGTCTCTCAGTAGCAAAACTGAGAGCTTGGAAGCAAGACAATATCAAAATAAAGAAAATAAAGGAAGGGTACTTTGTTTTTCTTGCACATCAGAATGGTAAAGTATTTTTTTTCTAACCTCCCTCCTAGCCACTTACTTTGAGAAAAGGTACTTTGGGTAATAAGTCAGCTAATAAATAGACCAGTAAACCCACAGTTCTTGCTGTGAAAGGATTAAAAGGGAAATTCTAATTGAAAGACCTGCATTCATTGTCTCTGATGAGACTGAAGCCTGTCCCCCTGGAGTCTGGGCAGTGATGAAGGTTAATATCCAATCAGACTGAAGCCCAGAGTATCAGACCCAAGTGGATTCAGGGAATGATGGCCCTTCCTATGGGAAGCAGTGGTTCTTCCAAAGGAAGATAGTAGAATTTTGAATGGAGAGTGTCAAGGAGGGAGTGTGTGTAGCTGGAAGGGAGACACAACTGACCGGTCATTTTTATACGGTGGAATCGAGTTCATTTATAAAATCCCATCTTTGTGAAGCCCTAAGAATTTAGGTTCCTTAACATGTGGGATTCAAAAGAAACTTCAAGTTAGTTAAGACTTTAACCTTGATCCTTTCAATCTTGTAACTCCTTTCTAAAACTGCCTTTTCCCTAAAGCAAAGAAGTAACATACTCTTAGAAAACTGAATGTGATGGATTTGTGGAAGACGAAGGATTTGGATGGCCATGAGATCCCATGGATGTAATGGAAAAAGGGTGTTAATATATTGGGGCAAATATACCTCAGAATCCCAGAGGGTGAATAGAAATACGAGCCCAAAGGGAAACTGGCAATGGGGGAGGATTCTTGGGATTTGAAAAATACTCCAGAAGAGAGCTTTTTCAGTCAAATATTCTAGCAACCCTCACAGGTTACTGAAGGGGCAGAAGGGGCCTAGCAAACTGCAAGCCATACAGCTTTGTGTTATCAAAGACTAATGTGGGTTATTTATGAATGGGATTGTGCATGATTTTGTTTTCTTTCCTAAACTTTACATACTCATGAAAATACTATTTATCCAACAAATATTTATTAACACTTAGAATGTACCAGGCATTCTTCATCAGTGAGCAAAAGAGGCAAAAATCAATTCCTGCCTGTATTTTAAATAAATAGAATGTAAAATTACATTATAAATAGAAAAAAAGCAACATTGAATATTTTCAGTAGACAGTCCTCTCTTTCTCTCTCTCTGTCTCTCTCTCTCTCTCTGTTTCCATATTTATATATATGTATAATATGCTTTTCCTGTTTATTTCCCCAGCATCCTGTCACATTATGGCTAATTCTTCATTTCACTCAGGTTTATCTAAATTGCTTAAAGTTCACTGAGTAAAAATGATCAGTATTCATAACCCATATATTAGATCCTTAAATATTTAGCAAATTTAACTGAAACAAAGTAACAGAAAACAAATCATGATGCTTAGATTAAAACCTGGGTAATCAAACTGATTTTCACATTCTACCATACCCATTGCAATACCAACACCATAACACACATACACACAATACATACACCAATGATGTTATAATTAATATAAATTTTTAAAATTATTTATAATTCAAGTTTATTGTTAAAATAATTATTAGACTTTTATATGAATGTTCAGTGAGGTAAAAGGGAAATTGTCTGCTGCGGAATAATGAAAATATTCCACTTGTCCATTAGATGGCAGCAAAACACTTCCAAAGTATTTGTCTTTAGTACCTTCCTACCAGGTTTGATAGGTTATACGTCACGCTGAGAAATAAAAATGTTCAACAGTTACCTCCCTGAGGAAGTGGCTCCAAAAAAAAAAAAAAAAAAAAATCAAGATTCACAGTGTATTGAATTTAAAGGCTTAATGATTACAGTAAATTATCTTTCAAATTTTAAAAAAGCTAACAGATTTATTTTATTTTTCAATTTAACCCAAAGAATTTGTCAATTATATGTGCCAAAAATATTCTAGAATTTTTCTATTTTTATGAAGTTGGCTCCAATGGGTAGAAGTCGACATGGGAGCAATAAATCCCATCAAAATAGAAGCATCAAAAACATTAGACTACAACCTTCATCAGTCTCCTGTCATCTGAGTGAAATCACCCTCTTTCTAAAAAGTTACTTCTTAACTAGAAACTCAAGCTTGAAAACCACCATAACAGCCATGATCAAAATTACTTGTCTAAGATTTCCGAAATAAAACAAAGATATCCACTTCCTTTATCCTCAGTTCAGCTGTTCTACAGGGCACAAGTCCATCCCCAAAGTTCTGGTATAGAATGCCTATCTTGCCCCTGCTTTCATTAATATCTTTGGGCACAGCAGAAAAAGGTCCAAACAGGAACAGAAATATTTCAAGCACAAGGATTTAAAGTACCTATAGAGTGAAAGGCTTAACTCTTTAAGGAACTGCCAAACTGTTTTCCAAGAAGTTACATATTTTTACAGACCAATAAGCAATCTGTGAGAGTACCAGTTGTTCGACATCTTCACCACCACTTGGTATTGTCAGTGTTTTTAATTTTAGCCATTCTAACATGTATAAAGTGATATTTCCCTAAGGCTTATTATGCTACTATTTTTAAGCCTCCTCTTAGTTCTCCATATAACTTTAAGAAGAACTTCTACACAGGTGATCTGGGGCATGGTGGTTGTACCACGTAAGTATAACAGATGTATAGATACCTCTATTTCCATGGACCTTAGGGTCTCTAGACCTAGGACAGCCAGATATCCAAGGCTGCTCACTTCCAGATCAAAGGGCCTCGTCCATTTACCTCAAAGTGCTACACAAACAGCATTTTCAGTGTATGCCATGTGAAACAGCCTGTGAAGCCTTTTTAAACGTATACTTAAGCTGCTACTTCTGGTCCTGTTGTGTCAACTTTAGTCAGAATCTCTTGGCATCTAGTTAGTAACTAGCGTCGCCTCATTTGTATAGCTCCTCTTCTCTCTCTTTATTCCGGGAGCAAGGGAGGGGGTTGAAGGCCCTGGTGGAGCAAGCAGTTTCAGAGAAGATTCAGTAGTGGACTCAGAAAACACTCCCAAAATGGGTCTACCACATCTGGAGATCCTGTCGTTAAGCATAGGACTTACCAGTAGTATAAAATATGAAATCTGGCAAAAGTTATATAACTTTCCATCAGAATAAATCAGTCCAAAATCTGTTCACAAGAAGGTCTACAAAATGATCAGTTTAAAGAAAATTGTTCCTTCCGTTTCTATTTTATAAATTTTATGCTATGAAACGTACATTTAGAGAAGGTGTGCCCCTGTGGCTTCCTCAGCTCATTCACATACACTTCAAAACCTCCCTCCACCATGTGTTGTCACCTGCCAGTTACAGAATCGTTGTGTCATGGAAAGAGATTGACTTTATGCTCACTGTGTTTAAGGGGAAGCTTCTTTGGAAACATTTCATGCCAAGTCCTTTTCTTATCTTTGAGGCTTATAAACCCATTTTGGTAACCCGGGATCAACAATTCCCTTCTGACAACATGCCTCATACTCCCTGTGGCATTGCTGGAGACCATGCTTGCTGTAAAGTGATTAGAACAAGTGATGCATTTTTTTTCCTGGAGAAAGACATTTCATTATCACGAAACATCAGAAGAGAATAGATTGTATGTTCCTATGGAATTGTCTGATGAGATACAGCTTCTTGAGATGAGAAATTTTGCCTAAAGCTAGTCTGAACTTTTTCCTGGATTTGTGTGCTTGTTTTCTTAATACTTTTTTGAAATAAAATGTTTAACTTTTTGAGAATTCCTAAACTGCTTTCTACAATGACCTAACCAGTTTACATTCCCACCAGCAGTGTAAGAGAGTTCCACTTCCTCCATATCCCTGACAACATTTGGTTCTCATTTTTAAATTTTTATTATTATTATTATTATTATTATTATTATTATTATTATTATTATTATTATTATTATTATTATTACCACCCCAGGAGATGTGAAGTGGTACCTCATTGTGGTTGTGGTTTATATTCCCCTGATGACTAACGATGTTGAGCACTTTTTCATGTGCTTTTTGATATATCTTCTTTGGAGAAATATCTATTCATACTTAGTGCTCATTTTTAAATTGGATTGTTTGTCTTTTTATTGTCGAGTTCTAACAGTTCTCTCTATGTTCTGGATACTAGTTTCTTGTCAGATATATGATTTGAAAAACTTTTTGGCCATTCTGTAGGTTATCTTTTCACTTTTTTGGACAATACTTTTTGTTGCATGAAAGTTTTTCATGAGATGAATTCAAATGTATCCATTTTTTCTTCTGTCACTTTTTTTTTTTTGGAGTCGTAGCTAAGAATCTGTTGACAAATCCAAAGTCACAATGGTTTAACTCTATGTTTTCCTCTCATAATTTTATGGTTTTAGCTCTTATATTTAGGTCATTGACCCATGTTTAGTTAATTTGTTCTTATAGTGTGAGGTAGGGGGTTCAGCTTCTTTTTTTTTTTTTTTTTTGGAATGTGAATATGCACTTGTCTGCATACCATATATTGAAAAGATGAGTCTTCACCCACTGAATGGTCTTGGCATCTTTGTTGAAAATCTGTTGGCCATAGATGTATGGGTTTACTTCTAAACACTCAGTTCTATTCCATTAGTCTATATGTCTAGCCTTATGCTAACACCACACTGTTTTGGTCATTGTAACTTTGTAGGAAGTTTTAAAATTAGGAAATGTGAGTTGCCCAACTTTTCTCCTTTTTAAGATTGTTTTGGCTATTCAGGACCACTTACAAATCTAAATGAATACAAAATATTCCATTTCTCTGTGTTGTCACTGAAGTCTTTGTTCCTTTAACTTGTGTTCAGCTAGTATTTTGATAGCAATTTCCTTGTACACTAGGAGTTAAAATAAAATCCTCTGTCAGTTTTTACAGATTAGCCCTGTATTGAGGCACTCTGTCAGCACTTAGTCAGGCTGTTTACAACTCTGACTTAGACTTCACTTCCTGTTTGCACTGAGACTAGAGATCAGCCAGAGGTAAAAGCTTAGGGCATTCTACAGTATTTTCTAAGCATCTGACCTGCCCCAGACATGTGTATGGTTTTCTAAATTCCCCAATGTACATGGATGCTTCTTCATACTCTAACTTCTCAAAATAAAATTCTCCACAGCGTTTCTTCCCAGGTTTTAGGCAATCTGTTGTGTCTCAGCTGTCATCTTTAGCCCCAGGTGGCTGTGAGTTGTTCATCACCTTACCATGTTTCTGAGCAATGCTGGCCACTTTTCCACCTTGAGTGAGATCCAAGTTAGGCAAACCAGAGACCTTTCATTAGTGTCTCAGGCAATCCATAGACAGCTTAAAACAGACAAACATGGTATTTTGCCAATTAGCTCTGCTCTGCTCCCTATGGGATCAGTGGCGAGGGTCCTACACTGTGTAGACAGGCTACCATCTTCAAAAACACCACCAAGCTGGGGAAGGGGTGGGACAAGGGAAAGTAAAAATGCCACAAAGCTTTCCTATCATTGTTAGGTTGTCTTTTTTGTTTTTGTTTTTGGTTGAGCATTCACTTGGTTGCTATAAACGTTTGACTGTTTTCCACAGTTCTGACAAAGTTGGTTCTGACAGTTTCTTCTTATTTTCAGTCTTTCTGTAAAGAGACAGGCGCTTGGAGCTGCCTACTCTGCCATTTTGCTAATATCCTCGGATTTGTTTTTAAGGGCATGCAAAGCTAGTCAATGTGTATTTATAGGTTACTGTGCTGGTCTGCTTCAATGGGGTAATTGAAACCTGGTAGAAAGCTACTCATAAATTCAGCTTCCCAGAATATACCCTATCTGCCAATATATAATTTTTTGGTCAAATTTGAAATACAGAAATGACTAGAATTTTATTTTAGATGCTTTTGGGTGTTTTATAAGTATTTATCATTTTTAAATAGCATAAATAAAAATAATTCAGTTAAAATATATTATATACCTTGTCAGTATATCTCCTTATTACATAGAAAAATGCCGCATGCTGCTATTAAATGTAAAACTGCTACAATACAAGGATAATTTGTGGTTTGAGAGATAATCCACTTTATGTGGTCAAAATTCCAGCTTTGTGTTTTGTTAACATGTTTATACATGTTAGTAAAGTGTAAATTTATATAAATAAAGGTATATTTGCTCACATAGCTAAAAAAATAACAAAAAAGGATATTTTGAAGGTCCTATCAAATATTTAACCTTGCTTGAGCCTTGCAGGGAGCCGTGAAGGAAGGATTCCTAGGGCAGTTATCCTGAGGCATCAGGAGTGTGACTCTCAGATGTCATTAATATCATTCTGATCTTGTATCTAAGAGAGACGAGCTGTGAGAAACAGAATATGACTGATAGAAGACTATCTTAATTGGAACTTGAAAAAATGGAACTAGCCACTAGGGAGGGGAATGAAAACCAAGGAAGATTTATAAATATTTTAGAGAACTTCTTGACCAACTAGCAAAGGGACTTCCTTCTCTTTACTGGGCTCTTAATTAATCTTTTTTTTTTTTTTTTTTGTAGGACACTGTGCAGAAAGATCTTCAACTCTAAGAGAGAAATATTAGTCAAAGGGTTTGTTTTTTTTCCGATGAAGTCCTATTTATTTTCTTTGATGGTGAGGGTCTATCTTTTTGCTTCAATTATGGAAAATGAAAAGCACCCCACATCCCACATCCTTTATGACTGGTTTTAGGAGAGGCACACAAAGACACAGAAGTTCATCTATTCCATTATAGAGAAGCAAGCATAAACAATTTTACCAGTGGACATTTTCAGGCACTGCCCAGTACCATCTGGGATCCTGGAGTAGGTGTCCCAATAGGCTGACACTCTTTCTACATTGGATCCTAAGAGACCATTCCCTTCATCCTTCATAAGAATTCACAGCCCATCAGCCAACATGAATGGCTGGTTCACTGGCAGAATGAAATTACACAATTAAATTCTAGTAGCTTCCCTTGAATGTCACAAAGAAAGGAATTCCTATGGGTGCCTTGACTCCAACCTCTAACCAAGCTTACCTACCTTCATGTTTGTAATCATAAGGGGAAAATGAATGAGAAAACATACTCTAAAAGGCAAACTGTTATTGTGCTAAGATGATAGGGATATGAAAGACTGTATTTTCTTTTCCCCATTTTCCAGTATTTGAGTAAAATACTCATATTAATTTTAAAATAAACAAAAATTCAAAGTAAATTTTAAAATAAAAACGTAAAGCATATTAGTGTTTATAGCTTGATAGCCAAATATTCAAAACTATATATGTCCTCCTTGCTTTTTATGTATCAATTTCTGTGTCCTTCTGCCATATTCCATATTTTAAATAGAAGTCATCATTGCAAAACACCCCAATCATGTAGAATATTGGCCAAAGCAATCTACAGATTTAATGTGAGCCCTATCAAGTTACTCAGGACATTTTTCAAAGAACTAGAACAAGTAGTCCTAAAATTTATACAAAATCACAAAAGATCCAGAATTGCCAAAGCAATACAGAAGAAAAAGAATGAAGCTGGAAGAATAACTCTCCCCAACTTCAGACAATACTACATAGCTGTAGTAATCAAAACAGCATGGTATTGACACAAAAACAGACATATGGATCCATGGATCAGAATAGAGAGCCCAGAAATACACCCACACACTTACCAGTCAATTAATCTTCAAGAAAGGAGGCAAGAATATACAACGGAGAAAAGACAGCCTCTCAGCAAGTGGTGTTGGGAAAGCTAGACAGCCATATGTAAATCAATGAAGTTAGAACACTCCCTTATACCATACACAAAGATAAATTCAAAATGGCTTAAAGACTTAAATATAAGACAAGACACAATAAACTTCCTAGGAAAAAACATAGACAAAACATTGTCTGACATAAATCTCAGCAGTGTTCTTCTAGAGCAGTCTATCAAAGCAATAGAAATAAAAGCAAAAATAGATAAATAATACCTAATTAAACTTATAAGCTTAAGAAAACTATAAACAAAACAAAACAGAACAAAAAAACCTATGGAATGGGAGAAAATATTTGCAAACAATGCAACTGACAAGGGCTTAATTTCCAGAATATACAAAGAGCTCATACAACTCAATAACAAAAAAAGCAAACAACCCAATCCAGAAATGGGCAGAAGACCTAAACAAGCAGTTGGCCAATAGGTCAATAGGCACAAGGAAAAATGCTCAATGTTGCTAATTATCAGAAGTGGAAATCAAAACTATAATAAGGTATCACTTCACATCAGTCTGAATGGCTATCATTAAAAAGTCCACAAATGATAACTGCTGGAGAGGGTGTAGAGAAAAGGGAACCCTCCTACACTGTTGGTAGGAATGTAGTTTGGTGCAGCCATTATGAAAAACAGGATGGAGATTCCTCAAAAAACTAAAAATAGACCTACCACATGATCCAGCAATCCCACTTCAGGGTATATATCCAGAGGGAACTCTAATTTGAAAAGATACATACACCCCAATGTTCATAGCAGCACTATATACAACAGCCAAGACATGGAACCAACGCAACAGATAATTGGATAAAGAAGTTGTGGTATATATAAACAATGGAATACTACTCAGCCGTAAAAATAATAAAATAATGCTATTTACAGCAACATGGATGGACCTGGAGATTATCATACTAAGTGAAGTAAGCCAGAAAGAGAAAGAAAAATACCACATGATATCACTTATATGTGGAATCTTTAAAAATGGCACAAATGAACTTATCTACAAAACAGAAACAGACTCACAGACCTAGAGAACAAGTTTATGATTACCAAGAGGGATGGGGGTGTGGGGAGGGGAGGAACGTAGTGGTAGAGAGATAAATTGGGAATTCAGGATTTGCAGATACTAACTACTATAGATTGACAACATGGTCACTATATTCAATACCTTGTAATAGCTCATAATGAAAAAGAATATGAAAATATCTGAACCACTAAGCTCTATGCCAGAAACAAACACAACATTGTAAACTGACTATACATCAATAAAAATAAAAATAAATTTAAAAAATAAAATCAAATCACTAAACAAACAAATAAATAAATACTGCTTTCTTTAACTTTATAATGTCTTCACCCTCAGTTTCCACTATTTTAATTTGGTACATGAAGCCTCTCATAATCTGGCCTCCCCCTCTCTTTCTAGCCTCATTCCCCCAAATTCCCCACATCTCTTCCCCACTGCATGTCCAGTCATCTGGTCATGCTGAACCACTATAGCTTCACAAGTAAGCTATGATCTTCCATGGTTACTTGTTTTGCATATTCTCTTCCCTCTGCTTAGAAAGTTTTTTCCTTTATTTTGAAAAATCAGAATATGTTGGTTTGCTAGGACTAAAATAACGAAGTAACATGGACTAGATGAATTAAACAACACAAATTTACTTCCTCACAGTTCTGAAGGCTGGAAATCCAAGATCAAAGTGTTGACAGGGTTGATGGCTTGTAGATGGCTGTCTTCTCCCTGTGTCTGCACATTGTCTTCCATTTGTATCCAACTGTGTCCAAATTTGCTCTTTTACAAGGACACCAGTCATATTGGATTAGGGATCACCCTACTTATATCATTTTAACTGAAGTATCTCTTTAAAGACTATCTCCAAATACAATCACTTTCTGAAGTACTGGAGGTTAGGACTTCAATTTTTGAGTGTCAAAGGGGGCAGGGGGTACAATTCAGCCCATAATACCAATTCTTGCTGTGTAAAATATATACCTTGATAGTAATTTCTTCCAGGAATCCTTCATCTTGAATCTTTCCATCTAGGCTGGTTTAGATTTCCTTCTTCAGAACTCCCAAAGCAGGATATACATTCCTCTGTCACATTAAAGGGTCTGTTTTCTTCACTCTACTCTAAGATACGTTTTTATTTTCCTCATCCCAGCACCTGTCCCTTTGTCTGGTACATGGTAAGTGTGCAAGACTCTTTGTACCTTGATGCTTCATTGAAGTATAAAACTTCTGGCTTAGTTATATTGCGACACGATTTCCTGAGATAGGAAATAAAGGATTAGCATGTTTGCACAAGGAGCTTTCTTTTGGCATTCAGAATTAAGAGCTATCTACATGGAAATATCTAGTATGGAGTTGGAAGGACGGGCATGGGCTTAACAGAGAAAACCATGCTAAAATTATGATGGTGAATGGATATGATCATTTAAGGAGAACATATAAATGAGAAGAGTGACATGGGAAAACCTTTAAAGAATGACAAGGTTTTTAAAGAGGGAGAGAAAGAAAAATGAAATGGAAAGGTCAGAGAGTAAAGGAGACTTCAGGGGGTTTCAGTTTCCATTTACTCTGGTTTCCAGACTAGAAAGACCAGAATTTTGCGGTGAACTGTTTTTCCTTTATGTTGCCACCAGGGGTCTCCAACCACTCCTGCAATGTCTGTCAGGCAAGCCCTCAACAAGTATCTTTTAGCTGTCATTACATCATTACCAGGGCTTTTCCAGGAGTAGCATCCACTGAGCAAGAAGACCAGTTGCTTCAGGACAGTAGCGATTCATTGGATGCCTGACCCTCTTAATTGAGCTGAAGTTCAGATGAGTCCTTCAAGTGATTCAATGGTCTGTGGTTTATTGACCCTCCATGTAGTTTCTTGTACTGGCAGCTTTATCGCATGATAGATAAATGAGACAAATGCTCTCTGTTTCAAGAACTGGAACTGGTTTTCTGCCTAGGACACACTGGAGCCCAATATATATCTTGAATAAGGTTTGGTGAGCCCCCCAATCATAATAAAAAAACTTGGCTGTTCTAAGAAAAAATTCATCATGTTATAGTGACTCTAGAAACTGTCTTTCTTTCTTTTAAGAAAAGATGAAAAATGTCTCTCTCCTAAAATGAAAAAAAGTGAGACTAGATAAAGCTGACAAATGCTTATTTCTTAAACTTTTCTTATTTCTAATTATTCCTGCAGACAACATTATTCAGTAATGACGACCTCATTATCTCCAACAAGTTATAATGCAATTAAGTTATGTGTATGTGTAATTTTATTTTGGATATTTAAAGTTTTACTAACATGAAAATGTTTAATACAGAAAAGTAGAAATAGCAAAATATGACCCAGACTCTCCATATCATTAACATTTTACTATATTTGTTTCTTCTATATATGTTTTTTCTGAACATTATAAAATAAATTGTAAATGTTCTGATGCTTCAGCCTAACTACTTTAGCATGCATTTCTAGAAAACAAGAGCATTCTCCTACCTACTGTCCTCACATCTAACAGACTAGAAAATTTCTTAATGTCATCTATTTCCCAGTCTATAATTAAATATTGCCACTTGTCTCCAAAACATATTTTATAAATGTTTTTATTTTCAAACCAAGAGCTAATCAAGAACCATGCATTGTCTTTAGTTGTTATGTCTCCCTTAATCTAAATCAATTACAACTGCCTCTTCTTTTTCTTCTACAATACAGACTTGAGACAAGTTGTCTTCTAGAATATTACATATTCTTGATTTGTCTGTCCATTTACTTGTGGCATCCTTTAAATTAAACCTCTATCTCTTGTATTTCCTGTATACCAGCAGTTAAACAGAACCTCTTGAATTATGTTCATGTTATACATTCTTAACAAGAATTCTTCCTAGGTGATACTGTATACAAACAACATTGTGCATCACGTTGAGAGACACATCATGCCTGATGTCCCATTATTAGTGACAGTAAGTATGATTACTGGGTTAAAGTGGGAGACGAGCTAATCTTTCTGTTTCCAAGTTAATTGTTTTTCATTTGGGAATTGCATATCATCTGTGTTCCCCATCAATCATTTACTTAAAAGTTTAGAATTCATTAATTATCCCTTCTGTGATAGGCAAAATGATATACTACAAAATACTGAGCCTTACTTCCTCCTCTGTCACAGCCAGCCTGTGTCCGCTCTACCTTCTTCCCATAGATAATCACTCCTTATTAGTTTCTTCTGACTGTTTCCAATTTAAGCAAACACAACTGTATTCCTACTCCTCCTGCCTTTTTAATTTAAAAAGTACCTACCTTAACACATATAGATCTTTCCAAATATACCTTACACAGATCACTTTCTCATTCTTTCTTATAACTGCTTAGCATTCTGTGGTGTGCATTGACCATAGTTTTATAACTAGTCCTTTATTAATGGACACTTGGATATTCTCTAATCTTTTACTAATACAATGTTGCAGATAATAACATATGCCTTTTTTCTTTTCTGTGTTCATGTATCTCTATAGAGTAAATTCCTGTGAGTAGGACTCCTAGGTCAAAGAGGAAATACATTCATAATTTTGATAAGCATTACCAAATTGCCCTTCAGAAGGGGTGTACTATGTTATATTCATACCAGTGATATCCAACTGCCTGTTTCCCCTCTGTCTCATTAAACTTAGATTTTTGCTCATCTAATAGGTGAAAAAAGGCGTTTGTTGTAGTTTGGTTTTTTTTTTTCTCCCACAATTTTACAATCAGTCTTGAAATTTCTCTGATTGTCTTTACTTTTGTACTTTTTTTGGTTGATTCTAACACGGCCCACACATAGATTTGAATGATATATGTCTTCAGTCCCTTTTTTTTTTTTTTTTGGTTTAATTTGCAACTGTCTTACTATAAATGGTTTGTTGTATTTTTCTTATGCTTAAGGCCATTTGCACATCTATTCTGTGAGCTAGATTTTCATGTCTTTTGCATATTTTTCTCTTAAATTTTTAATACTTTTTCAATTTAATTTCTAGCATATTAATTATTAGAATTACATGAGTAGCAATTTTCTCTGATTTGTTATTTGCCTTTTCACTTTGCATATTGGTAGTTGTGCCACAAAGACGTTTTTAATGTAATTAGTTTGATTAGTTTTAAAATAGCACTGGATTTTCTTTTTATTGACGTACAGCCAGTTACAATGTGTCAATTTCTGGTGTACAGCACAATGTCCCAGTCATGCATATACATACATATATTTGTTTTCATATTCTTTTTCATTAAAGGTTATTACAAGGTATTGAATATAGTTCCCTGAAAATAGCACTGAAATTTTAATCAAAGGTGGAAAGTACTTTCCTAATCTACTTTTACCAAGACATTCTCCTGTTTCCTGAAATAATAAAATTATTTCATTTATTTATTTATTTATTTTCCCTTAACAGAGGCACTAGGGATTAAATCCAGGACCTCCTGCATGCCAAGCACGTGCTCTACCACTGAGCTATACCCCCACCCACTAAATGATTTCATGTAAATCTTTGAGTTTATATCAATGTGTAGTATAAGAACTAGCTCTGTTTCTTTTCCTAAATGGAGCTACCTAGTTGTTTCAACCCAACATTATGTATAAGGTTCACCAGTGTGGATGCACATAGTTGAAGTTCATTCATTCTAAAGGTTGAATTCCATTGTGTGAATATAAACAACTTATCTTCTCCAATGATAATGAGCATTTTGGTTATTTCCAGAGTTTTGCAGTTATAAGCAGAGCTCTTGTAAATGTGCTTATAATATCTGGTTTCTAAAGTCTGTAACAATTGATGTTTATCACTTACAACTTGCATTAATTGGATAAATGAATTGATATTTAACTATTTCCTACTATTCACTCTTTTCACACTGGAGTTGAGAGAAAAAGGATAATCTTACATCTTTGGGTTACACACCATACTGACTAGGAGAGGAGCTTTCAATAGGAAGTAAGGAAGTAAATTGAACTGAGTTGAATTAAATTGAATGGAATTAGTAGCCAGCTATGGGCAGTGAAATATAATACTATTTCCTATTATTCACTAAAAGCAGAAGTAACAGGATAAAATTAACTGTATATGTATTTTGAATATACATAGGTGTTTATTTTCTAAGGTTTTGGAGAAGTTGAATATCAAGAAGCATACAAGTCAATTCATTCACCTCTGATACTCTTGGAATTTCTCGTATGCATATGAATACTGATTCAATTTCTATGGCCTATCAAAAACAGATGAGATATGAAAATTTTATTGCACAATTTCCTTTTCATGCATCCAAAAAGAACATGTTGGCCTTATTTGGCATATCTCTCACATTATTATTTTGACTAATCCATTTGTTTAAATGATAGGCTTCTAAGAGTTACTACATCCTCTCATGGTGGAAACAAATGCCTTTTAGAGTGCATTCCATCTAGGTTTTTATCCAGGGATTAAGAGCCTGACTTTTAAGTGAATAAAATCTATATCTCTTTCAGAACTGTAATTGATTTTCCTCCCTACCCAGCTATTATAGTGAGCACTACACTAAAATAGTCACCAATAGGCTGGTCTCATCCCTTTTTAGGACTAAGTCAACTTAGGAAAAATAAATTAGTAGCTAGTGTTCACACTGAAGCTTACCAGAGACATATTTGTATTACAGTTAAGAAGCAATTTTAAAAGTACAACATTTCCATTAAGCATACCATGTTAAGCTCTCAGGAAATGGTATATCCAAAGAAAAACAGTTTAAAAAAATGAAATCTTGTGTAAATTTTTAAAGAAAATTTATTAATGACAATACAATAAAGAGAAGAATGTTTCCCTATAAAATAAAAGTATGAGTTTCCTATCAAGTAATAATACTCCATTAAGGCAAGGTGTTGTGTTATAATTAATGTAGAATTAAAATGTCTGTAAGCTTTGAGCCTTAAAGGAATTGCACATAGCACTGTATCTCATGTACAAGCAATTTGCTCTTATCTGTACTAAACCACTGTGCTGGTTCACCTATTAGAAGAATTGTAATTGCATTGTTTAGAAGACAAATGCTAAAATAGCTAGAAGAATGTAAGACAACTATATTTGTTTAATTTTGCATGGTGCTTGTCTTAGTCCTTCAGGCTGGTATAATGAAAATACCACAGACTGGGTGGCTTAGACAAAAAATATTTATGTCTCAAATTTCTGGAGACTGGGAAGTCTCCAATCAAGGCACTAGCAGATTAGGTGTTTCTGGTGACAGCCTGTTTCTCCCTGTGTCCGTTCTCACATTGCTGAAGAGGCAAGGGAGCTCCCTGGGGTCTCTCTTATAAAAAGGGCATTAATCCCATTCAGACGGTTTTGCCCTCATGACCTAATCACCTCCCAAAGTCCCCACCTCCTGACATTGGGGATTAGGTTTCAACATGAATTTTAGGGGGGACACAAATATTTGTTCTATGGCAGTGCTCATGGTTCTTTATTTACAGAATGCTTCCACAGCTGTTTTGGTTACTGAGCAAAACTAAAAAAGCCCTTATTGCTTATTCCTAAAAGGTATCATTCTACCCAGGGAGCATGCTGCCATAGGCAATAATTCCATAAATACCACTCAGCACTCACTGTATTTGCCCACAAGGAAATATTTATTTTGAAAATCTTCCATTCCAAGACACACAGGGATTCCTAGCTAATTACCTTAATAGACTCCAATGCTATAATGTCTCATACTTTTATTTTACAATCCTAGTTTTTACATCACATTTTCCTTGTTTGCCTAGGAAAGCAGTGAGCATATACTTAGCATTATTTGTTAACATTTAACACTGACTTATGGGAGAAACAGATAGTATCTTTCCTTTCTGCTTTTTACGTCATTTCTAAATTCATCCAGTGATTCAAAAGGAATTATTCAGTGCTCTATAGTTAGGTTAAAAATAAATCTTACTACATTTTGGTGCAACAGTAGCGAGTTTTCTCAATCAAAATAACAAAAGAAAATATTTTTTTCCTAGAGTAGAAAAATGTGTATTTTCTGCCAGTATTTGCCTTAAGATTATAAGGGACTTAAATAGATAATAACAACTTGTGACTCTGTACTTTAACAAGAAGAGAAAGCATGACTGGTCATAGATTACCCCTAAAATTTTTCAAAATTGAACTTGTAAAGAAAAGCCTTATTTCATTTGGTTATGAAAGATGTGAGCTGGAACTACCTGTAGTCTTGTCCCCCATGACATGGAGAAGCTGATCTGAGAGAATGTTGCTACAAAGAAGAGGGAGGGAGAGAGAGCGAGAAGAGAATTCTAATAAAGTCAATAAACCTAACTAACTGGCTTAAAGCAATCCAAAATATGTTTCCGCCCCATGCAACCAGATAATGGCATGACACTGAGAAATTACTATCAGAAAATGAAGTATTGCAAAGGAAAGACCTTAATATGTGATTGTGTTGGTGGGGGGAAGCTATGATGAGATATAATCCTTTGAAAATGATATTAAAAGAGTTGGTTATCATACCCTCCCCATCCCACCCCAATGCCCTGAGGGGCCTGCAAATGTCAGAGTATTAGAGGGTGTGAATGATGTCTTGAAGTCTTCATAAGTTATAAGACAGAGAAAAGCTAGGATTCAAGCTGGTTCATCAAGAAGAAGAAAGGATCCCTTGGGATTAATCAATAGTGTTGTTAAGAGAAACCCTTTTCACCTTTCGCCAGAAATCCAAAATAGCAGAAGGTCAAAAAATCATGTGTTCTGCTGATTACAAAAATTGAACACTTCGCCCTATACTAAATGCAATGTGTTGTCTTAGAGTGGTGCTTTAAGAAACAATCAGAGAAATGGGGAAGATTAATCTCCCATGATCCACCAAATTATCTCCTGTGTACTCCCTGCTAGACTATTCTCCAAAACCCTTATTTCAAAATACAGTAAACTAGGATCAGCCCTGTGGCAAGGTGAAGCTTTTTATTATCTCTGGCTTTTTTGGGACAGTGGCCTAGAGCAGGCAATTAAATTGAGGTTAGAGGGGATAGATAAAAATCCAAATGTGTTGCTGAGAGATCAAATCTATGGCTACAGGCTAGAGATACAAGGGTGACAGATTGTGTTTTCCAAAGACAGCCACAAAAATTTCTTCCAGACCACATTCTTACTATGTGATTTTGACATTCTTTCTATTGCACAGTAAAGCCTAGGTCCTCTTGATCCTGAGTGGACCTTTGTGACTATCTTGATCAACAGAATTTAGTAAATGCGATGCCATGAGACTTATGAGGCTAGTTCAGAAGAATGTCAGTCACGTCCACCTTGCTCTCTAAGGATGTTTATTCTTGGAACCCAGCTATCATATGTGAAGAAGTTCAGACTAGCTCCTGCTGAAAGAACTCACAGAAAGGCCATTTGTTGATGTTCTTGCTGATAGTCCTCATCACCAGCCATCACCCACTAGACACATGAAGTGCTTTCAGATAATTCTAACCCTCACCATTTAGCCAAACCCAGGTTTCAAGTCTTCCAGCAAAAGCTTCAGACATGATGGCACAGAAACACGCCTTTCCTATGTCTATGGTCCCCAAGACCATTCTCAGGTTCAATGATTCAATAGATTGACAGAACTCAGAAAAACTATTATACTCATGACTATGTTTTATTACAGTGAAAAGATACAGATTAATTTCAGCAAAGAAAAAGACTCCCATCATCCATATGTTGGATTTCTTTAGCCAATATTTTGTTACTTTCTCTAGAATACTTTATATTTCTATCTTTATTTCTTTTTGATTTTAAAGAAAATTTTTTTTTACCATTCCTTGTTTTTTTCCCTAGTGCTCTTTCTGGTTTAGTCTTCATTTATGTAATATTGTTTTCTTCATTTCTAATTCTTTCCTGAGTTCTATCATCTCACTGCTCAGTTTTTCTAATTCTACTTTGTGTGGTTCTTCCATGACATACCTTAACTTTTTAATGTTTTTTTTAGCTTGTTTTAAAATAATAGCTTACAGTTTTGCTCTGTTTTGTGGACACATCTTTCTGATGTTCTTTTGTTATCTGTAGGGAAGTTATTCTGCTCTGTTTTCTCTCTTTTCTTATGATAACTTTATATTGAATTTGACCTTGATAATTTATTGTTACTCATTTTTTTTGTCATACTAATTTTCCTGAACCTTTGCAGTGAGGCAGGACTCAGAAAACTGTTTCCAATTTCAGAGAGCTCCACCTTCCCTTATTTTTATGAAATGCTAAAAAATGCAGTAGGACTTTCGGGATTTCCTGATTCTGTTACTCTCTCTGACTGTTGAGCACTTGAAATATTGCTAGTATGACTAAGAAGTCAAATTTTAAATTTTAATTAATTTTAGTCAATCTAATTAAGTATAAATAACTACATGTGATTACTGGCTACCATATGGGAGAGAGCTCCTCTAGCCTTTCACTTTCCACTGTCTCTTCTTCCTCACCCTACTTGATTTTGATTTCCCTTGACAAACTTTCTTATTGTGGGACCCCTTCCTAGTCCTTGTGGGTTAGTTTTGAGATATCACAGAGTGAAATTGCTTCAGCACCTTCAGTCACTTTTCACTGTTTCAATAGGTATTAGAAATTTGTCAGTGTTTTAAAATGAACAACTGGACATCATGAATAACATCTTGAGTTTTCCTGTCCATCAGACACCGACTTATTGCTTCCCTTCCTCTCCCAACAGAATTTTTACTACACTCATGTCTTGGTGGTTTATCCTTATCTCGTGTGTTTTGGGATTTATGGAGATACCATGTCACCCAGTTTTATTGTAAAGTCTATGCACTTTTACTTATGCTAACCAGTTGATATGTTTTTTGCTTTGTTTTGTTTTTTAATGTAGGTTTTCAGGGAGATTGAAAATTATACTGCCACTACACCATCTCTCTGGAATGCTTTGAATAATATATTTTTAAATAAGGTTTTTCCATTAAGAAATATGTCATGATCATCATGGAATATTTTTTAGAGGAAGGAAGGAATCCCCATGGACCCACCAATCACAGACAAACCACCTCTGAGATTTTAGTGAATTTTCCTCATGTTTCTTTTCTTTGCATGGCATTTTGCACAGTTGTGAGCACAATCTATATACAGTTCTATATTCTGTTTTGTTCCTATAACATCATAATTGTTTACTATTACAAAAATCTTAAGGTAAACCTATCATATAAATCATCTATTATTTACTTAGCCAATCCCCAATGTTTGGTCAATTAAAAACTTATTACAGGTAATTGTTTGCTCTGAAAAATGTTGGTATATCCCTAAGGAACAGTAAGTAATCCTATACCAGCTGTTAATGAGCAATAATAGCTATGCCAGTAGCACAAGAGTTCCTCTAACCGGTGTTTATAAGTGATTAACATCTCTAAAGAGGTCTCCTGGGACCACATTAATAATTGAGGAAAAAGGTGTAGTCATTTTTATCTTGAAAATTTACCTTACATGCTATAGAAAACTTTCCTATTGGTGTTTTCTTTCCCTGGTGTTTACAGCCTGTTGACTGTGTGTGTTTATGTACACATGCATATATGTGTATATGAATGTGTATGTCCCTTTGTATTTATAATCAGTCTTCTGTATCTCCAGCCCAGATGTTTCTTTTCACTGACAAACTCAGATCCAATTGGCCTTGCAAAATCATTACACACTATGAAACCCCTTATGTTTCTCAAACTTCCTCCTTCTCTGTTTCCCACCTTAAAGAGTGATTTACATCCATCATACCAGTCACCAAAATCAATTTCTCTAAGTCCTCCCTCCTTCCAAGCCAATCACTCAATTCCATTATTTTCTACCTCCTTGATATCACTGGTTACTTCTTCTATCTCTCCATATCTGTTGCTGATTCACATGACAGCTAGCACTTCCCAAGTTTACCAATGACTTCCTTTCTGTTAAATCCAGTGGGAATTTGACCCTTCTCTACAATTTGACATTGTTGACTGATTCCTTCTTGAATTTCTTCTCTTGGTTTTTGGGACTCTATTTTTTTTTCCCTTACCCTCTGACTAACCCTCATCTCCTTTCTGTGCTTCTTTTGCTCAGCTTTGCTCAACTGTAGTCTTTGATATTCTCTTTTATTTTGCAATCTCCCATGTTGATCTTATTCCACTCACGGCTTTCAGTTATTTAATCTATGTAAGATGTTGACTCCTAAAACACTATTCCAGCCCAGGTGTCATCTCTAAGATTTATATCTGGATACTTCACTTCAATATCCCAATCTCAAACCCAGTATATTCAAAACTGTACCCTTTGTCTCCACCTCCCCAAAGAAAGCACAACTAAACAAAACTCTGCCCATCATTGTATATTTTCCCTTTTCCTAAATCATCTACATAAGTGATCAATTCAGAAATGTGTCATTTTCTATTCATTTTTCTGGTATCAACTATATCTTATCAAACAGTGCCAGTTCTAACTCCTTACTATCCCTTTAGCTTAACACTTGAATAGCTAAATAAGAACTTGAAATCTAATCCTCCTAACTTAACACTTACCTACCTAAATGTTATCATCTATATAATTGGCATAGTAATGATTCTAAGTAGAAATCACTGAATTTCAACTTCCATCCTTCCCAATGATATACAAAGTGATGCTGGGAGGGTTGGCAGGGGAGACAGGGAGAAGGGCAAAATATTATGGTGAAAAAAATGTTTCCAGATCTTTTTCTTAGTGTTGTCTCTGAAATCTCACCAAATAAGCCCAAAATTCATATTACAACATTTGCTTGATGCCTTATTTAAACTTTCACTGGACATTTTCCATCTGTTAAGCTCCCTGAAAGAGAACAAACTGCTTTTTCATAACTAAACTTCATGTTCTCTGAAGCTTACACTGGGTAAACTTTGCAAGGGTCCAAACGTTTTAGGATGGTTTTGGAAAATGGGATAGAAAAGTTTTACTTTAACTGAGTGAAAAGAAAAATGTATGAACATTTTGATCATTCTGTTTTTAGTTTATTAATAGAAAAAGGAAAACATTTACATTATAAATCAATGCTCTGTTTGTTACCAAATTGAACTTAGGTCTGTTCGTCCAATGCATAGCAAAGCCAATCTACTGACACCAGGTTGTGGTGAGGTAAATCATAGCCTTTATTGCAAGGAACCAAGCAAGGAGAACCGGCAGCTAATGCTCAAAAGACCAGAACTCCCTGATGGCTTTTAGAGGAGGGTTTTTAAAGGCAACATTAGGGGTATGGGTTACAGGGTGCCTGATCAACTTGTGCATAATTTTCTAATTGGTTGATGGTGAGGTAACAGGGTGCTATTTCAATCATCAACTTTCTGGTTCCAATTGGTTTGGGGTCTATGTGCCGGTAGCCAGCAGTTTTCATCTGGTGGGGGCCTGGTTTTTATAAAAACAACTCAAGGATATGGCTCAGAAATATTGTCTATAGCCCTTAAGAAGGAACTTAAGGCCCCTAACTTTATTTTATGGCTAACCTATTATTATTTTGTTTTGCTTGACTGTTTTCCTTTGTTTCTCTATTTTCTCATTTCTTTGATTAAATTTGCTCTTTGGAACTCAGGAAAGGCCTAGGAGGCAAAAGCTCTTCTATAAACAAGAGGCTGGGGACACCATGGGTCTTTCCCTGGGAAGGTTCTGCAGGGTCTTGCTTGGTTTCATGTTAAACAACAGTAACAAATAACCAAGTAAGCAAAAGGTTACAACTGTTGGCTAAAATGAATTTGGGGTGTTTTCAGTTACCAAATTTCCAACGGTAAAGAGGAGGGAAATCTGAACGTAAATATCTACATGACTTGGGACTTTTTTCCTTTTTGAAAGTAGATGTCAGTTTAGAAGGTCACCTGCTATATGACCATTATAATTTTTTTTTTTTTGGTCATTACCATGAACCTAAAAACAGGACACTTCTAATAGTCAAAATGCTGTGTTTACAGTCCCAAATATACTGGAGACATTGCTTAAAGACTCATGAGCACTAGCTCTGCCTCCAAGAGACTAAGAAATTGGGCAGGACCCTCTGTCTCTGGAGTTCACAGTTGCTGAAAAATGAGGAACCTAAATGCACTGATCCCTAGGATCCTTCCAGACCCACCATGCTAATGGTACTTATTGCAACTGCTCCTGAATGAGGCCATGACATGGATCCAGCTCTGGTGCTCCAGTGCTGCTCCTTATGGCTAGGAGACTGCTTCATCAAAGCATAAGGCACATGAGCAGCTTCACACCATTTCACATAGCAGGGACAAAGGGCCAAAGGACACGCAAAGGTTATCAAATAAGAAAGTTTTGCAGAGAGAAAAGAGGGGAAAAAATAGAGAGGACCTACTTTTCTTCTCCTGCCCACTATGCTATTGCCAACATTGCTATTATTTCATCTTCTAAAAACAAAGTTTCTGACCTGCGTATTAATTCGGTTTAATGCCCGGAATTGGACTTTTGAAAATGTATGCAAATGAAAAATATTAGGTTAGGAGGGCTCTTCCTCATCTGCAGCTTGAGGCAGGCTGGTCGCCAATTCCTTAGGTGCTGGTCCGCAGACACCCGGTGCTTCTGCAGACACCCGGTGCTTCCACAGACACCAGGTCAAGGTTACCGCTTTGCGCCCCTCAGGGCGCCGCCCCGGACGCGGCCCCGCCCCTCACCTTGCCTGCGCTGCGCTAGTGCCGCGAAGGTGCGTGCGGCGCTCGGTGATTGGCGGCTGCCCTGAGGGGCCCGGCTGCCATTGGTTGCCTGGAACTCTTTGTTCCTGGTCCCCGCCGCAGGCCGGCTGCAGCGGACTAGGCGGCGGAAGTTTGACGGCGGCGAGCGAGTGGCTGCGGCGGCAGCGCTGGAGTTCCCGTAGATCCCCCCAGTAGCCGCACCGGTGCCGGAGGCCCGGCGAGCTTGGGCGTGAGATCCCGGACGGGAGGACGAACCCCTCTGATACACGACATGGACCTGGAGGCCAAAGTGAAGAAGGTAGGGCGGCGCGGGCGGCGGGCAGTGGCCGCTTCACCTGCGCGGGGCGCCGCCCCCTGGCTGCGGGTGGTGGGTGCGGCGCATGGGCCGCAGGTCGCGAGCTGGCTCCGGGTCTCCTAGGAGTCCCGCGCCCGGGTACCCGACCCTCCCAGTAGAGGGGTTGCCTGGCGGCCCCGCCAACTCCTAAAACCCAGGAGCGTCGGAGAGTCGCGTGCGCCAGGAAGGGCGGGCGCGGGACATTTCTCCCAGTCTAACCAAGTTCAACGGTTGGAGGTGTTTGAAACTTAAGATGTTTCGCCTGTGCCTCCCTAAAAGAAAAGGATGAGGTTAGGGCGAGTTCAGGCGAGACCGTGACACTACTTCTTCCTGTCTCAGGAAGTTCAACTTTATTAAGTCTTTGTGGTTTGGGGTCACTGATGTGACTTTGACAGCTCAGTGTCTTCTCCCCTCCTAGCTTGTCTGTCCATTATAGCGGGAGCATTAATTTAATGAACTTCTTCGCACCCGCGGCTGGTGATACCGTCAGAGGTGATGAGTTTTTTTCTTTATTCTTCTTCTCCTTTTTTTTTTTTTTCCAGTCATTCATTACTTGCGTCCCTCTTAGAAGAGGATTATCTTCCAGAGAAAACGTTCTCTCTCTTTGAAAGCTAGCCCCAAAGGACGATTGTCACCAGTGGTTTAGCTCCAGGAGACTTTCCTGCCTGGCTGTCCTCTGGACGTCAGAACCCTCAGACCTACCTGAGCCTCTCTCTGGTTATGGGAATCTCCCGTTTCCTTGGAAAAGGGGTGGGGAACCAAACTATGACTCAAAAGGAATGCTGATGTCACATTCCAGTGTACGTTCTTTGTGAAAGGCCTCATTCCAAGGAATTGCTCATATTTACTTTGCGGTAAATTTAAGCTAGCTGCTCCTTATCAAATAAGGAAGGAAGTTTTGCAGAGAGAAAAAGGGGAAAAATAGAGAGGACCTACTTTTCTTCTCTTACCCACTATGCTATTGCCAACATTGCTATTATTTCATCTTCTAAAAACAAAGTTTCTGACCTGAGCATTAATTCTATTTCATACCCAGAATTGGATTTTTGAAAATGTATGCAAATGGGAAATATTAGGTTAGGAGGCTGTCGAAAAATAAAAATTTTCAGTGGGGAAAAAAAGTTCGTTCCTTATGGCTAGAACTGGCACTCAAAGGTGAGAAAACAATGTAAATTCTGAGAGTAGTATGATTGCATTCTATTCTCTTCTTGTTTGATTTCTTACTCTTTCTTTGCTTTAGATGTCACTAACTTTTTTGCTAATCTTGCTTACCACTAGGAGTGCATTTTGTTTGCTGGTTAATTAGCTTTCTGTTAATGAACATTGCTTATTTTGTTTTTCAAGTGGGTAAGAGCTGGTTAATTTAGTACTTGTGTAAAATTTGGGTAGTCTCGTCTATGTTTATAAATATTGATTCAAAAATTACTTTTTAGATGTCAACAACCTTTGGGGGAGAGGGAGAAATGAATAGGCGAAGCACAGAGGATTTTTTAGGGCAGTGAAACTATTCTGTATGCTACTGTAGTGGTGGATACATATCATACATTTGTCAAAACCCATAGAATGAACACCACCAAGAGTGGACCCTAAAATAAACTATGGACATTGGGGGATGATGATGTGGCAATAGAGGTTCATCCGTTGTAACAAATGTACTACTCTAGTATGGGATATTGATACTTTGTAGGGAGGAGGGAGGTATGTGGGAATGTTGTACCTTCTGCTGAATTTTTGTTTGTGTGAACCTAAAACTGCTCCGAAAAATAACATCTACTTAAAAGGACAAAAAAAAAAAAAAAAAAAGAGTCAATATCTAAAAGTGATTTTGAGATTATTTGAGACAAAGAAGTAATTCTGAGGGAGAAAGTCCAAGGTTAAGAATTATATGTACTGGCAAGGGAAAAATCCAGACGTTATTTATAGACAATTTCCTTAGTTTCAGAATGTGAATTATGATAAATAATGGTCTTGATATATGGTGTAACTTTTCTCCTCCATCTCCTCTTTACTTTAAAAGGTTATCTTTTCAGCCAGGGATCTTATCCTTCTCTCTAATCCTCCTCTCCTTCCCCCACCTCCAAGAAAAAGGATTCCATAAATTTAAAGCTTTTACAGACAGTACTATGACAGTAACAAATCCTTGTTTCACTACCTTGTCATCACTGGTTATTCTCAGGACAGGGTCCTCAGCCAATAAATTGGAAAGTACTGAAAGATCCCAAAGATGTCTAATTTGACTGCCAAGCTTACTCTTTCTGTGCCTTTGTAGGACCCTTGACAGACTTAATGTTCTGTGGATTCAACAAAAAGTTTCCCAGTACAAAGAATTTAGAAGTCCCAGGAAAACACTTCATAATCTCAAAAAGAAACTTGCATTCCCTTTGGAAATTGTTTTCTAACACACCAGAAGAAGAAAACATTGCAAGGTCATCTCTGATCTATGAGCAGAGCCTTGTTACCCTATTTTGGTACCTAGATAGTTTTCAGGTCTCCGGTCTTTTTGACCAGGGTATATAAGAAAAGTGATGGTTTGAATGTACCTTTAAAAAGCCTGGTTGGAAGTTGGAACAAAGAAACAACCATTACTTCTGTTTTAAGATATGTTACATTTTTTCCTTCTATAACCCTGTACTGTTGTTTTCATAAGAATTTTTCCCCAGGCAGATGACACATGTTACTTTCCTTTCCTGTTAACATTTCATATAAAAAGAATTAAAGAGGGTTGTGTTTACTTCACAACCACTTAGGTGGATGATACTTTTATAGGATTCTTGGTCTATAAAAGGAGAACTTGGTTGTCCATATCATTTGCACAAATTTGGATTAATTATCAGTTAAACACATCATCATAAAGAGAAGGCATTTTTATAATTAGATTTTGCTATATTTTGTTTGAAGTAAGTGAGCTGTTGCTAGGATGTGGGAGCTATTTCGGTTATACAGAGTTTTTGTTTTAGTAATATTTTAAGAGTAGAATTTGACTTTTATGTCTTTGCCCTGTCTTCTGAGTTATTTGTCTAGATCTCTTCCTTATGTCTTATGTCTCTTCATTATAATTGACATTGTGTTAAGTAGAGCCTATGTCTGCTTGGAAAAAACAATGGCCTTTGAGAAGCAGAAACAGAGTCTCATTTTGTGGTGAATGGTAAATCATGGCCCACAGCCAGCTGTTTTCCTCTTTCCTTTCTGTGTTACTCTCCCTTGAGAATCACTTTTTTTTTCTCCTTTAAAAACATACCAGAAAGAAAGAGAACTCCAGTAACTCCCTTATGCTTCCTGGAATTGCTGCAGGGCTTTTAATTTTACACCTTGTTCATTGTTAGCCTCTTTTCCAACCTCCATCTTTTGATCCCTCCTAATGTCTTGCATATTTTTTTTTCCTTAGGACTCTTTTGTTTCTTTAATTTTGTTTTAAAAAGATGAGGTATATTTTAAAGATTACATGTCACTAAAAATCCCCTTTCTCAACATCCAAAAATGTTTTGAAAGCTTCTGTCATTTGCCAGAAAAACAAAGTGAAACCAAGTGATTGCAATTGAAAGAGTACTGAACTGCACAGCTAAGGATACCATCAACAAAACGAAAAGACAACCTACAGAATGGGAGAAAATATTTGAAAATGATGTGACTGACAAGGGACTAATTTCCAAAATATACAAATAGCTCATACACCTTAATATCAAAGAAACAAGCAACCCAATCCAAAAATGGGCAGAAGACCAAAACAAGCAATTCTCCAGTGAAGACATACAGATGGCCAATAGGCACGTGAAAAATGCTCAGCATCGCTAATTGTCAGAGAAATGCAGATCAAAACTACAATGAGTTATCACTTCACACCAGCCAGAATGGCCATCATTGAAAAGTCTACAAATGATAGATGCTGGAGAGGGTGTAGAGAAAAGGGAACCCTCCCACACTGTTGGTGGGAGTGTAGATTGGTGCAGCCGCTATGGAGGACAGTATGGAGGTTCCTTAAAAAAACTGAAAATAGACTTACCACGTGATCCAGCAATCCCACTCCTGGGCATATATCCAAAGAAAAATAAAATTCAAAAAGACACATGCACCCAATGTTCATAGAGCACTAATTACGATAGCCAAGACATAGAAACAACACAAATGTCCATCAACAGATGATTGGATAAAGAAGATGTGCTACATATGTACAATGGAACACTACTCAGCCATAAAAAAGAGTAACATAATGCCATTTGCAACAATATGGATGGACCTGATGATCGTCATTCTAAGTGGGCTGGAAAGAGAAAGAAAAATGCCATATAACATCATTTATATGAAGAATCTAAAAAATAATAACAATAATAAGAAGGACACAAATGAACTAATTATTATTTTGATTTCTTGAATATGTGTAAGCACATTTGACTGTCCTTTGTGATTGGATTACCACATTCTGTTGATTCTTATTTTGTAGTTTGCTTTATTCATTTGATAACTATGTAAGTTTAAAAAGCTAAAGATCTAATCTGTTCTTAGAAACAATAATTAGTACATATATGAAAACTAAAAAAAATATGCAGTATACTGTATATATGTATTTACATGCAGTATAATGTGTATATGCAGTTGAACTGTAATAATTCTACATAATAAAACTGAAAAAGGGAAAAAATAATACATTTAATTTAGCCTAATATATCTAAACTGCTATCATTTCAACATGTAATCAACATTAAAAATTATTCATGAAAATTAAAAAAAAAAAAAAGAAAGAGTACTGAGCCACAAAGATTATTTCCATTAGAAATTAGAATGAGCCTTTTCTCTTGGGTGGCCCTGACTGAAGTGGAAAAGGCAACTAAATAGTGACCTAGATGCTCAAATCTACAGTTGAATTCTCTGCTTGAAGCCATTCTTGCTGTGAGAATCCTTGGCAAGGCTTGGGGTAATGGGGGGGGGGGCATGGTACTTCCAGGGCTTTACATCAGAGACAGTTACGTTCTGAGAAGAAGTCAGAATAAAGTAAAGTGGTCCTCAGTGGGGCTTTTATCTCTTTGAACCCATGGGTGAGTCGTTACATTAATTAGATATGAAAAGTTACTTTCTCTAACTTGCTCAGAATATTGGTTTGAATAGAACTGTCAAGTTTTCTTTTGATTTTGCTCCATTATGCTATCCTATGAAGTAGAATTAGGGATTTGTGTCCCTACTGGCAATTAGCTGTGTACCATCACCTCACTCCTTGACTTCGATTGCTCATCTGCAATACTAAATATTACTCATCCTTCGAGACACACTCTTCACATCACCCTCCAGGAAATCTTTCTTCTTGTTCCTATTTAGATGCAAAATCTCTTTCTTCTGAAGTCCCAAAGCATGTTATCATAACTCTTAGGACACTCCATCACTTTCTTACTCTAGATAATAGTTTTCTTCTTACCTAGATTGCAAGCTTCTTGAGAGATAAATTCATATCCTATTTAGACTTGCATAGTTATTTTGTTTGCTGTTCAAAGCAATTTATGAAGTATACCTTACCCTTATTTTAAGGATAAACTAAGGCTTAGATAGGTTCTGCCAATTTCAGAATAATCTGTGATCTTGAACCATAGACTTCAGAATGCATGCTTCTTCTATCACGCTGCCTAGCCTCTCAGTCCTGATATCCTTGTCTTGATCACTACATATATGTTGAATGAATTATCCTAATATAAAAAGAGAAATAATCTAAGGTACATTTCAACATTTTTGTTTGTTTAGAAGGAATTATGTTGGAGGAAGTGTTTTTTCCCCCAACCCTGCTGGTTTTATATAATTTATTTATACTTTATCCATTTTATATATGCCTTTTAGTGTAAGTTGCCTTTGACCTTTGCACAGACAAAGTCTTAACAAGTAAAAGTATCATGAAAAGGAACTTCTGGGAGACTTTTACAGGCAAAGAGATTCCATAAGCTCCAATAATATTCTGGGCCATATCTTCTAGGATTCTTCCAACTTCCCAACTTTTGTTGGGAGCAGTGATAATGCTGCCTCCTAGCAATTAATATGGTCCTGAACAATAATGACCCTACTTTTGGCTTTCTGCTTTGGGATTTCAACCCGTGACATCTGTAACTGTATAGAGGCACTTACGGTTGGGCTGTAGGAGAGTTTTTGCTACCTGCTGAACCTTGGAGAAAGGCTTTGACAGAAGGCCTTACACATAGCATAGTAGGCTAAATCTCTCTTTCTTCTAGCAGCAAAGTGCTCAAAGTGCCACTGGAATGGCAGACCTAAATGGCAGCTCGAAGTGCCACTGGAATGGCTAAGAATAGAGAGTTAAAAAAACAACAACAACAAAAAGTAAACTCAGTGCTAGAAGAACTATTTTGTTGTATGAAATTCACCATTCCTCATACAAGAAGATCTATTGAGAAGCAATAGGAAACACCCAAATGATGAGGTATTTCATGAGGCTCTCACCGAGCTCCAGAATGGCATCAGCATTGTAAGCATGGAATTAACATCATGGACTATCAGGGTTACTCTGAGGGACCTATATAGTAGGAAGAGGATAATGAACTGGTAGGAGTACGACTTCCTATGTTCTTTTTCTGAGAACCAGAAGTAGGAATATAGTTTGGCCCTATGCTAATTTGAATATAAGTTTTTTAACAAACCAAATCACCACAATGTGTTCAGAAATTAGAAAAATTAGTAAGTACCCAGTATAGATAAAGAACTGTAGTATACAGAAAGATGTCCTGTAAGCTTTCTCACTTCTATTTATCAGTGTGATGTCATTAAAATCACTCTGGATTGAGAGTAGATCTGGGTCCCCTCTAGTTTTTGTGATCTTGGCCACTTTGGATCTCAGTTTTGGGATTTGCAGATACTAACTCCTATATATAAAATAGATAAACAACAAGGTCCTGCTGTATAGCACAGGGAACTATATTCAATACCTTGTAATAGCCTATAATGAAAAAGAATATGAAAGGAAACACACACACTCACATAACTAAATCACTATACTGAACACCAGAAATTAATGCATTGTAAACCAACTATACTATATATATATATATATAAAATCAATAGAGGAACCAAGTGATTTCTAAGATTTCTTCAAATCCTGTTACTCTTTTTGACTGTGGAAAATATTATCAATAGTTTATCAAGTATAATAATGTTCCACAATGCTTAAGAATCACACAAGCCAAGAATATATAAATATGTGTGATTTTAATGAAATGGCATAGTGTATAAATGTTATACACTTCTGTGAATTCCATGAGGGAACTTATAATTGCAACTTTTTTCCATAGATCTTAGATATTTTTCAGCTTCTTTTTACTTAGTTTACCTTTTTAATATTGTGGGATGTTTGAACACATTAAGTTTAATTCATTTAAATCTGTAGTATAAAGCTTCGAAGGCATGTAAACTGCTCTATTGACATGAGTCAAATAAGCCTAGGCATCATGCATCACTTTCCCTGGTATTTAATTACAGGAAAATGAAAAATAATGGAGCTTTTATTGTCTTTAAAAATTCTCTCTCCTAAAATGAGATGATTCATTTAAAAACTATGTGAGTAGTTTATGTGGAAAGCACTCTGGGTGTATAATATGAACAAAAAGACAAGGTGCCTTGTATTACAGAACTTATACTGTTGAGAGGAATGACAGAGCAAAAAAAAAATGTAAATGAAAGTAAATGACAAAATAAATGATAAAAGTAAGCATGACTGATAACTGAGGAAGCTTGATTATACCCATTAGTGAACTCTTTAAAGGTGAGGGGTACACTAGATTTCTAATACAGAACAGGCTGTTTTAGTGGTGATTCTTGGCATTGGTTCCTGGTTTTGCAAACTTTGTAATTAGGACTTATTATTTATCTTAAGTAATGGCAAGTGGAAAATAAATGCAAAAGCAGCTTTTATGTATTAGAATGTGAAAAAGCTCATGAATGGATAAGGCTATAATGGTTATAATCTTACACCTATAAAATCTATAGACAAAGTGTTTTTCCTGATTATAAATGCCTTATAAGAGTCATTCCTGTATTGTGTTTACTGTTTTTAGTCATTACTAATTTTTGTTTGGTAACTGCTGTCGTGGTAACTGAATGTATGGCTTTCAAAAATCTGTTTATTAGATCATTGATACTTAGTACATACAGGAAATTATTTTGCTTTTTACAAAGTGATGTTTAGGGACCATCATAAAAATTATGAATTATGAAATCAACTTTTTCAAGGAGAGGAAAATAAAGAAAAGATGAACCAAATTGAAAACAGGTTTTACAACCTCATAGATATTCAGGATTTTAAGGAAAAATAATTTGCTATTTGATAAATGCACCCCTGGTCTTTGGGTAAAATCATGTATTGAAACTTGCGTTAAGCACTATTAGAGAATTAAATTAGAGTTATGCTTTTCAGCTCTCCAGCTCCAGTCTTTGATTCTCCTTTAAAAGAATTCCAGTTATGTTTAATTAGTTTTACGTTTTTTTTCTAAGTACCTGATCTACCTAACTCCCTGCTTAAATAATGGGAAATTAGATGAACGTATACATGACTGTAATTTTCTAATACAAGTTTATGCTATGAGCCTAAAATGACTTTTCAATTACTTTTCTCTTTCTTTCTTCTCAATCAACCACTATAATCACTATTCTTTGCCAGTGACAAAAACATTAAGAAAGAACAGAAAGTGACAGAAGACAAAAAAGAAATTAGGTGTAATTTGGGAACAGTGCTGTGGACATATTTTCATGTTTCTGTCACAGTGAGTATATAGCTATAAGAACTAGTTGATTCTAGGTATCACTACTTTTATTTTGGTCATATTCAACAAAGGAGAAGAGCTTAGTTTAGCATTACCAAATTCTCTGATCCTTGGTAGGTGATCTGCCAAGAATGCAGGACTCCTTGGATTTGAGCACAGCTTAAGTGGGGAAATATAGGAGAAGCCAGGCAGTGAGGACAGCTGAGAGCTTATCTACCAAGTGACAGCCAGGCTACTACTAGATAAATACAGTATCTCTGAAATGGTGTATCACCCTGAAATATGAGTGACTCAGCCTGTGCTTATTACACTGGCATTCTGACCACCATGCAAATTGTAAAAGGGGGTTTCAGGGTGTCTGCTGCATAGCTTCTTATCAGAACAATGAGCCCAGCAAAAATGAGGCTGAAAGCCTAGCATTGATACCTTGGTGCTGAGTCCATTAATAAGTCTGTAGGCACCATGAGCTTGCCCTTGCTTTATTTGAAGATAAAGTCATGTCATATTTCATTGCAAAATGATCACACAAATGTTAGGTGGATTTTTATTCCTATGAGTGTGATATCATGGAAGTCTTGATAGAATGAGTGATAAAGTAAAGGTAAAGAATCTATTTTCTTTATGGGGTATTGGCTATATAATAAAAATAACTGAGGGTTAAACAAAACAAAGTCACTCTTTGTTTTTCATAGAGAATGTTAAAAAGTCAGTTTAAATGTAAGATTACAGAATCTAAACTCCATTTCTATCAATATCACCTGTTGAGCTTTTCCCCCCTCAAACACTGTGATATCAGCATTAGCGGATAAAGGAAGAAAGGCAGGCAGGCTAGCTAGTGGGCAAGAACAGATACCTAAATTAACTACAATGCTGGATAGAATGAAATAAGTGCTATAATACGGTGTTGCTCAAAGTATCTATGGTGAGGAACCATTTTTTTCAAAACTCTGAATCTGTCTTGGGCTGATATTTTTAAGAACACAGTAAAAATGAATTACTAAAAGGAAAAAAAGACACACACAAGGCCCATTTTTAAAAACCTAAGTGCATCAGACAGAATTACTGTCCAATTGCTTAACAATTCCTAATTGCTTTCTCTCAGTTTCTGTTATGTCTCATCACAGACTGGTAACCAAATGTCTGCAGACTGCCACACTTTGAGTAGCACTGCAATAATAGGAATACAGGCAACTCTAGTATTCCCCACATTGTTGGTGGGGGTATGTTCCAGGACCCCCAGTGGATGCCTGAAACCCCAGATAGTGCCAAACACTTATGTCTACTGTTTTTTCCTCTACATATATACCTTTGGTAACGTTTAGTTTATAAACTAGGCACAGGAAGTAAGTAACTAATAATGAAACAGAACAATTGTAACAACAATTGTAACAATATACTGTGCTAGAAGTTTTGTGGATGTGGCCTCTCTCCTTATTCAATTTTTTCAACTTTGCCGGAAATGCGGCAGTGGCTTGTTAACTGGAAGACGCAGCCTCTCCAGTAATTATTGTATTTTTCAGTCCAAACCTGTTCCTGAATGGTGTAACTCATTTTAGGGGATCCCTTGCTGAAGTCTTCATATGGGCCCTGTGCTTTCTGGCACCACATACTGCCATCAATTGGAACCCGTTTTCTGTTCTTATCTCCCATGCACAAATTTAATGTCTTTTCCATCTTAACTAAGCAATTAGCATGCACTGTGTGGCCATAACTTCTGCAGTTTGAAGTGTGACAGCAACGCTAACATGGATTCCTTTTCCTTCACAATTTCACGGATAGAGGATTCCTAGATCTTAGCAACGTCAGCATATGATTTTTTTTCCCATGTGAAATGGAGAACTTCCGCATTTTCACTTAAAGGAAGCACTTTACACCTTCTCTTTGGCATATCTGAATTGCCTGCGCCTCTACTCTTGTGCTTTGGAACCGTTATTAAGTAAAATAAGGGTTACTTGAGAACAAGCCCTGCGATATCTCAACAGTCAATCTGATAATCAAGTTGGCTACTAAGTGACTAACTAACTAGGTAGATAATCTGGACAAAGGGGTAATTCATGTCCAGGGCAGGACACAGTAAAGGCTCCAGATTTCATCATGCTACTCAGAACAAACTTATGAATTGTTTATTTCTGGAATTTTCTGTTTGATATTTTTGGTTGACCATGGGTAACTGAAACTGCAGTAAGTGAAACTATGGATAAGGGGTTACTACTGTGTTATGAAGTCTCAGAGGCAGAAGTAATTAACTTTAATTGAGTGGACTGGGAACAACAACATGGAGGAAACAACATTCAAACTAACCTCCTATAGGATAGATAAAGTTTCAGTAGGCAAAGAAGGCGTTCCAGGAAGAATACATAGCATGAACCAAGAAACATGGCTTGCAAACAGTCAGTAAGCCCTTGGTATTCTGGGCTTGGCTCCAAGCTCTGGGTTGGAAGCACGTTGGCGCCACATATTTTTCATCTTCCTTAGTTCACTGGACACCTTAAGCAAAAGTCTGGAGCAGCAGAGTGCATGAACCACTGCAGGAGCACATTTTAAGCCTCACCTTGTGCCACAGCAGTCACATGTCCAAGCTCAAAGTCAAGAGGCGGAAAAGTCCAGTCTAATGACTATGAGGCAAGGGTGTGGATGTTTAATACTGCAACTGGAAAACGAAGAATTGGGATCATTACTTCAGTCTACCGTGTATTCTATAGTATATATGTATTTTTTTTTAATTTGGGGGTTTAAGTGTACTTTTCTGAAGATCTCTCACGTGTCAAGAATCTTTTCTGAGAAGATATTCTGCATAGTTTCACAGATAACTGATATTTCAAAGCAGGGTAGTCTCTGACCCTTGTGGAAAACTCTGAAGGAAAATTAGCTTTGTAGTATCCCTTACTTGATTTTTAGAGGGTCCTTTTTAAATCCAGTCACTCTTTTGTTAATTTTGAGACCTTCCCAGATTCATCCCAGCCAGGTCAAATGATCTCCTGGTGAAGAAATATAGAACTTATTTCTCAGGAAAATGTCAAGTTGCCAAAGGTTTTTAAGAGGAGTTACAAAATCTGACATTTTAAGTACTGCAACAAATTGAAAATAGAGTCTACAAATATTCAAATGATGCTGTGTGTTCGACTCTGCCAGTGATAGCAGAACAGAAAATTATCCCAAGAGAAATAGGCAGAAATTAATGGTAGAGGGAGGCAAGACAGATTTGTGTGGCCTTAATATCCATATTGCTTTTAAGATGTCACAGGTAAAAACAACAGAGATGTTATTTTTTGGCACTTTTCTCATGGAACAGCTGAAATCAAGCCAGAGGATAGAATCATCCAGTGGACCACTGTTGCCCACTCCCCTGGAAAACAGGGAGTTGAGAAGTGAGCAGAACAGAACTTTCATGGGCTTGAATCCCAGTTTGATACTCCCCTAGAAATTTGGACAAGTTTCTTAGCCTCCTTGGCTTCAGGGAGCTTATCTGTAAAACATGGATAGTACCTCCTTATTGGGTTATTGTGAGATTAAATAAAGTAATGCATGTAAACACTTAGAACAGTGCCTGACATATAGCAAGTACTTGATCAATGTTATTATTAATGTTCTCTGATTGGTTTTGTTTAGCTAGACCTTAGTATCAATAAGTAAATGTTTGAAGCACCCAAACTGCAGAAAGTTTGATTATCAGCTTTGGAATTCTGGGTTCAGTTCGTAGTCCTGGCACTTACCAGCTGTGTGAATTTGGCAAAATTACTTAACCCTTTAAACCTCAGGATCTTTATCTGAAAATAAGTTACAACTATCTATCTCACAGGGGTATAAGGATAATTGAGGTGAACATTTTAAAGCACAAAGTATGGTGCCTGCACATATAGTAAACAGATGTATCACAATCATTAGCAAGAAATCCAATTTAGAGGGAAGAAAATCCTTTATAGATCTTCAAACCATTTAATGGGCACTTGAACATATCATCAAGAATTTTATGACAGCACACGTTCAGAAAATTATTGATACTTGATGCTTTGTTGGACACAAAGGAATATTTGAAGTTTAATAATTGGGATGTATAAAATTACTGGATTTAATTTTTCCTTTTTGTAGTTTGCAGGTTACTGTGATTTTAATTTTTATGGTAAAAATACAAATGTATAAGTACTTGTTTCTAGTACTTAATTTGAGTATGTGTCATGCTAGTCACTGTGGGAATGATTCAAAGCTATACTGATTAGCTTCTCTAAAGGGGGCACTTGATTTAACATTACCAGTTACTCTGGTCCAGTATAGGAAACAGGTATGTTTTCTATAACGGACTCTTCTTCACAGTTTTTTTGGTAAATTGCAAAAATGCCCACAATCTTTGCAGCACCCTCCATTAAGAAATGGAATCTATTTTGCTTCCCTTTGAATCTGGGCTGCCAGTAAACTATGGTAGAAGGGATATGTATGTGTTCCTCTTGAGGCTTGGATCTCAAGAGGGCTTGTTTGCGTCTAACTACTTTCGTGGAACCCTGTCACTGCCGTGTGAACTAGCCTAGCCCAGCCTGCTGGAGGATGAAAGACCACATGGAACAGATGAAACATCTCAGCAGAGGCTTTCCCACACCAGCTGTCCCTAGCTGACCTGAAAAGTGACTGCAGATACAGTGAGCCCAACTCAGACCAGAACCATCCAGCTGAACCCAGCCCAAGGTGCTAAACTGCAGAAGCATGAGCAGAATATCATGATCAGAAACTAGAGATAAATGGTTGTTATTTTAAGCCACTATGAACACTAGACAAATCTAAAATAACGTCTGTATACCTTTTGTAGTGAGGAAGTCCTTGGGCTATAGTTTAAATATAGAATAAAAAGCATGTGAATCCAAACCACTTTTTAAATAGATCAAAAATCAAAGGATGAGTCAAGAATTAGTTAAAGCTCTTATGTTTACAGAGCACACCATGAAAACATAATTCATTTTTTCCAGAGTAACGGAAGATATGAAGAGGCTAGATGGTAAGTAAATAAGCATAAAGCATCTGGCAGTAGAATTCCTGCATCTCTCCCCTCCTTTCTCAGTTTCCAAGACCCCTATCTGTGCTATAAGACTTTGGTTTTGTTCTAAGAGCACCTGAATCCCAATTGTGGGCACAAGTGGAAAATGAGAAGATTGTCTTTCTGCACCTTTTACCCCTCAATTTTCTGTGCCTTTTCTCCACAGGGCTTTCTCTCCAGGTTCTCTTGGATGTTCCTGCTTCCCTGGGTGCCTCCTCTTAACAGCTCTGTCAACCATTGCCACAGGCCTTTCCCTCATTCTGGCTCTGAAAGCACCTCCCCTGTCCTCTTTTCCTGCATATGCCCTGATTAGGTAGGCAGTTAGTGGCAGTAAATCACTTAATTGTACAGTCACCCTCCCCGTGCCCTCACCCATCTGTCATAACAGGTTACTCCTACAGAAATACTACTGTGGCCCTTAGGCATGGCAAAAAATGATGGCAATATTCAAATTTGGGGATATACAGTCAATAAAAGCTTCTCAGCACACAGTACTCTCTGTGGGATCCACTCTTTAGAGCTAGCTATGGCGGTAGTGACACAAGACCAAATTAGAATTGTTTGTCATGATCTAAATTCTTTTAAGAGACTCCTACAGATGCCTTTTGGAATAGTTTAAAAAATCCCTTTTATAGCTAATAATTGAGAGACTTTGAGGGCTGTGTATAAAAAGCACATGCATTACGGAGTCTTTGCACTGAGCCAAAGCTCAGCCAGTCCTAATTAACAGGCCATTTCCTCAGCAGTCCGAGCTGTTAACTGTGACATTTTTATAGCCTGCATTGTCTTTCTCAAAATACCAGATTTAGGAGGAGGCCCTTTTTGAGTAGAATTCACAGAAGAGGTATTTTATTGGTGATCATCTCAAGTGACTGCCTTTATGTAATTGTTTAAAAATAATTTGACAGTAGTCAGTTGGGAAAATGTTTACAAGGAACCAGCAAACTGAACAGACACAATACACTTCTTTTTATAATTTGCTTACCTAAAATAAGGGCAATCTTTAAAAAAAAAAACCTAAATTATTTTATCCCTAATAATATTGTGAGGATACATTAGGTTTTGAGTAAGTAAGCAGTACTGAATAGGTAGTTATGAACTGCTAACTGTAAATACTACCTAATTTGAATCAAGTAATTTACACTTTGATATCACAAGGAAATGTTATATATTTTTTTCCTTTACTTTCCACCACCGGGAGTTATGTAATAGAATAAGGTTTATATGAATCTTTTTCCCTTTTTATTCTTTGTTTATTAAGGAGGACTATGGCATATTATTTAAATTGTGAAAAACTTCTATTAAATATACTTCTAGAAATTTCTTGCTAATCAAACCTGATATTTTATAACTCTGGTTTGTGACTGTGTTCTAAAACACAAGTATGTATGTGTATATGTGTGTACACAAGTGTGTATATTTGTTGAGATGGTTATAGAATAAAACTTAAGAGACTAAAAATCATATTCCAACCTGTCTTCTAGAAGACTGTTCCCTGGTCCTGACTGAGGAATAGTTAACAAATTAAGGGGAATAAGAGCATTTATAAGGAAGGAGCAAAGTTTTGTTTTCCTATGCACATTTGGGTGGGAGACATTTAAATATTTGAAATGGAAAAAAAATAAAGGCAAGGGTGGTAGATAAGCATACCCTGTATCGCCTCCCTTTGTAAAGTCTGTCTCATCACAAATCAGTCTTAGCATTTAAAATCAAAATAGAATAGAGATTGTGATGGACAGCCTCTAAGATGGTCTCCATTGATTCCCACTTCCGACAAAGAATACAAACTTGTGGTTGTCAAGGGATGGGGGTGGGAAGGGATAGACTGGGAGTTCCATCTATCTGTCTGTAGATACTGACAGGCATATGTAGAATAGATAAACGAGATTACACGGTATAGCACAGGGAAATATATACAAGATCCCCTTCTCTTGAGTGTGGCCTGGACCTGGTCAGTTGCTGCCAAGGAATGTAACATGGCAGAAGTGGTGATACTCACTTCCAAGATTAAAGACTGCAGCTTCTGCCTTTGGTGCTCTCTGTTGGGATCACTTGCACTGGGAAAAACCAGCTGCCATGTCATAAGGAGCCAGAGACAACTGCAGTCCTGGCTGACCCTAGATTGCAACCTTGTAGGAGGCCTTGAGCCAGCCCACCTAGGTATGGCGCTCTCAGCTGCCTGACCCACAGAAACTATGTGATGATAAATGTTTGTTATTTTCAGTCCCTAAGTTTTAGGGTAATTTGCAACTAATACAGAGGTTTTCCATTATAAGTCTAGAAATTTAGTGATTCGAAATAAAATTGAAAAGGATTATTGCAGTTTTTGCCTTATTGTATCTCCCCTGGCTACTGCATAAATGTATGGAATCTTCTATATAATATAGTCAATAATTTTCAGTACTAGTGATAAGTCTACATGTTTCAAATAAAGATCTTTCAACTTTGAGATTTAATTTGCTCATTTGTATTTGTATTGTTTCTTTAACAACATTTTTCCTCTTGCTATAACAGAGCTGTTTTGCATCAGGCCCCTTGATATTTACCTTGACCCATGCCCCATTCTTCTGAGGGTCGTCTTGTGTGTGTAAATAACTACTCAGGGCCTTCAGTGCTAATGCAGCTGGTGTGCAGACACTCAGGTTTCTTATAATCAGTCTCAGACTTGTCTAGGAAGGAGGAGCTCCTGACTGGTGATGGATAGGCAGTCTTTCAGAGCAAAATCTATAGTCCTGCCGAAGTTACAGATGAGGAATATTGCACATTTAAAATATTACTTGTCTTCAAAGTCTCATTTTGGAGAGAAAAAAATGGTGACTTTGTAGTTAAGAGCTCAGGATTTGGAGTCAGAAATGCCAAGTTTCAGATCTCAGCTCTGCACTTGGCAGATTGCCTACAAGATAGCTGGTCAGTGTTAGATAAATAACTCAATCTCTCCAAATCTCAGTGTCCTTATTTGTGAAATAGGAGTGATAACACTTGCCCATGGGCATTAAATGAGATGGTATATGTATTGTGCCTGGCAGGTAGTAATGTCTTAACAAATGGTGGTTGAAGTATTTTTGCTACCACTTCCACCATAGCAGCCACTGGTGCTCATTAAAAAAAAAAAAGCATAATTAGAATTGCTTCAAGGTATCCTACCAAAACTGAAATTCATTATTGTTTCTTAGGAAAAAAGCAGCAGGATCTACTTTCGAGCTTCGTCAAAAATGTTACCTTATTTATTGAGGTTGTGTAGATGTTTTAGGTATTCTGCCTGCAATTTGATTATATCCCAGACCAAAGTAGACAAATTGCCTTGGTGATTGTCCCTTTGTCACTTACCTAATACTGGTACTGTCTTAAGAAATGTAGGGGAAGATTGGGTGGGAGTTATCTGTTTAATTCATTAAAGTTCCAGGAAGATTGATTGAGTATCTCCAGAATAGAATTTATTATAAACTGCATAGACTGAAAGATCACTTGTTTCCTTTTCTTTCCCAACACAATGATTTGTTAATGATGATTTACTACTATGTGTGAACAAAAAGGTGTCAGTCCATTTGTCTTACAGTAGGTTTTATGATATAGATTCACGCAGGGCCTTGGCTTTGTACCTCGCGCACTGAAAAGCTGAAGGGATGTGGAAATGAATCCTAGAATCTGTGAGTTTTCTTCCCACTTGCTTCTGGGTAAGTGGTCTTGACAACTAAAGGCCCTTAATTGATTAGTTTATTCTTGGCTGTAATCCTTTGTTCTCAAGTTAAAAATTTTGTTTCTTTCTATTTTAAAAAATTAATTTACTAAATATTTATCTAAACCAGGATCTTTCCATGACCTATGTTTAGTGGTTAAGAAACAGGCATTCTGCAGTGCACCTGACCTTGGGCCACTTAATAGTTTTCTGCCTTAGTTTCTTCATCTGGATGAAAATTCAGATAATAATCAATGGCTTTCATAGGATTGTTATGAAGATAAGGTGAGATGATCCATATAAAAATCTCATAACCATGCCTGACAATATAATTGCTCATAAATACTTGCTGCTGTTATTATCATCATCACCACCCCTACCATCAATTTTTGTTGTTGTTGTTGTTGTTGTTGAAAAACAGTGGGAGTTCCCTGGAGTAAAGGTGCTATGTCATAGATCATTTGATAATTAAAACAAGTATTAAATAGACAAAACTTGTGGCATTTCTATAAATCGCAGGCTCTGCGGCAGGCATCAGGATTTCAAATATGAAGGAAAAACTCAGTCTAGTGGGTAAACTGATGTATAAACAGTTACAGTATAGAAAAAGACTAAATAATAGAATTTGGAGCAAGACCAATTAGAATTCAGAGGAACTCTGCTGAGAATAGTTCAGGAAATGTATCATGGGGTAACTGATACTTGAATTGGGTCTATAGAGTAGGATTTTACCAGACAGAGGAGAGAGGAAGTGAGATCCAGGCAAGAGAAAAGCTCCTTTAGAAGGAGAGCAAGGCTGGAGGGGAGGGGTGAGAAGAAGGGAGTCGTAGGAATGAGGGTGGTGCCAGGTCGAAGGGTGCCAGGCCCTTCTCTGCCTGGCTAAGAGCTGTGAAATTCATTGAACTCATTAAAAGCACCTATTGAGGGGGATGCTGTGATCATCCTTGGGTTTTATTAAAATAATTTGGGGAGCAGGACTATGATGTCATACAAAGGGAGTGATCAGTTTGGAGGGTGCGGTGATAAAAGTTTGAACATGAAGAGTGGAGGGATGAGGGAACAAACTGTGTAGTTTCTAGAGAAGAGACCAACAAGACTTAGAATAAAAAGCATGGCATAGACAAGGATAAAGGGGCCTCCTGGTCCTGGTTTGGGTGACTATGTGGGCGGTGATGAATTTTTCTTCATTCTTCCTCATGTATTTCAGACTTAAGTGAGAGATGGAAAGTTTTTGTTCTTATGAGCAAGGAAAAAGATACAGCAATTTTACTAGGAATGATTATAGTAGCTCTTAATCACAATAAATTATTTCTTTGTATTCTTACCTAAAAAACTTGGCAAACTGTGTAAAAGTTGAAGGGTACCTCTGTTTTTATATTTAAGACTCGTTTTCTGTGTAACCTAACCTTTTTTGTGGGGATGGTTACTAAAAATTTTAGTAGATACTGAGAAACAAGCAATGGGCTAAAAATCTAAAACAGTTTAAAATCTTATGTCAGGGATTAATCAAAATATATCATTTTGAGGTAGGGAATACTTCACAGATTTTACCAGGTTTCTAAAAGAGCCTTGTGCTGAGAGGAATTTTTTATTTAGAAATATAGTTCCTTTGTCCAGAATATTCATTTGTGTGAAAAGGATCTAAATGCTTCTTTAAGAGTGTAAAGTGAAGTTATGTGTGTATACATATATGTGTACAGTTAGATGAATAGATGTGCACATGTACAGAGAGAGAGAATATATGTGTATTTCATATCATCTACCTTGGTCAGCTTCATTCCAAGATGATTAAAGAAGTCTTAGTAACACTTGCTTATTTAGTAACCACATATGATTTTTTGCTCCAGAGGGAAATTTGGTCATGAAAACAGCATGAATCAGATGATCTCACCGTGAATACTGAATAATATCTTCCAGACCCAAATTGTCTTGAAATCAACTTAGACTGTGTTTGAAATACCAGATGTTTCCTACTCTTCTTTCCTTTTTCTTTAAGTTATCTGTAATGCAATACCCTTTCCTGTGTCAGAAGGGTCACCTGAAATGTTGCCAACCTATCTGGTTGCCTGAAATTATGAATATGGAGAAATTGATCCCATTCCCATTGCTTACCCTAAAGCAAGCAGGAGATGAAGGATGTTTGAAGGCACAGATCATAGTGCTATAAGTTTAGTATCTGGATCCTATAGTTTTAAAGATACTTAAAAAGTCTTATTTGTCTATGACTAGTATTTCAGGATAAATATTGTACAGTCATTTTAAGTTTTTCAAAGGACCTTGATAGGTATTCCTAAAGCGTGACTGTAGTTTTTCCGAATATAGTCAATCCAAAGGGCCTGTTTTCTTGGACACTGAAGAAGAAAAATTAATCTGTCATATCCTTGTATTGATGCTGGCCAGAATGTGTTACTAAAATTATATGAAGTAGATAGCTTTGGGACTTGTGTGCTTATGAAAAACATGTGTTTTTAGGCACCAAGTGTTGACTCTGCAGGGAATACTGTATCACATTTGCTGTTGAAATAATTATGTGCAACAGAACTGTGTCTTATCCCTCAGAACTTAAATATTTTGTTTCCTGTGTGTACTTTATAAACTACTCTTCCAAACTGAATTCCAAATGATTGTGACCTGTAAGAGCCAATAATATATTAGTTTTCTCAAAAAGTTATTTTCTGTGTTTAAATGTTGAGCAGATGACCATGCTGGATAACAGCTAAGATGAAGTTAATCTGAAATATGATTTTCAGTCATAATTTTAGAATTAAAAGGTGTCTTAGAATTGAACTAGTTCAGTGCCTTCATTATCTGGAAGAAGCCCAGAGAAGAAAAATGACTTCTAAAATCACTGGACTTGGCAGTGACACTTTGGGACCAGATCACAGTTTCCTGACTCTCTTCAAGTGCTCATTCTACATTTTTACCATTCTCTGTTTAGCCATATAATTCTTGATCATTTCCTTAGTACCTGATGTAGCTAATTCTCATGACATGTTATACATAAGAATACATATCTTGGTGTTTATATTAGTCCTGGGATATGAACTTGACTTTCTAAACAGCCAGGCTGCCTTAGCTAAGGAGCTAACACTTTCTGGGTTCCACTTCCTCTCTATCACCCCTTCCCACACACCCTGGGTATCATTAAATAACACCTTCCCTGTTCTTACCCCTCACCAACAATTCTCCAGTCCAGAAACCTGGGCAGAAACTAACCTATAAGGTCTGGATGTCTAAGAAGTAACAGCCATGGCTCTTGAAGAAAGGAGAAGGACCCTGACCATAGGATGCAGTCTGTGCTGCGGTAAAAGGGAAAAGGAGAAGAATTCTGGGTCCTGGACTTAAGGGAATCCTGAACACAGAGTAAGGAGGAAGATAAATTGGTTGAGCCTTTCAGACGGATGGGGTCCCAGACCCTTGAACTGAGACCAGGAAGGGTTGGGAAATCCCAGCTCCTGTGACCTCTGCCCAAAAGGGTATGGAAATAGGTCCTGAGAAACTGTGCCGGGGGCAGCTCTGGCTCTGAAACTTACTTTACTACAGAGTAGAACTTTCACTTCATTTGATATATATTTAACTTGTGAAACAGGATAGCAAGTACTTAGATGCCTAAATTGGAGTGGGAAGTTGCCTCACACCAGTAGAGATGTCTGCTGGGGTGCAGTTTTACCATATAAATTGAACTGAACAGGGTTAGAGAACACATTGCATTCTGGATCATAACTCGGTCTGAAACTAGGCATATCTACAAAACAGGGAAAACGCTGGAGTGAATCACAGATCTCTGTTGTTTGAGTGGTTTTGTGCTTTTATATCTAACAGAGGTTGATAAAAGAAGGTAAGATTATGGAAGAAGTTCCCATCCAGTAAGTGGCATAAGTTAAAGTTCTTCAATGCTAGGTGTCAGGGAGGTTGAGTTTTTATAGCTTCATTTCTAGCTACAAAATCATTTCTCTTAATGAAATTCCCCTAAGGAAAATAGGTTCATTGCCAGTCTGAAACTCTCTAATCACTTTAGCTGCTAACGGTAGTTTTGAAAACTAGGTTCTTTGTTTCTCATGTGTTTATTTTTAATTAGAACTGCTTCTATTGGGTTATAGCAGGAAAGAGTGTATCATATTGCCATGACCTCATTGCACTCTCATTTACTTGTCTCTTTGTGATGTTTTCAGAGTCCCCTCACTCCTTATGTTTGAGCACTTGGGGAGAGGAAAGTGTGTGTGTTTGGAAAGGTGGGAAGGGACATGTTCTTCAGCAGTCATAAACCCAAACTGCTGGAAAGGGCCTGTATGGAGATTAAATTGATCTTCCAGGCAGGCTGACGGGGTGGAAGAACATTGGAGCAGTGCTTCCCGAGCTTTCCAGGGGGGACTGCAGAGCCATTTTCTCAAATTACTGCTGTTCTCAGAGTCGGGTCTCCTAGTCTCCCTGAGTCTCCCCCTGAGGTTTGGCTAGCAGAATTTGAGAGGAGCTCTTGCCCCCCCCACCCCCTCCACCCCACTCATTGCTTGCATGGCTTTTCTGTAGAGCTTCCTCCTTACAGTCTCATCTACTCTGGGAACACCTTCTCTGTTAAATCTGGTGGCCTAAGACATAGTGCCAAATGCTTTCGGAGATTTATTTCTTCCTTAGGAAAAGGAAAGAAGAGGACCAGCCTTGTAGAAGACCAAGTGGGTTTTCTCTTCTGTCACCTCTCAAGTGCTCTAAGATGTCCTCAGCTCTAACCATCCCTCTTCTGCCATGGGCTTCAAATATGTTGTCCTCTCTGCCTGAATGTACTGCCGCCTCCTCTATACTGAGTTAGATGCTGCTCATCCTTTCTAGCTCAGTTCAAGTATCACTTGTTCAAAAGAGCTTTCACAACCTCCCTGCCTGATTCAAGGCATCTCTTAATAAAGCTTTCAAAGTCATCTCCATTGAGAGGTGTTGCAGGAGGCTTGAGGCTTGTATTCCTTTTCCTTGAGGCAAAAATGAGCCAGGGAATCTATTTGGAAGACTGAGGGGCTCCTGCTGGACACTCTACAGAGTCTGCCCCAGCAGTACAGTGGAGCACAAAGTCAGACACTCAGTTTAGGTTAGCTTGCTGTTGACTAGCTGTGCAACCAGGAGCAAAATCATCTCTCCTCTGGATTTTAGTTTTCTGATCTCTTAAACCAGGGGTATCCCTAGGCCTGTCTAGCACTAAGAATATGTGGTATACTTTAAAAGAGTTAATGTCCAGGAAACATAACTAGTTTTAATAATTCTAATAAATAAACTGATAACTATTTTAAGAAGATAAAAAGCAGGTAGGAAAGAACTTGTCTCTTTCCAAGGCTGACTTTGTAAATCAGCAGTGAGCTACACTGAGGCCTTAGTGTAAACTCTGTGCTAACTGAGGTTCTAATTATATTAGCTGAGCTTCCAAGTTTCATTCAGAAATAGAGAATGAAATGGTATTGTTCCAGTATGTTCCTGGTATTTTATTAAGGCCACTGTTGCTCAGACCAGGTAATTCAGATTTGAAGGCAGGCAAGAATTTGTTTAGGTGTCCATTTAACTTAGAGGCAAAAGCATAGTTCTCCAAATTACATAAGCCAGTAGTAAATCTTTGCTTCAGGACTTTATACAGACTTACACACACACAAGTTTATGTATGTGTGTACATGTTCTTTGTCATGTGATAAAGTGTATTTCTTACTGTGAATTATATGCAAGAGTGTTTAGAAGCAGCTGACTTAAGCTAAGCTATATGATTAAATCTTAATGTAATCTTAATTTTCATTTGGGATCAGATTTTAGCAGTAGGTGCATGGAACACAGTAGCAAATCTATATACCAGGCAGATTCAGGATTGTTAATTCTCCTGTAATGAAAAACTAGAAAGGGCCTGAAAAAGAATTCACCTTTTTAGATTTGCTGTTCATTTTACTATGTATATCATAATGGAGGAAACTCTTTAATTATGTTCCTTGCAAAAGACAAAGAAACTAAATAGACTGCCTGTCTTCTGCATAACCCACTTTGTTTCCATACTGTGAAATATAATAATCAGTGATTAAGAAATAACTTGATTTTTATAAAAAATTGCATCTAATGTTAAAGTTATACTATTTAGAGAATTTAAATCTTTTGAAAATTGATAATGAAGACATGGCAAATGTGACAAAGTTTAATTAATGCTGGACAGGTTTTTATCACCTTTTGAAAGTATGCTTGAAACAGTCTGACTTAAAAATATTATCGGTTCTCCTAAGGAGCTGGGTGGACCAGCTGGTTTTGAATATGCCCTTAATTATGGTTAGAGTATGTGGTAATTTTCTTCAGAAAAAAAGGAAGGGCTTAATTTAAACTTTAGGGCATGGTCAGGCTGATCTTTCAGGGAACAAGTTACAATGTGGTTTTGATTGTATAGTGACCAACACAACTTGGTAAAGTTACAAAAGGGAACCATTGAAAGAAAAAACAAAAACAAAAACAAAAAACTTTTGACTGGCTTGAACTTTACTCCAGGCGCTAAGCAGTAATAAATTTGTCAGCAGTCACTGATGTGATAATTAAAATACAGAATAACTGAGTCACTGGTGATTTGGCGATACGCTGATACAAAGCCAGTTGATTCTTTTTTACTCTAATATCAGTAGTTGGGTAAAAGAGCTTACATTGCCTTCTTATGTCCTTCCCTCATCTGCACCCCTTCCTATTCTTATTGTCATGTCTGAGCAGTTCCCAAGGATTATTGTTTAATATGGTAAAGGAAAAGAATGGTTTTCTATAATAAGGGCAGTAGTACAACCTCTCCACCCCAAACCCTGGGCATAAGAGCACAGGCCTTGGAGTCAGATCTCTTCTCTACCGCTTATTAACACTTTACTTTTAAGCAAGTTCTGTAACCTCTCTGAATTTCATTTGTCATCTCTAAAATGGAGAATAATATTGCCTACTTTATAAGCATTTTATGAGGTTCTATAAGATTTCAATAAGTGCTTATTTCTATTCCTGGCATTCAGTATGTTTGTTGTTGCTATTATTATTATATTTATCAAAAAATAAAATAATATTTAAATTACATTTCCTGGAATCGTTGGCATATTCCTTGTTTGCCCAAAAATATGTCATTTGGGGCCACGCTTGCTTTTCAAGCTCTGCCTCCTCTGACTGACTGCTCCCTGTGCCGATTGTATACAAGGTATTGTGGCCAAAGAGATAAATTCATGACTTTTTGTGACTTGCAATATTTGTAGTTTTCTATATAGTTGTGTTCTGATGCTTTTCTATTTGTGAAAAAAATATAAATATAAAGTGTGCTGTGTGTGTACTTGGAATCACCATATAGTATACCTGGATGTCATCATTGACTGAAAAAATGTGATACTCATAAAAGATTTGTTTGGAAGTTATATCAACAGGAGTGGTAAATGGAATTTAAGGTGTAATTTATTGAATTTTTTAGATTAAAAAAATGTAATAATAGATCCATGTTGTTTTCTCTTTAACAGATGGGCTTAGGTCATGAGCAAGGATTTGGAGCCCCCTGTTTAAAATGCAAAGAAAAATGTGAGGGATTTGAACTGCACTTCTGGAGGTAATGTTTTGAAAACTACAACCACATTAGTAATTTCTACTTTTTGGCCCTGCTTCCTCAGACAGTAGAGATTGCTTATAAGTTATCCAGCATGGTTGCTAAGTGATGGATCTTTTCTATTCTTTTCTAAGAAATAAATAAAAAAATAAAGGTATTCTGACTTCATATCATTATTTTAGCTAATTGAGCCATAGTATCTATATTTAGAATTGTTTGATTTATTTGCCATCCTTCAGGTTTACTGTGAGACTAAAATACTGAATGTCTCTTTTCTGAGTGGCAGATAAGTTTGTGGTAATCTTGAAGGACTGTTTATTAATCTCTTATTCCTTTCTTAAAAATTGATAACTTTGCAATCTCATCCGTATACTTGTGATAATAAATATGAATTGAGCATTCGTGTCCTTGTTGTCAGGACACGGACTTGAATCTAGGTCTTTCCAAATTTTCAGCTGTAAATTTACTACTGAAAAACTTTGAAACATTTGAATTTAAAGAAATAATAACTCGGAGGTTAGAGTATAGCTCAGTGGCACGAGGTCCTGGGTTCAATCCCCAGTACCTTTATTAAAATAAATAAATAAACGTAATTACCTCCCTCCCGCAAATAAATAAATAGAAGACAAAGCTAAATAGCTTTCATTAAAAAAAAAGAAATAGTAACTCATGGCCATTGTCTTGGTTTGAATCAAGTGCCTATATATGGAGGATGAAGGTTAATGGATCAAAAATGTGAATATTGTAGAGCTTTTATTTGCATGTTTTTAAAAAAGTAATATCATATGTCATATAAACCTAAAATCAGTATTTTAAGCATGTTCTTTTGAAGAACATAAATGTTGTTCATCAGTGGTTGTCAAACCATAATGTTAGTTTATAAGTCTGTTCAAAGTTAGAATTAGCACATTCTTTTTAGAAGGAAAAAAAATGATCAGCTATACATTATTAGGATGGCAGCTGCCTCGTTAGAATCAGTCTCACTTGGGAATCACTTCCGTATCGCATACTTCCATAGGAAGTGCTCTAGAATAACAAATGTCATCAGCTATTGGAGTTGTATACAGTGTAAGTTAAAGGAGAATGCAAACAAAATTTGGGGTATTAGTCTCTTTTAAAGTCTTATTTATTTAGTAAGTTTTAGGGAACAAAGAAAGTTGTTTTAAATACTGAAGGCAACAGAAACCTTAGTCCTTCCCAAATGATGATAGAGTTGTTTATCTGTAGGGAGCTAAAATGTTCCAGGGAATTTTAAAATTACAAGACTTTAATAACTTCCTTGTGCTACTCTTCAAGGGATATAGCAATTTGTCAATATGTCTGTTATGTTTTAGAAAGGGAAAGTCACTGGATACAAGATAGTTTTCATGGATTAGAATATTTCAGCTCTTTTTAAAAGTTTTATTTATTTATTTATTTTTTGAACATATGTATTTCAGCTCTTAACGTTAGCACCACTTTCTCTATTGTACTCAGTGGGCTTTGTGGAGAGCTGCACTGCCCTCTGCTGGGCACAGTTCTTACTTTACAGTCTTAAAATGTACTCTTTAGTTTGACTGCGACATTAGCCAGAAACTGCGAATGAGATTTTTAAAGCCCATTCCTAAGTGATCTTTTGTCTAAAACTGAAGGTTAGTTTATAGTAGTTTTTTTTTTTTGCTCTGTATTATCTTTATATTGCAGATAACTATCATCTTATACTTTCAGATAAAAATGTTAGATAAGAGCAGATCTCTATGGTATGAAAACTACTTATTTATTTTAATTTTTCTACAGAGTCTCATCTGTTTACCTGGGTATGATCTGAGACTCTATTAAGAACGATAAAAACCTAGGGTTTTGCCACAGCCTCCAATCTAGCTTGGGTTTATACAGTCTGTCCAGATGATGTTACTTAGTAGTTCTTCCCGACGTGAGTCCAGACACATTTCTCAGAATTTTTGATAATTCCCTGCCCTTTTCACCAGAGCTGGAAGGCTTGAGGCTTGGGGCCTTTGACCTCCATATGAGCCATTTTCAGTACAGTCTTTGAAGTAAAATATTCTAAGCCTGATTGTCCTGAATGTAACGAAGTTTCCAGGTCTGGTCCAGGGCCATAGAACTGCTGATTGAAGTGGATGTGGGGTCCCAGGACCCCTCCTCTTCCATCTTCATGATGACTCTGGACTTCTGAGATCCTGAGGGCTTCATGGATCATACTATGGAAATCAGAGCCTAATTCTTCTTCACTTTTACCAGTCTGGCCTTCTTTGCAGCCCCAAGAATGGTCTTTTGAAAATGGATACTATTATGCAAACTTCCCAATAGCTTAAGAACCTTCAGTGCTTTCCCTCTGGACTTGATGTTAAACCTCAGCATCTGGCTTCTGCTTACTCTTCCAGCCTCCCCTCCCATTTCAAGTACCCTGTGCGTTGACTACTTGGACATATGCTGTTTCCTGAAATTTCTGTGCCTTGTTTCATGTTCCCTTTGCCTGGAAAGACCCTACATCTCACACCTGAAAAAAAGTCCTTCCCATTCTCTTCAAGTCTCTGCTCAAGCACTATCTCTGAGAAGTCTCCTTTGCTCTCTGTGTCAGTCAGCTTGGGCTTCCATGGCAAAATACCATAGACTGGGTGGCTTAAACAACAGAAGTTTATTGTCTTACAGTTCTGGAGGCTAGAAGTCCAAGAAGTCCAGGATCTAAGCATCAGCATGGTTGGCTTCTGGTGAGGACCTGCTTCCTGGTTTGCAGATGGCCCCCTTCTAGTGTCTTCACATGTCTTTTCACTGTGTGTGCACATGGAGAGAGAGATCTCTCTCTTCCTCTTCTTATATGGCCACTAGTCCTATCAGATAGGACCCCATCCTTATGATCTCATTTAGCTTTAGCTCCTAAAAGCTCTGTCTCCAAATACAGTCACATTGAGGGTTAGAGCTTCAACATATGAATTTGGGAAGGGACACAATTCAGTCCATAGCACTCACTTTCCCTGCTTCCATACACCCCAGGTAAAGTGATTCCCCTTAACACCTCATACACTTGTAAGGAGCCAGGAAATACTCAGACCTCATTTTCTTCATCACCTGGACCTCTTGCTGGTGCCTTCCATTGCTGGGAATTACGTAGAGCACTGCTGCAGTCCTCAGGGGTCAGTCTCCTAGGACACAGCACAGGGTACTGTGCAGAAGGGTGCACAATGGGTCTAGAGAGTGGAAGAGATCCAACAGGCACGACTGCCTGTTCAAGGTGTGTCTCAGCAATTGTAAAAAGCTGAAGGTGAACTCTTAGACATACGGAAGTTTAGAGTGGAACTCATAAATTAGCTAGCCAAACCTCATTTTACAGATCAAGGGACTAAGACCTGAGGAAGTTAAAAAATGACTTTGAGCGTATTATTTATTAATAAGAAATATAATTTATGAACATCTCCTATGTGTCATACACCGATAAACATTTGTGCTAGTTTGCTGTTGCCACATAACAAATTACTACAAATATAGCGGGTTAAAACAACACCTTTAATTATCTCAACATCCATTTGTGCTTTAGGTGGCCAGGCTTAGCTGGATTCTCTTTTTCAGGTCCCAAAAGACTGAAATTAGAGTTTGACCAGGTGGAGCTCTAATCTGGACACTCATGGGGAAGAGCCTGCTTCCAGGCTCACTTATGTTGGTAGAATTCATTTCCTTGTGGTTGTAGGCCTGAGGTCCCTGTTTCCTTGCTGGCTGTCAGCCAGGTGCTGCTCTCAGCTTCTAGAAGCCACTCACTTTCCTTAGCACACGGTAACCTCTATCTTCTAAGTCAGCAACAGTGTTTAGAATCCTTTCTGCACTTCACATATCTCCGAATTCCTCTTATGCTCCCAACCAGATAAAACTTACTGTTTTTTAAGGGCTCTTGTGATTAGATTGGGCACACGTTAATAATCTCCCTTTTTCCACATAAAGAAACGTAATAGAAATAACATCAGGAGTGAAGGTCATAAGGACCACCTTAAAATTCTGCTTACCACAGCACTTTATCTACCTGATTGCACCTAATCCTCAAAATACCTTTTGAGGTAAGTGGTAGTATTCCTATTTTATATATGAGATGTCAAAGACTTAGGAAAGTGAGATAACTTACTAAGGCATGGCTTATAGACGGCAGAGCTGGAATTTGGACCCAAAGCTTGCTAAAACCTTGCTTATCACCTTTCTACAGGACAGAACAGAAACTAGAACCCATGTTTACACTCTCCTGCCCAGTGAACTGTGACCTGCACCAGGCTGTCTACCCTACAGTGTGGCACTTTTATGGCACTTTTGTGGCATAGACATCTTTGTGGATAATGATATTTTAACTGTGAGCTCTCCTTTTCTTTAAAGCACCAGTGATTGCAAGACTAGAAGAGAATAAAAGGTCAAGGATGCCTGATACCATAGAAGAACTACTATCTTCTGGGCACACTATAAAGTAATATTTATAGATAACAAATATTTATAAAATGCAAGACACAAACCCAAGGTATCAAGGAGTTTACAGACAATTATTCATATTGGAAATAAAACTGGAACCATAGAACATTTATCATATAAGTAGTAGAATTACTCTTTTGTCTTATCTGTGATAAATCCTTCCAATAAAACAGTTGCTTTTTACAAGAAATATGTTACCTGAATATAGCATACATCTGTCCAGAGAATTTCTGATTAGTTTAGAGCTAGCTGAAAACTGAAAATTCCCCACCATAAATGGATTAACGCTTGTGTTGCATTCTATAACAGAGGCCCATGCTTAAGTCCATATATGTATATCCCTATTGTAAAAGGGCAGTTTCCAACCCTTTTAAGCTATTGGTTTGTAGCAGTGCCATGACCATTCCTTTAAATCACTGTGAATGCTGGCGGCATGTCAGAGCACTCCAGTTGCTATTACTTGCCTTGGAAAATTAATAATTTTTACAAATAGTGATGTAAAAATAATTTCTCTTTAGAGGGGATGAGGGGTAGTTTCTTGACTGCTTTCAGCTTGAAACTAAATCTGTCTTCTTTTCTGAGGCAGTGCTTTTGGTAAATTTTGGCACTCTCTTAGACTTAACTCAAGAACTCTGAATTGTAATGTAAAATTTTGAGTATACAGTTCTGATTTGTCATGCATATTAATCTTTGCATGTGTATGTGTTAGCAGCGTTAAACTTTTTTGTACAAAGAGCTTTTAGTACAAATAATCCTGCTTTCCCCACATCTTGGAACTTCCCAGTCCACCAGCCTACCCTTGAATCTTTTTTAAAAAGTCATTAAAAGACTATTTTAAACTAACTTAATTCAGAACCCCTCCACCCTGTCTTTTTTTTACCCAATACAGCTTTTATTAACATCCCACGGAGAGTTTGGAGAGAATTGCTCTAGGGCAGTTTAGAAGATTTAGGAATATGACAACTGTGCTAAGTATGGGAACTGATTTCCTCTAAAACTGCTATCAAATTGGTATAGCTCAAATATATTTAATAAAAATAAACTATTAAGTCTCCACATATTATCAAAAGTTATGTGTGAATCATCTGAGGAAAGACACTGTACAAACATTACAACACAGCCCCTAGCACTTGGGTCACTGTGCTCCCCTATGCCCTGTTTTTATTTTGTTTCAGGTTGGTATAAAACCAGTTTTTAAAAGTTCCTTGTTTTCTTAAGAATGATGGAATCTGGGTTATTTTAGGGTGAAATTAAGTATGTGGTAAATGTTCCATTCATTCTCATGCCTTCTCTCAGATACCAAGATAATGGTATCCCTTTCTTCCCAATTCTTCAACAAAATTTCCCTTTTAATAAATTTAAAAATTCTTAAAAGATATTTCTAAAAATAAAAAATGTTGGTATAAATATGGGAGATTCAAATACAAAACACTGCAGACAAAAACCCCCAAAAGAGGATTTTAAACATTTTTTAAAAAACCTAGATAAGTAGTAAATAGGACAGATTGACACAGTGGATAGCTCTTGATTTTATAGGTTTCTTTCTTGCCTAGTGGTTTGCAGCTGTCCCTTTTTATTGTAGAAATGCACCACTAGTGTTAGGGGTCTGGAAGGGATGTGGTCATTCCAGCTGCTTCAGTGATGACAACTCTAACTAAAAGAACCACCCTACCCTTCTTGAGTCACATTCCTGCCAAGTACTCTCTTATTGCAGGTCACCGTGTTGAAGTGAGGATGCAGATGAGGCTTATAATATATTTGTGATTTTAAAGACTGTCATGAATCAATCATAGGTTTTCTCCAATTAGAAAACAGATAATCAGGCATCATCTGACTTCTTTAGTTACTTCTATTTCCCTCATCACTGCTGCTGTTGGTTTTACTTGCTTAATAAAGGTATGCAGGGTGGGTGAAGAGATGGAGAATGTAGATTTTTTCAGAATGTAAATCTTCTAAGAATAGCCAAGACAAATAATAAGAAAAGGTATAGAGATGGCTCTTATGTCATTGGTTAATATACCTTTTAATATATAACATTTTCTAACTATATTTAACCATGCTATAGCTTGTCATAGTTCATGCTTTAGAAAACCAGCAGGCTTTAATCCACTTAATCTTTTACTATTTGTCTTTCAAATTCTAGAGTCTCACTCCCCTCATTTCATGGTGTGCATGTTGTACTGCTCTAGAATTGGATAATAATTTCCAAAGGAAGTTGAGTATTCATCACACCCTTGTAACATTATTACTTCCTTTTTTAGTCAATCACTTTCCTAATTATTAGGATGCATACCATAGTTTACAGCCATATAAGTATCTGTTTATCTATTTTAAGAACTAAGTTCCCACACCACCTCTTTCCCCTCAGGAAGATGTGATTTTAAACTTGATGCAAAAGCAATGTGATCGTTTTATGAATAATCACATTGTTTTTGTTAACTGAAGAACAAGAATGAAGAACATACTGTAGTAGGATAGTACGCTCCTTTCCACTAGATGGAAGTATGAGATAACCAGATGTCTTTTATAGTTGAACATGCAAACTATTCAGTGAATTCTTACCAAATAAAGAATTCTGACCAGTGTGTGCGCAAGGAAAGTCGTTTGCCTCCCCACGCCTCCTGTCTCTGATTGTCTGTCTCTTTCTCTAACTCTTTCAGGGACTGTACAAGTCAGATCTAATGTTTTCAGTTTGCATACCTTGCCTTAAGAAAACAGGACACAAAAAAACTATAATTACTTAATAATTTGTTATTTGACAAAGAGATTTATTTAAGAGTTTTTCCTGATTTTGTATGTAGAGAAATCCAGTGATTTATATTAATTTTAAATCCAGAAAACTTAATAAACTCATATTGATGCTAATACATTTTTAAATGATCAGTCATAGCATTTGTGATTAACAGCAGTTTAGTTTCTTCCTTTCTGATGAATCCTTACAACTTCTATTTCTTTGATCTTACTGCTCTGCCTAGTACCCACAAGACAAAATGAATGAAGTGGTGATGGCAAAGTTGCTTTCTGGCTTCAGATCCTAAAATGAATGCACTACGTATGATGGATGCTGAGTACTTGTGGGATTTTTTCCCCCAGGAAACCCTTCCCTAAAATCCTAATTTCCTTCTACAGCTAAAATTACTTTAATAATGAAAACAGAATAGATGTTGAAATTCATTGAATGCTTTTTGTGGATCTGATGAGAAGCAAACCTTTACTTTATCAGTTTCTGCTATTATCTTTATTTTTCTTCTTTTTACTTTATACTTAGTCTGAATTTTTCCTAGCTTTCTGAGTTAAACACTTAGCTTATTAAAAATCTTTATTCCTTCTAATTTGAGCATACTTTAACTGTAAATTTCCTCCTCAGCATCTTGTTAGTTGTGTTCTACAGGTTTTCAGGAAGTAATAATTTTGTTTTCTTTTTTCTCTAAAGTGCTTTTTGTTTTAATTTCTGTTGCAATTTTTTTCTTTCAACATTGAATTTTTTAGGAGTCTTTTCTTTTTTAAGTACTTTATAGTTACTTTTTAGCTGGTGATTTCTAACATAATTGCATTCTGTTCTGATAATGTGGTTGATGATCAGCCCTTGGGCATTTCTTGAGTCTTGCTCTGTGGCATAGGAGGTGTTCGGTTTCCCAGAGTGTTTCAAATACTCACAAAAAGAATGTATGTTCAGTCACTGGATATGATATTTTTATGTGTCTGTTAGGTCAAGCTTGACAATTGTATTATTCAAATCCTTATTCTAATTTTTTGGTCTCACTATAATGATGGGTTTGTCCATTTATTTCTTATAGTTCTGTTACTTTTGCTTATATATGTTGAAGTTAGGTTATTTGACTGTACTAAGTTCAGAATTGTTAAATCATAGAGGTGTTTTTAAATGTTTGTTACTATATAATGACTCTCTTTAATAGACATTAAGGGAAAAAGCATTAAATGTGTGATAGTAACATAGGTATTTAACTTAATACCTTACTGGTTTGCCTGGTTTATCTTTTTGCATCCTTACACTTTCATCCTTTCTATGTGCTTAAAATGTAAGCATTTCTTACAAATAGCATATACTTTAACTTTGTTGTATTACCTTTCTGAAAGCCTTTATCTTTTAACAGGAGGATTGAGTCAATTTATTGTGACTGTTGATATGTTTGGGTAATACCAACTGTCTAGTTTGTGCTTTCTGCATGTCCTGATTTCCTAGGTTTCTTTTTCCTCCTCTTTCATTGCCTTCTGTTTGACTAACTACGTTTCTATATTTTCATTCCTTTTTCTATTACTTTAGAAATTATATTTCTTTCTTTAGTTATCTAGATATTTTAAAATAGATGCTTAACAACGTCTAATGTTAGTCTATATTTTCAATATCTTCCTGAACAGTGTAAGGATATTAGAATATTTTAAAAACTCTCAGATTCCTCCATCTAACTTATATAAGTATATATGTCATTCCCTGACTTTCGAATTTATCCTTTTTACCAGGCTACAGTTTTTAACACTGGATCTGTATATCCTGTAATCTACTTGATATCTTTACGCTGTCTCATAGGTATTTCAAACTTAACAGTAGTTCAGTTTTGGATACCTTTCACCAACATTTTCCCTCCATACCTTAAATCTGTTCCTCTTTTGCATTTGCACTCTGATAAATCACATTCCCTCTACCAACATACTCATCCCTGAAACCTGGGTTCATTTTTTAGCAGACTGGGTCTTCCCTTCACCATCACTACATCCACAAAGTTTAGTCAGTTTCACATTCAGGGATATCTTAAATCTGTTCCTTTCTTTTTATCTCCACTGTCAAATAGTCTAGTCCAAGCTATTACATATCTTACCTAGGACAAAACAGTAACCATCCAAGATGTAAATTCGACTCTTGAAGTAGCAGTAGAATCCCTGTTACTTAAAACTTTGCCATTGCAAACTGGATGCACCATTGACATGTTAATTGGTCTCTCTACTTCCATCTACCTCTAATCCATTCTCCACATGGCAGGTATTGCAATTTTTGAAAACGATAGGTCTAATCATGTTATTCCATTACTGAAAAGCCTTCAGTGCCTCCTGATTCCTCTTATACCTAAGCCAAATTTCTTAATGTGCCCTACATACCCTTGCATGGTCTCATGCTTGCCTGCCTCTCCAGCCTTGTCACCACCCCCTGACTTACCTCACTGCAGTTGTACAGACTTCTCCGATCATGGGACCTAAGGGCACAATCTCTTCCCTAATTCAGGACCACCACAGACACTCTTTCTACCCAGGATGTTTGGAAGCTTTTCTTCTCCTTTCTTTACCCCTTCTCAAATACACAAACACAATTCACACCTGTTGTACACATCTTTCAGATTCAACCTAAATGTCATTTTCTTATGGAGTAATGTTCTTAAGGAGTCCTTTCTTCACCAGTTCCAAGTTAAAATTATATCCTGGCAAAGTATCCTTTGAGATACTTTCTTATCACAAATGCAGTTATACATGTGTGTGTATATATGCTTGTGTTTTTATTTGTTTAATGTCTGTCTCCCCAGCAGGTGGTAAGTTCTAGAATGTCAGAAACTGGGCCTAATTTTTTTCACCATTATGTCCTAGTATCAAGTACATTGCTTGGCACATGGACACTCATATATTTTGCAGGAATGAAAGATTACATGCCAGATCAAATTGGAGAAAGGGGATGGTGTCCCTCAACTATAAGAAGGCCAGAGACGTTCATTTATCTGTCGTCTTATGTATAAGGGAGCATGTGATAGGTAATCACTAAATATTTGAAGAAATAAAAGGAGGAAGGAAAGGGAGAGAAAGAAGAAAGGAAATGGGAAATGAGAAAGGAGAGGAAAGAAAATTGGAAAGGAGACAGGAAAGGAAAGGAGAAAAGCTAAACCTCAATCTAGGATTACCATCCTTGATCAGAGAAGTTGTATCAACCTCCTTATCTCACTTAAAAAGAAACAAAAAAAAAGAAAACGGTGAGTAATGGCTATGAACTGTTATCATACAGTAAAATAGAAACCACTTGCTGTGATAGTTTTTTGGTGATTTTGTTTTATTTATCTGGTTGAGCAAATGAAGACTACCAGGTCAGGTTATCCTCAGGCATGCCCCCTTGAGCATGCACTTTTTAATCAAAACCCAACTTTTTCAAAGTCTTATAAAACTAAGGTACACTATGTTTCCTTGCTTAAGTTTATGGATAGCTACTTGTAATTCCCTCGCCCCCCACACCTCCCCGCAATACTTGCCTTTGCATACCATTATATAGAATATGTGTAAAAGTATATTATGAACTGTGTATGTATGATTGATTAGGTATAATTAATCATATAATTAATCATTGCCTACTTATCTCCAAAATTATAGAAAAATATGTCGTAACTGCAAGTGTGGCCAAGAAGAGCATGACGTCCTCTTGAGCAACGAAGAGGATCGAAAAGTGGGGAAACTTTTTGAAGACACCAAGTATACCACCCTGATTGCAAAGCTAAAGTCAGATGGAATTCCCATGTATAAACGCAATGTTATGATACTGACCAATCCAGTTGCTGCCAAGAAGAATGTCTCCATCAATACAGTTACCTATGAATGGGCTCCTCCTGTCCAGAATCAGGCATTGGTAAATAATAAGGGGGAGGGAAGTCCCTTAATTAAAGTTCCTGGGCTACTTATTTAGGGCTATTCCCTTCAGTGACCTAACTGACCTCAGATCTGATATTTTTCTGGGGTTCCCATTACTCTGACTTCTAACTCCTATTAGCCTTTTGAAAGTAAGATTAGATACCTCCTAGAATTTTTCTGACTACCTATATCTGTTAACCTTTTGGAAGAAATGGCCTGACATTTTTAATTAGATGAAAAACAGATGTTTTATATAAATCTAGTAACTTCTATCTTAGTCTAAAGTTTTCTCGTAAGATGATAAAGAATATCTAAAGAATAGAATTTGTCATCTTTTTAGAACTCAAAAATATTCAACATTAAAGTTCTTTTACTATGTAAGGCAAAAACAATGCAATTTTGTGTCAAGTTCCTTCCACTATTATTAAACAACTAGATGAAACATTTGGAAATCTTCTAAGAAAGTTAAATCATTGAAGTGAATCTTGTGATGATATCATTTTCTTATAATGATGAAAATACTAATGATCCTTAGGCCGTTCTAAACATGCTGTCTAAAAAATTGTGTTCTCTTGCCATTGTATACTTAGAACAAGTAAACATTAGTAACCCAAGTCTTTTTGCAAATTGAAAAAAAAAAAGCTTTAATTTCATGAAGAAAAATGTGTTCATTTTTACTGACCTAAGCCTATTTAGTACCACTTAATGTGTCAACATCCCAAGATATTTATATTATGAAGATCAGCTGTTATTAATGGATAAAACAGGCTTCTTAAGTTATTTGATTCTGATGAGTGTTATAAAATATTGTTTATCTGATGGCCAAGGCATCTCCCAGTTAACACTAGTCTCCCTGTGGTCCAGGCCAGGCAGTACATGCAGATGCTGCCCAAGGAGAAGCAGCCAGTGGCAGGCTCAGAGGGTGCTCAGTACCGGAAGAAGCAGCTGGCAAAGCAGCTCCCTGCACACGACCAGGACCCTTCAAAGTGCCATGAATTGTCTCCCAGAGAGGTGAAGGAGATGGAGCAGTTTGTGAAGAAATATAAGAGTGAGGCTCTGGGAGTAGGAGATGTTAAACTTCCCCGTGAGATGAATGCTCAGGGCTCCAATAGAATGCACCTTCCTGGCGGGGATAGAAGCACCATGACAGCGGCAGGGGCCATGGAGGACAAATCGACCGAACAAAAAAGAACTCAGTATGTAAGTGAAGTGGTCATGATATTGGTCCAATTGGTGTATATTATGGGGTCATTCCATTCAAATTTCGGGAGGGGGTGTATCCCTCTGTTTCCAAAAGGGAGTAGATGAAGAAAATGAATTATAATTCAGTTTAGGCTTATTTTAGAGAATCATCATGTTTGAAACCTTAGTCTAAAGCCAAGTTTTCTCATTATCTGTTGTCAAAGATAATTGAGTTTTATGTATATATAGTAGTTAGCATTGGTGTCATGCTGCAATACAACATACAATCTAGAATCTGTTTCTAAATGTAATTTTGGTGTTAATTTTTGATCCATTCCCATAAATAAGAATAATATATACTTAGGTTAATTCAGTTTTGCTTGTGAGAATGTGCCTAAAATTCAAACTTAAATTTATGTGGATAAAAGGTCAATCATATTTTTTAAAATCTCTCCTAGAGAGGGAAATTAAATCTTTTTTTATGCCTTGAAAGTAGAAGAAAATTGTGACACAGATGAACAACAACAACAAAAAGAACTAAACTTACTGTAATGTATTTCTCATAGATCCAGTTAGCATATCAACCACCAAGGTTTAGTCCTGTTAAAAAAAAAAAAGTACTGATCAGTTCTAAGATAATCATTTTTGCGAGAACTACTTAAAATTGAGGTGAAAATTACTATTAGCCTTTTTCCATAAGCAGCTTTAATTCAGTAAACAATGCTCTGTTACACATTAGGTACAAGAATTAGTTTTGGAGAGCCTGGAGAAAGCCAAGAGATTCCCTTTCACAGAAATACTAACACCGTATTGCCTACAAGAACAAATTACTAACTTCAGTAGAGTTTGTTTGTTTGTTTGTTTAAGTGGTTTCTTTGAATTCCTACTAAAACTGTTGATGAGAAATGCCAGCCTTAGGGTGACTAGATTGTTTTGGCTGGTTTCCCTTTCAGTTCTGCTACTGCTGCAAACTGAGTATGAAGGAAGGAGACCCGGCCATCTATGCTGAAAGGGCCGGCTATGATAAACTGTGGCACCCAGCTTGTTTCGTCTGCAGTACCTGCCATGAACTCCTGGTCGACATGATTTATTTCTGGAAGAATGGCAAGCTGTACTGTGGCAGACATTACTGTGACAGTGAGAAACCCCGGTGTGCTGGCTGTGATGAGGTATGTTTTCTGGGGCCGCCTGCAGGCAGACTCCTTTTTGTACCCTTATATGGTCTCACCATGCTACCCAGGCCACCCATAGAGAGATGGCAACATGAGTTAACCAAGCATCAGTTGCTTACTTACATCCAAAGAAGCTGAATTAAAAAACCTTTTAATTTCAGTCATTCTGAGTATCCATGTTAATTGTGCTGACCAATGAAAGACAGTCCAGAAGCAAAAGATTGATTTGAACTAATAACTTCAGTTCGAACTTCAGGTTATTTTCAGACTTCAGACCCAAGAAAGTAGGCTGATTCTCCTTGTGGATCTAAATTCCTTATTGATCTAAAAAACCTGGCTTGGTCATTTGTAGCAAAAAGGAAAAAACCTGATTCATCTTATTTTTATCCTCTTTCCAGCTGATATTCAGCAATGAGTATACCCAGGCAGAAAACCAAAACTGGCATCTGAAACACTTCTGCTGCTTTGATTGTGACAACATCCTAGCTGGGGAAATATACGTGATGGTCAATGACAAGCCCGTGTGCAAGCCCTGCTATGTGAAGAACCACGCTGTGGTAAGGGACATCCTTGGGATGTGGTAGCTTTGACCTGCTTTATGTAAGCCTCTTACGAAGGAGAAACAGAAAGTAATACTGTCAGGTAGGAAACATGTGATTCCAACCATAGGATGTTAAAATCCAGGTAATTTAAAAATAATGCATGCACTGATGATGATAAACAACCTCAGGGTTCTGTCTGCTCAGCTTACACTATAAAGTGTAATTAAAATGAAACAAATTAAGGTTTTTGGGGGGTATCTTCATGTTCTTTAGCTCTGTTTGAGTGTTTATGTTTCTGTTCATGTTACCAGATCACCCACTAGGGCTTTGTTTTTGTTACCTAGAAATTATACAGTGCCTATTTCTTAAACCCTCATTGAATCAATATATATCAACAAAATTTTATAACAAAATTTGACTTCCATATTTAGATTTATTTGCATGAGTCAAACATTAAAACATTTAATGTGAGAGTATATATGTGTGTGTGTGTGTGTGTGTGTGTGTGTGTTTATATATATATATAGGATCTACCCTGTTCATACAGAGCTTCTGCTGCATGATGGCCCAGAGACAGATGAATTAGATAAAGAAAGAGTTGACCATATATGGTAAAGCTTATACTACAGGGGGTATTAAAAGGGTAGATGTTTACTTTATATGCAGAAAAATAAGTTCTAATTAAAGATCCCCCTGATCTTTCAAGTAGAGGAGACTCCTGGCTAAGGGATAAAATGGCATATTTATATAGTTCTAGGAGTATGATGCTATGAAAATAAGGAAAAAAATTTTGATGTCAGTGCCAATTTTCAACCTTTAGCCATTGCCCCCCAATATAATCTACCAGGTATCATTTTCTATCAACTCTGCATCATCAATATATCTCAGATACTCACAATTACAACTACTCTACCTCGGATTTTTTTTATTTATCCCTTGAATTGTGGTAGTGACCTCAAATTTGATCTCCCCACTTCCATTATTTTTATTCAAAGCCATCTTCCATGATGATGGAAGACAGTCTTTCTAAAATGTAAAACTGATCATTAAGCCTTTGTTTATTAGATCCAGCCACTTCTACTCGTTATCTAACCCAAATCATACACTTTCACAAGTTACCTGCATTTTCTACTTTATACACTGTTCTTTGTCTTTGCTCACACTAACTCCTTTGTCTGGTACACCCTCCTATTCCCTGTTTTACCTAACCATGCCTGCACATTCCCCCAGACTCACTTGAGGCCTAACCTTTTTCAGAACACCTGTCCTGCTGCCCCAGGCTCTACCCCTTTCACTCTGGCTAGGCTGGATGCCTCTCTGTTCTCATGGGGCTCTGTGTATGTGTGCTTGCCCACATGAGTGTAATTGTTACTATCACTCATCTGTGTCTTCCACCACACTATAAACAGCTGGAGGATAGAGCTTTCCTCTTTATTTCCATACCCTCAGTGTCTGCACTTATCAAGTGTTTGAGTAACTGACTTGTGTTTTACATTTCTCACTTGCTTTGGGGTCAGCGTGGACCCTCCCTATATCTGGGGAAAAGACGTTGAATCACCATGTGACTTGATATATAATTTACCTAAAAACGGTTCTCTGAATACTGTTGCAACAGTTTCTCTACAAAAAAGGGTTATCATAATGTCCATTTTACTGTAGGGCGTGTGACCTTGATCTCAAGGACTAGAATGTAAACTCCATGAAGGCAGGGTTTCTGTCTGTTTTGTTTTTTTCTATTCTATTTCCAACACTAGAACAACACAGAGGATACTCAAATATTTATTGAATAAAGCTTTAAGCAGACAAAGCTATTTTATTTAATTGTTATAAGCTTCTCTCCATTACATTGCAATAATCAGTGGGGAGAAATACCCTCAGATAAGGTTAGAAAGAGAATGAGAGAATCTCTTAATTATTTAGCTTTATAGTAAGGCATGATTTTTTTTTAGAAGGTTTACTTTCTCAGTAGGATTCACTGTTGCCCTTTGCCTAACATTAAAATGAACATATCTTTCCGTCACCTGAATAAACCTTAGCTGATGGCAAAGAGAGCTACCCATGCAATATGTTAAATGATAGAAAAATTTGAGGATTATCTAGTTCAGGGCATTGATCTGCAGTGATCTTTAAAAAAAAAAAAAAGGAGTGAGAATATGAATTTTTTTCAGACCTAGACCCGAAGCCAAGAACTCAACTCAAAATAGGGCATTTCCAAGGAAAAAAATTAACCTGGGAGGAGGATAATGGGAAATACACTTAGTTTGTCTCTGAATGGGCTCTGGAATTCCAATGTCAAATGGCTCCTTTCCCCACCCTGCCAGAATTCACATCTCTGAGATTTCATAGGACTCTCCTGCCAACCCATACTACAAGTGTCATTAACAATTTTGTTATATATACAGATAAAATAAGAGAAGTAGGAGGGATTGAAGGAAATAACTCATTGAATTATTAGCAGTTTAAGAACCCGGGAAAATTGAATGCCAGGCAGAAAGTGGTGAAGCACATATCTCCCTGACCAGTCCTGGAGTCTCTAGACCCTCAGTTGAGGCCTGGCCAGCTTTAAGATTTATGAAGAATTAGGAATCAGTAGTTTTTACCTGGGGCCATGTGTCAGACTTTGGGATCAATGGCAATCAAATTATTAATAAAACTAAATTTTATGAAACCCACAAACCCTAAATTCCTGTATCATTCAGTATGTTAATTATTTTTTTTACCAAAACAATTTCCTTAATTTTATGTAGAATTGAACAGTAGTTACCACTTTTTTAAAATTGCAAATGAAAATGTGGATTTTAAAATATTATAAAAAGATCCACAAATATTATTAGAGGGCTGAGATAATGAAGCAATTGAATAAAAAATTGAGTGTGAAACACTTCTATTTTACACAAAGAGGTTTTAAAATATTGAAAAATTAATATGAAATATAGAAAACTACAAAAAACAACATTCTAAATGAATTACAAAGCTATAAAAAATGAGTATATATAATAGCAATTGCTTGCATGGTGCAGCTAAAAATTAGAAGTATGTTTGTGATCAGAACACTCCTTTTTGTTGTATTCAGGAATATTGAGAACACGAAGATAGTATCTCCCTTGCTCCTCAGGGAAGACTGGGTTGATGTAATGTCTGAATTAAGGAGCTACAATCTCTAATTAAAAGCCCTGTGGTTCTAAAAAATACGGGAATTATATTGCAGGTCTGAAATGGATATTTGTAGCAAGGCCTCACTTCACACCCTAAACCAGTTCATCCACTGAGTGGCAGCCACATTTTGAGATCTTTTCAAGTGAGAAGGCTCAGGCTAAATGACTCCCTCAACCCACCCACACAACCCACCCACTCTCATCTCAGGTAATTCCTGACAATCACATTAAGAGACCAAGGGTAAAGAAGATAAGTCACTTTGATGTAATGCTGGACAGTCTTTTTGGTTTCTTCACTTGTTATAAAATATTTAAAATGAAAACTTCAGGCACATTCATTCATAACATGTACAAACAAGAAGGCATATGGACTGTCTAGTGTTTTGTAGCTCTCAACTGGGTGGTTTATTTTCTGCTATAATATAAGGGTTATTCATTTATTTTCTTCCTATACATGTCCAGCTAAAGAAGCAAATATGTGTGTGTGTGTGGATGCGTGTATGTCATATATTTATTTGTATATAACATGCATATACACTAAATGGTATATGGAATGTAAGTGGTAGTATTCCATGATACTAGACTACACATAAATTATGACTTATGACAGAACAGAAGCCAATTAACTGCAAGTTATAGTTTTAGTGCAAACTAATTATTCTCAGACACTGTAAGTATTTTTGATTAAGTCCTTAATTACTTTGAACATGACTTTCATTTACTACTGTCTAGAAATTAGTGGTGTTAATAATCTCATGTGTCATAAGTAAGTCTGATAAAATTATCACTGCAAAGCTTTAATGAATGAGGAAAAATCTTTAAGACTGTTTTTTAGAGCAGTTTCAGGCTTTCAACAAAATTGAGGAGATAGAGATTTCCCATATCCTCCCTCCCCCTACACATGCATAGCCTTGCACATTATCAGCATTACTCACTGGAAGGGTAAGCGTTTGTTTTTTAACCAAGGATGAATCTACATGGACATAATCATAATCACTCAAAGTCCACAGTTTATCTTAGGATTCATTCTTGATGTTGTGTATTCTATGGGCTTGGACAAATGTATAGAATGGACAAATGACATAAATCTATCATTGTAATATCATACAGAATATTTTCATTGGCCTGTATAAGCCCTCTGTGCTCTGCCTATTCATCTGTCTCACTGCCCCCAACTCCTTACTCCTTGCAACCACTGATCTTTTTATTTTCTCCATAGTTTTGCCTTTGCTAGAATGCCATATAGTCATATAGTACATAGCTTTTTCATATTGGCTACTTTCACAGTGTTTAAGGGCCCTACATGACTTGATAGCTCATTTCTTTCTAGCTCTGAATAGTAGTCCTTGGTCTGAATGTACCATAGTTTATTTATCCATTTACCCACTAATAGACATCTTGGTTGCTTCCAAGTTTTGGCAGTTAAAAATAAAGCATCCACATGCAGGTTTTTTTGTGGACATACATTTTCAACTCATTTAGGTAGATACCAAGGAGCATGATTGTTGGATTATATGATCAGAGTATGTTTAATTTTATTATAAGAAACTGCCAAACTGTCTTCCAAATTGGCTGTACCATTCCCACCAGCAATGAATGAGAGTTCTTATTTGTTCCACATCCTTACCAGCATTTGGTGGTATAGAAAAAAATCATAAAACTTTTCTTTTTTAAAACTACTAATGTGAGATCCAGTAGAATATGCTGGAACTAAACACACTGCTTTAGAACTCATCATCAAGACCTTCTGCCTTTAACACCATGGGGATATCTTATAAGCATCAAATCACCTGTTTGGACTTCAACTGTTATTTCTCACAGTGCTTCACATATAGACCCCCATTAATAGCTGTTAGCTATGAAGGTTAGCTAGAAGGTCATTCTCAGTTGTGTATCTTTGAGGTTGTCATTCTTAGTTTAATTTACCATCTGAAGAGATACTCTGAGTTTGCTCTAACATAGAAATGCTGCCGTCACAATTTGATCTCTCATCCTTTTCTCTTCTTTGTATAATTGACTTAACAGGTATGTCAAGGATGCCACAATGCCATTGATCCCGAAGTGCAGCGGGTGACCTATAACAACTTCAGCTGGCATGCGTCCACAGAGTGCTTTCTGTGCTCCTGCTGCAGCAAGTGTCTCATTGGGCAGAAGTTCATGCCAGTAGAAGGGATGGTTTTCTGTTCAGTGGAGTGCAAAAAGATGATGTCTTAAGAGGAGAGCACCAAGCATTATTGAGCCAGAGCTATCCAGAGTGGTCTGCATTTCTACTGTAAAATGCAATTTGGAAAAAATAAATGGAAAAAAAGAAACTATAAAGGAAACAAGGAAATTTTGTTCAGTATCTTTCTTTGCTGTGTTTTTCCGTATCAGTCTTTTTTCGTCTCAATTTTTCAAACCTGCTTTAAGCATTTGATTTTTAAAACGGTAAAGAATTATACCTTTCCTTAGCTTTCCAGACAAAATATTTTGAGTTGAAAGCTTGGGTTTAATCAGTCTACATATCCCTATCCCCTTTCTGCTAAACACAGTATATATGAAACACTTAAAAGTTAATGTTTGAATGGAAAAATGAACATTTCATGTTGTGTATTCTTTATCTCTTCTTGTATAAAATGAAAAGGAAATTAAACTTGCCCTAATGCCAAGGCTGTACACTATTGCCTCATCTTATTCACTGAATTTTGTAGGGATACACAGTGAATTCTTTTGACAGAGAAAATAGAAATGCAGCATAGTAAGCGCTATTATCATTTTAATGCCTGTGCATTTGCTATTCCCTAACCTAGGTGGAGGTGGCTTCATTGCATATCTCTATTTTTTTAGTTTGCCCTACCTCTCAGTATTCTCTTTGTAAGCTGGTGACCTCCATCTGTGGCCTTGAATATTTTATTGCCACCTGTGGCATCCACACTTTTTACTTCTATAGATGATAATATACTCATTTATATTGTTTTCAATCCAAAGAACATGTATACTTTTGTATCCAAGAAACTATAAATTGTACTATTTGCACTTGCCTGCTATGGTTTGGATAGACTTTTTGCATGGTTTTCATTTTCTAATGGATACTGTCCTATGATGCCTGTTCATGGGTATATATCAAATGTCTTCTTTGCCTGTATACTTCCATCCTTAGGTATTTCTAATGTTTGTTTTTCCCTGTATACTTCCATACATAGCTGTGCACTATGAAAGTTAAATTGAATGAATGATATGTATATTATTATTCAAAATAAAGTCTCTTTCACGTTAATAATTGTACCTTTATTCTTCATATCCTTTTCATTTCAGAGCAAAAAAAAAAAAAAAAATCCTTCTGCAATTAAACATTTGTTACAGCAGGGGGCGGTGTTTCCAAGGATAAAAACTACCCCCCAAAATAAAAGCTACTTATGACAAAACAGGACAGGACAGAAACTAGGCTTTTCATTATGGTGAAGGGATAAGTTTTATGAAACTTTATACTAAATCAGTGCATTTAAATTGTTGGTTTTCAAGTCATGCAGGAGTTTTTTTTCTTTCAGTAAAAAAAGGAAAAGTGTCATCTTAATTGAAGTTTGGGAAAGCTATATTCTCTTGAGGTGAATCTAACAAGTATTACACTCAAATTGCAACTCTATTTGGTTTTCTAAGAAATTTTTTCATGGAAATCTGTTGTGAAAAAATGAAGCAAACGTGGAATAGTAGTAGCTTCATTCTTCCTAATATTGGCAGGTCATGAGATTTTTTTTTTCAGTCTGAAGTATTTCTGTCAGTGAGAGTAACATTTTTCTCTGACACTTACCCAGAATAATTTTATTTTTTTTTTAAGTTCATGTTTGTTTGACTAGTAGTGCTCCTAAATTCCATACTCCACTCCCCCTCATATTCCCCCCAATACACACTAACATACAGATATACACATTTATTCCCTCTGCACTGTGCCTTCCCCAGCCATGAAAAAGTGTCTTTTGGAGCTTGAACACGTCACCTTATCTAAATAAGTAATCTAACCCTGCAAACAATTTTAAATGCTAATATCACAAATACCCATCATTGTCTATAAATATCACTTTGTGCTTGCTTTTTTTTTTAAACCTTTATCTCAAATGACAACAGATATATTTTCCACTGCATTTTTTCCACAAAGTTGAACAACTTAACTTTTCCAGACATGGTTAAGTGAAGACCAGTTGAACTAATTTCTCTGCATGCTAACATGACCATTGTTCACATGTCTGCCTGCGCTGCCTCCATTGTTCTGAGACTGAGATTGAATCAGGCTGTTTTGGGGATGTAGAGGCTCAAGAAATTTGACTAAATCCATCATTCACTACCCAAGATACTGATTGCATGGATATTAGGCATGTCCTAGATGAATAAACTTATCTTGCCTGGGAAATAGAGAGCCACTTGGTTTGTCTCTTTACCCTGACTTATTTTCAGTTTGGCCTTGCAATACAACAGAACAAAGTGTAATGAAATGTAAGAAAAGAGAATGTATGCCATTTTTGTTAATCAGGTTAAAAAAGGGGGTCTTTCAAATACTTTGTCCTATAAATCTCAACAAGAGAGTAAGATGGTTACTAGATTTGATAAGATTTATTTTTCCTCTAGCAGCTATGATATGCCCCCCACCCCCAATCATTTTATATTTTGCATTGACCTCAATTCTAAATAATGGCTTACTTGGTACAGGAACCAAAGTTAAATCCTTCCCTTGCAATGAGGAAAAGGTGGGGAAGTAATATTTCTACCTGTACGTGTGCATTTTGTTTTCTTCAAAAGTTGATAATGAAGAATAATCGTCGGGTCTACTTATTTCCTATGGGGTTAATAGATGGAAATTTCTATCATCCAAATCTCATTTAAATTCTATTTTTCAGCGATATACCTCATCGTTTTTGTATTCAATGTAGCAAGCATTTAACTACCACATCTATGCAGTTAGCAGTAGAGAGACCTTTACCCTGGAAGGGGCTAGATTGGGAGGGAAAGAATACCAGAATATGAGCCATGATAAAGGCACCATAGACAGTAAGAAAAGAAATGCCTTTTTCCTTTCTGCAGGAGCCAACATCTTGGATTTTAAAAGGTATAGTGGGGGGAGGGTATAGTTGAGCAGTAGAGTGTATACCTAGAATGCACGAGGTCCTGAGTTCAATCCCCAGTACTGAATTAAAAATAAATAAATAAACCTAATTATTCCCCCATCAAAACAAAACAACAAAAATAAAGTTATAATGATGACTTCTGATTCCCTTATCCCCTGTTCAGAAGTAAGTACTTGAGAACAGAGAGGTTGGATTAGGAAAGAGAAGGGAGATATTTCTTTCCTGAGACCTAGGAAATTCAAAAGATTTTGACACATCAGTTGCTGGGGTATACTGAGGTAATGCACTTACCATCCTTATTGGAAGAATCAGACATACTAGAGTGACTAATCATGAACTCATTCCCAGAATCTGCACATATCCAGTTCATCTCTAAGCAGAAGGATTTTGCTCTTAACCGTTGGATACAGTTTTAATTTTGAGAAATCAGTGGATTTTGATTATTCAATCCCATTAAGAAATACATGTTGCTCAAGAGACTCACTAGTCATATTTTTTTGAATGGTGTCTTTTTTTATATTTAAAAGAATTTTTTTGGAATGAGGGGCTAGGGATTTTTCTTTAATCAATGCTAGCTGAAATTTCTGTGACTCTGAAGTCTTTAAGTATAGATTTCTAAATCTGACTCTGAAGTATTTCAGCCCAATTTCACCAAAGGCAAGACTCATTCTTAAGGAATTTCCAACATGCAGTCTTTAAGCTCATCCAACTTCACCATGGTTACCAAAGAGACACCACAGCTCAAGATCAGCATTAAGCCTTTGTCTCAAGATGCCCTGGCATATCTGAACTTGTCTTCTGGCTGTTCACTTAATTCCTTGGGAAAGTTATGACTCCATCAATGTCTCCATAAAATAACACTTTACCACAAATTCTTACCAGATATGCCCTGCCCTCCTTGACCTCTCCTTATTTAACTGCTCAATGACAACTCTGATGATGGTACTGAATACTTACATATATGAAAAGGACCCACTGGGGTATATGGGTGTGTTTTGAGCCAACAACCTGAAACACATTCTTGCTTGATTAATAGATTTTATTCATATATTTACTAAATGTTTAAATAGCTTTAGCTAATTAGTTAGTCTCTTCATGGGGGATAACATGTCACTGTAGCTTTTATTTAATCTGATAATTATTTTGAAACACTCAAAACAAGATATCATTAACCTTTTATACTTGCTTTGAATGGCATTTTGTGCTGACATTTATGAAGGGTGCTATTGATTTTTCTTTAATGATACTTCTCCCCAGGATATCTTGACCTTCAGACAATAACAAAAACAACTTGCATCCAGTTATCTTTACTAGAGTAATCCATTATTGAATGCAGAATCATTCAAGTTGACATCCTTGTAAATAGTGACTGACTGTGAAGGCATTGTGGCATAGTTCAAAGGAGGGCTGGGGTTAGGAGTCTAGAGACCTTCTGGCTGAGTCCCATTGATCCTCTCTTTCTTCCTCACAGTTACACTGAGTAGGACAGAGGACAACATTGTTGGATTTGAAGAGTCGAGGAAATAACAGGACAAAGACAGTGGATATCTATGAATATGTGGAAGTCACCAAGAATAACAACAGGGAAACTGGCAGAGAGAAGTGTGAGCCAGAGGCTAAAGTCAGCAAAAAACATGAAAGAGTGTCCTGGAGTTTGACAGAAGATGGCAACTAAGAGTAGAAAGGCGTGGTAAAGTCTGAGGCCATGTACTAGATATACTTCAAAGAGCTGTGACTGAAGAAATAAAAAGGAATTCATAGAAGTAACAATGGAAAATGAGGAAGATACCTACCCCATTGGCACTGTGGAATGCCCACATGGGAGAAAAAGTAGCTGGCCTCTGCTTGAAAGACCTGGAGGGATAACCATGAATCAGTTGGAGCAAAGAGATGAAGCTGTTGAGAGTACAAGGGAGTTTGCAGTTTACAGAAGTTGAATTTCAGAGGGCACAGAGTAAAGTTAGGGAGTGTAGGAAGGCATAGAGTCAGATTAAGGGCTTTACAAAGAAGTATGGATATCAGGTTTCCAAATGAGGACAAAAAAAAAAATCTAGATGCCTGGGGTAAACAGGACTGAGAAGCAAGGTTAGTTTGCTAGAGAAGGATGAGTAATCAATTGGGAATGCTTTTGGCAGTAAGTAACTAAAAACACAGCTAAGAGTGGCTTAAAGACAAGAGATAGGCTAGCCCAAATCTGACTCAGAACAAGCTCTTTTTAATCTCTATGCTCTGCTATCCTCTATGTATTGCATTCCATTCTCAGGTTTGTCCTTTCATTCAAGCACCACTCCTTCACATAACAGCATCCAAGACACAAAACAGAGAAGGGGCAAAAGGTTATTTTACTCTCTTAACAAGGAGAAAAATCCTTCCCAGGAGGCCCAGCAGACCTACATACCCTTCCATTTCATTGGTTAGAACTAGTTCACATGCTCATCCCCATCAGAGGAGAAGGAAAACAATAGCTATGGGTTGACTTATCAGATCATAATTTATACTCTGAGAGCTGGGCACATGGCAACCCAGAACAGAATTAATGTTCTGCTGTAGGAAAAGAAGAAATGGCTGTTGAGTTGGTAAATGACAAAGACCACTAAGGTAAATAACTGTTTAGAGTGTAAAGTCTTTAGCTAGAAGGTATGGGATGGCCAGACAGCTCTTTAGTTCTGAAGTTTAGGGCTTCTGTTGGCTTATGAGATGAGACCAGGGCATCAGTTAGGGGCATCTTTCTTAGGCAGGATGCCACTTACATGGCCAGAGATGATGTAGAGTAAGAGACACTGTGAAGTCTTTGAAGTGACATTAATGGATTTTGCTTGGTTTGCTCCCCCCACCAACTCATTCTATTTATTCAATCCATGGGACATAGTTACTTCCTCTGTCAAGCGCTTTCTCTCTCTCTCTCAACCTATAACATTCCTTGGTGCCCCTGCCATGCTGACTTATCCAGCCATCTGAAATACTCATTTGAATCTGCCTGTGCCTGTCCCTCCAATACCATAATCTAATCAACACTTTAGTTGATAACCTCATCGTTTTTCACTGGGGATATTATAAGTTCCTATCAGCTCCTCCTGTTGATAGTCTCATCCTCTCATCCTCATTCTAACTCAGTGGTTCACAAATTTTAGTATGCAATAAAATCACCTGGAGGGCTTGTTAGACACAGATTACCGGATCCCACTCCCCAGAGTTTCTGAGTCAGTAGGTCTTGGGTGGGGCTCTGATTATTTGCATTCCTAACAAGTTCCCAGGTGATGCTAATGCTGATGTCTAGGTCCACACTTTAAGAAACATTGTACTGATCCATTCTCTATTCTTCTGCCAGAGTGCAATACAAAGGTGACATTTCTATTCTCCTACTTAAAAATCTAACAATGATCTGGCCTCTTTTTCTAACCCTCTATACATGCACATTATTATCCAGCCACTCCTAAATGCTTGCAGTTTCTTGAAGTTAGTATCTTCTTTCATTCCTCCATGACTTTGCAAAGGTAGCTATCTCTAAGAAGCTGACCCATGACACCCTTGAACCCCACCAAGTTTGTGACCCATGCTCTGTGCTTACAAAAGTCTTGACCTTTATTACTAGTTTACTTATATCATTGCCCTACATGAATGCAAAAACAATTTTATTCATGTTTGTTTCCCTGGAACCCAATAGAGTGCTTAACACATAATATGTGTCTCCAAAATGGTGAATAACAAAATGAATTAAGTGACATCTGAGTAAGTCATGAAGATTAGGTAAGAAATTTACCCGTCTGGATGGAATTCATCTGGTCAAGTTTCTAAAGAATGAAGCAGTAGAAGAAACATAGCTCAGTAACTGCAAGTAAAATAAAAAATAAAATCAAAGTTTATTTAAACTTTTAAGAAGTATTGCTACAAGGATCAAAGTACATTACCCTCAGCAATACTTACTCCCTTTTCTCTCCTGCCTGTTTTCCTCAGACCTCCAGCTGCTCTCTCTACAAGTCCCCCAAACCTCAATCTTGCCCATCTTCTCTTCTCCTGAACTCAGCCATCTCCACTTCTCTCCATTGCTTCATTCATTCATTCACTCACTCACTCACTCAGTCAATTAATATTTATTAAGCACCTACTATATGTCTGGAGTGGTTGCAATTTACAAAGTGGTGAATGTGACAAACAAGATCCCTGTCATGGTACTTTATGTTCTAGAGAGAATAGAATTAAAGAATTTTAACACACAAAATGAAATGTGACCAAATAGGGAAAATAAGATTCAACATCAGAAAATATACAAATAACAAGTGGAGGTCAAAGCCATTAAAAATATTAGATAATAAGGGCCTAAACATAATAGAGGTTCAAATTGTCCCAAGATTCCAAGCATTGCCCTTTATCTTTACCTGTGAGAATTGGGATCCTCTTTGACAGTTTGAGTGGATTGAGGGAAGGCTGTGAACTCTCTCACATGAATCATTTACCCTACTGTCAAAGAAAATGCTATTAGATCTCAGTGCTAACAGAGCTTCACTGTCCAAAGGAAAGCATGCATTTCCTCATTTCTGAAATTGAGAGTGACATAAATAACTATATCTCCCTTTCATTTTTACTTTCAGGAAGATTTAAGCAAATTCTGACCCTCCACTAACATAGTAACTATGACATAAATATTTCTGTTATTTTTCCAGACTGCATTATTGTATGAGTTCTCCTTTTGACCTTTTTCAAATTCTTTGTGGAACTAGATACAGTGTCTTTTTGGTTAGCATTATTTTGGAGGCTTTTCCAAATAACCAGTAGGGTTACTTATCATAAGGGTAAAGGCAGGAAGTCATCAGCCTAAGGAAAGAACAGAAACTGTCTGGGCAACCATCTAATCTCTTCCCATCTTCCCATATTGTTCTCATTCAAGGTCCTCCCTGAATATCTGCTCCATTTTTTTCTTTTCTTTTCTTTTTTTTTTTTTTTTTTTGCTGTGGATGTGTTCTCTCTGGTCCTCAGTCCACATGGTTAGTGAAAGATGACTGACTGCCCTAACATTTCTGGGTTCATGTTTATAAATCCAGTCATAATGAGAAACCAATGGACTGTCTCTAGGTTCTGACTTCAAATTCACCCAAAAGAAAATCTGGCTGACCCCAATTGTTTCATACTGGATAAAATATTTTAACAATTTATGCTCAGGGGACAGAGTCATGCAACCTAAATGAAACAGTTAAAAACCTCCCCAAATGAGGTTTGTGGGAGAAACTGGGAATAAGGGGGATGGGGTCAGCAGTTTAGGGAGTCATTGTGAGCAGAAAGATGTTCTACAGAATGACAATTATAATTGCAAATATGTAGATAGTTAGAACGATAGTGCAATGGATACTAGCTACATAATCACCAAACTTATTTCCAGTGGGACTATATTTCCCAGAATCCATTACAGTTGTGTAGGGCTTTGTGATTGAGTTTTTTCCAATAAAACATGAACAAAAATATTACAGTCTCCTTCTAGGGTTGGCCATTAAAACTCAAAATTCCCTAGAAGGTGGTGGAAACAAGAGATAAAGGAGGCCCAATCCCCCACACTGCTGCACATTGGAACATGACGTGAGCAAGAAACAAGCTCTTATTGTTTTAAGTCACTGAGGTTAGGTTTGTTTGTCATAGGACTTAGCCTTTCTTAACTAGTACAGATAAATAAAGCAGACCATTTATTCATTCTACAAACATCCCTTGACTAGGTCATGTGTTACATTGGGATGCTAGGGAACTGGGGGTGAACAAGGCAATTCTAAATTCTCCATGGTCTCAGGGAGGAGACAGACAAGTACACGGGAAATTAAAGAAGACCTGTCACTGAGAGAAGACAATGGACATGATCCCAGAGTGACCATGATACTGAAATGTTTTCTCTGACAGTGGAAGTTATTTTCACTATATTCTTAAGTAAGTAAATGGATAAATAGAAATACTGCAAAAACAGTCTAAAAGACCTGTCACAGTTGGGCAGAAGGACAGGGAGGAGTCAAGCACAAACCCGAAGACCCCGTCCTGCCAGTTGGAAGAATGATGGTTAACATCCACAGAAATGGGAAATCTGCTTATGGAGGAGCTGGGTTGAGAGAAAAATGATGAGCTTGCTTTGGAAGATGTTGAGGTGGAAGGGTATAGTTTAGAACTTCAAATCTGATGCTCAAGAAAAACCTCTGGCTGCAGATGTAGATAAAGAAGTCACTGGATAAAAGTTACATTAACATCTCATGTTAACGTACAAAAAGGGACCCTAGTCTCCTTATGAAATGTGACTATATGTCAAAGATACTTTTGAAATGCTTTTCATGTTACTCTATTTTTTTCTGAGGTAAAATTAAGACATGTTTAGTATATTTTCTCTTTTTTGAGGAAATAAAAATTATACTAACAGTTTTGTTACTTACACAATAGACACTGAAAGTTCTGAACAACCACTTAAACTCTCTGTGTCTCAGTTTCTCATCTATAAAATGGGAACATCAATCCCTATGTGGAAAATTGCATTTTTAAAAATAGCGATAGTAATAGTTCTGGTCCCATATTCTCTTCCAGAACCTTGCCACTCACTATCTGGAGTCTATCTTCCCTTCCCTTGAACCTGAGTAGGACTTGGCACTATCTGGGTGAATAGAACGTGGCTTGCGTGCTTTCCTAGGCTAAGTCATAACAGCGATATGACCTCTGAAGACTCTCTGTTTCAAGGGTTGTACCCAGTCATCATATTGTGAGGAAGCCCAAAACAGCCCACTTAGTCCATGCGGAGAGGAACTAAGACTCCCAGCCCAGTAGTAGCATCAATTACCAGAAATGTAAATGAATGATTGTTAAAATAATTCCAGTCCCCAGCCTTGAGTTTTCCAGCTGAAATCCTGACATCAGCACTGAGTCCTGTCCAAATTCTGGAACCATAGACTACATGAATATAATTAATGGTTTTTTGACACCATAAAATTTTGGGGTAATTTAACATGCAGCCAGGATATCTATAACACCTATTGAACAGAATTATTATATATATGTTTTGTAGGAATTCTTCTTTATGTATTTTTAAATGTATTTTATATGTATTCTTCTTCTGTATGTATCATGAATATATATTATGATAATACATATATGCATATATATCTTATGCATAATAATACAGAAAGGAACATGTGAATTTGCACCATACACTACAGAATGTTATTTATACAAATGCATTACTTAGGAAATTAACTTTCATCCTTTTATCCACCTTTCCTCTTTTGCTTAAGAGTTTCTACAGATGTGCAGTCTTAATACATGTAAACCCATAAACTCCATCTGTAGAGTTTATAAACATCATAAATATTTATACTAATCTAGACTCGGAAAACCTGGTGAGCACTATTTCAAGACTGTACATTCCATGGTTAGGATCATGGGCCTGGAGCCAGCGGAAGGCTTATATTCCAATGAGGAGTCTTCATTTCTTGATCCCTATGCTGGACAAATGGAATCCTCAGCATTCCAGTTGCCAAGCTGAGAAACATCTCCAGTGCTGCCGAAGATTCAGCAGGAAAGAAATGAGAATACCAGCGTTGTTTATTCTCCAAATTCTATGAAATAAAAGTCACTTACTTAAGGAAGATTGAGGGGGAAGTCTATTAATCACGCACAAGTTCCCAAGTCCTGTAGGTATAAGACTATATACAATATGGGCCTGGCCCTAAAGAAGTACACAATCTCATAAAGGAGACAGGTATTTAAACAAACTGGCAATCCATTAGATAGACAGAAGAGTTCAGATAAAATCTGTTGATTAGCTCAGAAGTTTGTCAAAACTTACAGTTTATCAAAGAATAACGGTGTGTGATACTACTTTACAATCAGTGATTTACTCAATTTCTTAACAATTTTTTCCTTAAGTTTAAGATGCATTACAGTAAGAATGTAAGAATGACTTGTAAGAGAGTATGTGAGTATTGATAGTCCTGCTTGACAAAGGCATATAGTAGATTATTTTTTTTTCCCACACACATTTTCTCTCTCTTCCCTTTTCCAAACTAAGCTTTGCTAATGGACTTGAAATAGGAAGGTGAAGGAACAGAGGGAAAAAGCTGGAGGACAACATGGGACCATACCAACATACAGGGCTTTCATTCTCAATTGATTTTCCATGCCTCACTCTATTTTCCATCAAATGGCACTGCAGTCAACATTTTCCAATATCAGGAAATACTCTTTGCAGTTTTGCAAAATCTGTGAAGTAACCGTAGGACACTATTGTGAAATCATCATCATCAACATTTAATATTTATTAAGGATCCCTCCCTGCTCATTCCTATCTATGGCATCACAAAGCAGAGGAAGCAGGGCAGGCAAAGCCCTGACATAAAGGGTTTTATCCTGGGGGAAGGGTTCAGTATTCCCATCGAAGGCTAAGAATAATTCTTGCTTCTTCACTTATAAAATGAACATAGGAATTTCCATTACTTATCTCCAGCCCAAAAGTCTTTGGGGGATAATCACAGAGCCTTTTTCAGATAATTTAATATGGGTTTTACCAAAGGGAGAGTCAATAGCTTTAGAATGACCTTTCTTACTTGTGTGTGTTGGGGCAAGCATTATTAAGTGAGAGCAAATTTGGGCTGGAACTTTTTTTTTAAAACAAAGTTCATTCTTAGTCACTCTCTCCTTTTAAAAATTGCCTTAACATTCTTTTGAACAACTGAACAGTGGCTACACTGGTCTAAATGCTTTATACATATACACTCACTTAATCGTCACAACATTTTCTTCACTTACTTTAAAAAGTAGGTACTTTTATTATATCATTTAACAGATGAGGAAACTGAGGACAGTGGAATGAGGAAATTTGGCCCAAACCACAGAACTAGGAAGGGGAAGAACTGGAATTCAAACTCCGGCAGTCTGGCCTCACAGTCTGACTTCTCATTCACCTCACCATACTGCCATAGTGAGCACATGTCTCTTCCCTTTCATATAAACTCTGTCAGGACCACATGAAAAAATAGTTTTCTTTGGCTTGTTCACTCTTGTACAGGGATTTCTCCCATGCACTTTTGCAACTCCCAAAAGCTTTAGCTCATCCTTTAAAGAAAGTTCTTGTCTCCTTAAGGAATTGCTCCGCATCACATTGATTCTGGGTCATGCAGCCAGCAACAGCCCCATGTCAGCCTGCTAAAGACAAAACCCTTTCTGTTTCTGTACCAAATTCCTCATATTTTGAGCTGAAAACAAGAACTGCCCTGCTGAGGTGCCAAGGGAAACATACGTACGTTACGAACTGTTTCTAACAAACGTTTTGGAGATTTTAAAGGGACAGCTTTCTAAATATCCGAGACATTTGCAAACAACCCAGAAACAAAGGCCAGATTTGCAGCTCGAGCATTGCTTCTGGGTTGTATAATCTTCTTTCTGAAAACAGCTGCTGTGATCATTCCTGATTATCAATTGTACAGTGATAACAACAAATGTTTTCTAGGGTTGAAGTAATCAAAATAATCCAGGTCTTTGATTTTGAAATGTGTATTGTTAATATAATTTTGGCATTCTTTAACGGAATTCAAAGTGGAATCAAAGGTTTATGTTCATAAAGTTTATAATCATTCCACAAAGTTCAACGTTTGGCAGTGCTAAGGAAACTTAAAAAGAGTAATAAAAGATCACCATGAGGAATTCAAAGCTGCCTTGTATGGTAATGCCGATTCAAATCACCACATAGCTCAGAACTGTAAGTTTCGCTGTAACTTTAGGGATGGATCAATGTGTAGCTGCATAGATTGCTAAGTATAACACAGAGGCTTGTCTGTTAACAATGAATAAGGGACTACGGAAAATTTACAATCAATGCCTCAGTTTTGAAAAATATTGGAGAAACGAGAGAGAGAGTAAAACAGAGAGACAGAAAGACAGAGACAGAGAGAACCGTTCAATTTTTGGCTTCATTTGCTAAGTATTTATTAGCCTCTTTGACTGTTCTTCAGCACCAGCAGCTCCGCTTTGCCTTGTGATCGTAAACTGTACACTTTTGCCAACCTGGAATGCACACTGTGTTCCTGCCCAGCCCAAGTTCACTCTGAATCCAAGTGCTCTCAAACCCTGCTCTCCCAAGCTCTTGATTTGTTGGCAGCCAGTAAAAGGGGTTTCCTTATGAATCATAGTGTGTGGGGAGGCTGAGTGGTATACCCTACACTTGTGCCATAATCTGTATGGAATGCATTTGAAACAGAAGACAGAAATCTAGAGTTAAGTTCAACATCTGACTTCAAGCACAATCTAAAAAATTGGAGTGTAATACGGAAAAATCACTGTGTCTCTACTGCTGTGGAAAAGTTTACTCCCATTAAGATTGTCTCCAAAGGAACAGGAACTAAGTTGCACACTTCAGGACTCTGAGATCTCCGATTAGGAAGGAGTCCATCTCTTGACCCTTTTAGAGGACACAGCTTTCTGTGCAGTTAATATACTTCTATTCTGTCCTGTGGTGAGCTAAAGTGGGAAAGCTTATGGTTACACAGTTGCCATGGACAAATGTTTTCATCAATTCTATGGAACAAATGTAAAGTCTAATGGATCACATCTTTAACTGCAAGAAGAAGGCTAAAGAATATTACAAGATAGGTGTGTTTATAAAAGTCAGAAGAGATGTGAGAACAATGTTTCCCACCACCTGTCATCACCTGTTTGTAACACTGAAGAAGATGGGTTTACTTACCAGCTTTATGCATGTACTTGGCAAAATGAATTATAAACAGCTATCAAGCTCGAAACTTCATTTCAAAGAAACGAGATACACTGTACTAACCAAATCTTTTTTTCTTATTAAACTGGCTAAATATCCAAATATTTTATATTAAAAAAATAGACTGGTGAAGGCACTTTCAATGAACAGAAAAACTGGAAAATCTGTAACTATAAACTTAGAATTTGTCCTAAAAGCTAAATATATCAAAACACATATTCTTCCAAACTGTAGAGAGTAAGTCATGTTTCAGAAATGTAGAATGCACAAATGTCACAAAGTTTTCTCTGGTTACTAGGCAATAAAATGATCACATCTTCTTAATTCACAAATCTTAGAAATAAGTCTGATACCTGCTGATTTTGATTAATGTTTTTAAAAATGAGTCAAAAAATTATTTTACTCATATACCTTGTAACGTATATTTCCAAATATAGATGGGTAATGTGAGAAAAGGGGAATGAATAATAAATAATCTATTTTGGATACATATAATTTTGGCTTGGTAGAAAAGTCCCTTCACTATCAGTCGTCTGATACGGTCACTGGGCTTGGCTGTCAGCATTTTCATCAGTATGCAGAAAATATCAAGGCTGTGTTCACTCATTTATTCAACAATCAATCTCTCAGGGCTTACCAAATTCTGTGATGGTTACAAAGTATACAAGGAACCCATAAGCTCAAGAAGCTCACCATGTGGGGAGAGAGGCAGGCATGCCAACAAATAATTAGCAAAGAATGTGTTAAGCCCTCAATAGAGGGGATCATGAAGGGAGCAGAGAGGAGACTAGCAGGGCAGACTTTGGGGAGAAAGGCAATATTTGAACTGGGTCATTAACAAGAGTGTAAGTGACCCCAGGAGGAGAAGGGGTGGGAGGTTGTGACATTGTGATTTATAATAAGAAATACATATTTGATCTTTGTCCAGTTCTTAGCACAGGGCTCCAAAAACCCTTGGAATTCTCTAAGTGATAACAGAGATAAAGATGCCTATTGTTATTCACAACAAGCCCCTCTTGACCACATTTGAGTCTTTCAGGTGAACCAACCACGTGATTAGAGGGTTGGAACTCTCAGCTCCGCTCCTTGACCTCTGGGGATTGCAGAGGGGCTGGAGATGAGATCAATCACCAATGGCCAATGATTTAATCAATCATACCTAGGTAATTAAGCCTCTGTAAAAAAAGGATTGATTCTGATTGCTTCCAAGTTGGGGAACATGTGGAGATGCTAGGAGGGTGGTGTGCCGAGAGAGAACACCGAAGCTCCATATTCCTTCCCACATACCTTGCCCCATTCATCTCTTCCATCTGGCTATTCCTGAGTTCTATCCTTTTATAATAAACCAGTTATCCAGTAATTAAACTCCTTCCCAAGTTCCATGAGCCTTCCTAGCAAATTAATTAACCCAAGGAGTAGGTTGTAGCCAGTGGTCAGGGCACAGATAACAACCTGGACTTGTGACTGACATCTGAATTGGAGGGGAGGCAGTCTTGGACTAGGCCTTTAAGTTGTGGGATCTGGTACTCTCTCCAGGTAGACAGTATTAGAATTGAATTAAATTGTAGGATACCCAACTGGTGTCACACAATTGTTTGGTGTGGGAAAAACTACTGCACATTTGGTGACAGAAATGCCAGAAGTGAAGTAGTGCCATGTGAGAGTGAGGAAACACACATCTGACCACTGAAATGTTCTCTGTAAGCATGAAAAGGAACATTGGAATGTGTTGTTTTTTTTTTTTTTTCTGTAAGAGAGATGGAGCAGTAAAGGGCATTTCACATAGAAGACATTGTTTGTGTAGTAACAAGACATGTGAGTACGGGGTGAGAAGAAATAATAGTAGTAGTTTGGTTAATTAAAGAGAGGGAATATTGGTGGAGAGAGTGATAGACTTTGGGCAGGCAAAGAAGAGAGGCAAGGTGTGAGTTTCACTGGAAGGCTTGCTAAGGAGTGTGGACTACACAGCAATATTTTCCCAAAGGTGTTTTAATTTCATAGACCACTTATTTCTTGAGTTATTTCTAATGAACTGAGTTAAACAAAAGTTAAACAATAAGAATTCAAATAAGTTTGAGAAAGGCTGGATTTCTTTTCTGCAGAAGTTCTCACAGTCTTCAGTATGCTAATCCATATGTCTGTACAAGACAGGGTAATCAAGATAGAATTTCCTACACTTTTTTGACCAAGGAATCCTCTTTTGCACAGGTTATTTTGAAGAACCAGTGCTCCACATATGGTAATTTGGAAATGCTACTATAAGCAACTGAGTGGAAATGAAAGTCTTAATTGTTAAAAGCCAGGAAATCCATGGCCAAATGTCTATTTCAGAAATGCAACTTTGGCAAGATTAGGGCAGAGGGATTGGAAGCGAGACAGAGTTGGAAGATGAATAGGGAAGCTAAGGCAAAAATCTAAGCAAAGGCCATGGGAATGGAGGAAAAAGTCTGAATTGGATTCAAATATAGGCAAAGTGTAAGCAGTGACCACAGTCACTTCTAGAAGCTTCTTGGGGTGATGACAGAAGTGACAACAGTCACAGCAGCAGCACAGAGGGCATTTGTTTCTGGAATTGCCAGTGTATAAACAGTTTTGGTGGAATTCTCTTGTCCCAAGAAATCCTGCCTGAATTGTAGTTGCAAAAAAAGGGGAATCGCCCTTTGGAGATAAGGAAGCACCTCTATAGCTTCTTGATGATACTAGGGATGGGCCCCTGGAGGAAGCTGGAACCCCTATTCATCTAGGCAGGTGGAATTAATTTTTACTTTGGCAAATTGATATGGCACATGGTGTGACCAAAGCTCTAAGGACAGTCATTGCTCCATTTTACAGACAGGAAAACAAGGCACAAAGAGATTCAACTTGTCCAAGATCACAGTTAATAAGCGACAAAGACAGTGATGGATGGAGCATACAGGCTAGGGAAGAGCAGATTGAGAGAAGATAGTAGTTCTGTTTGGGGCATGTTTCTCTAAAATACCAATATTATGTCTCAAGGGACACAGCTGGTAAGATGTGCGGGAAGATCTGGAAAGAGGGGACAATAGCGCCTAAGATTTTGAAGACATCTTTACCTATGATAGTCTCACCTGCTGGTGTTTTATATTACATAACAGTTTCTCTCTTCATTCAAACAACTTCAGTTGAGCCAGAGCAAATTTATAACTTTAGCTTAGGCTTAATCTTTAATCTCTAAATATGACATATGAAATTTTACCACATTTTGATGAGCCAGACTCTCCCAAAAAGGATACTGACATAAATGGCTTACTTATAATCAAGTTTAGAAGAAAAATTCAGGCATATTATCATAAATAATAGATTCTCAATGGATATTAGAGATCAATAGTCACAACCTGGCATCTAGACATTAACAACAACGAAGATTTTGTATATGTTCTCCAAAAGCTGACTGAAAATAATAACATACTAGTTGAGATTGAGATGAATTGACTCAAAAATACCAGTCATGTGTTTTTAACCTTCCTAAACTTCATGATCTACAGAGCTTGTGTTCCAGGAGCAACTTGGATATTGGTTTGGTTAAGTTAAACAGCATTACAGTGAAAACATTTGCTTTAATAAAGACTTTCCTTTAACCTAAACCTCTGATTTCATTAGAAAATGGAGAACACTAGTGCTAAAGTAGATGAAACTAGCCAGGCTAAGAAAATGTCTGGTTTTCCAAACCTCGGGGTATAAAAATGAACAGGCTCAGAATATTTTTCATAAATAAATATTATCTCAATTTTGTGTACGTAAGGCAGTTTCAACTTTTCCAAGACCAAATGCAAGATATTCTTGATGACTCTTGCCTGTTGTAACATGACAGAGATACCTTCCTGTCATGCTGGGACACCAACTCACCCTAACACATAAATAGCTCACGCATGGTTTCTTTCATTTCTTGAAGCAATTATTTGAATAACAGCAGAGTAATTCTCTCAGTCTCTTTACTGGATCTAAAAGCTACTCAAATCATATCAAACAAAATATCTAGCCAGACAGTCTAGGTTTAATTCTGTCTTTGTCCCTTATTAACTGTCATCTTGGACAAGATGTTGAATCTCTTTGTGCCTTGTTTTCCTGTCTGTAAAATGGAGCAATGACTGTCCTTAGAGCTTTGGTCACACCATGTGCCATATCAACTTGCCAAAGTAAAAATTAATTCCACCTGCCTAGATGAATAGGGGTTCCAGCTTCCTCCAGGGGCCCATCCCTAGTAACATCAAGAAGCTATAGAGGTGCTTCCTTATCTCCAAAGGGTGATTCCCCTTATTTTTTTTTTTTAACATTTTTTATTGATTTATAATCATTTTACAATGTTGTGTCAAATTCCAGTGTTCAGCACAATTTTTCAGTCATTCATGGACATATACACACTCATTGTCACATTTTTTTCTCTGTGAGTTATCATAACATTTTGTGTATATTTCCCTGTGCTATACAGTGTAATCTTGTTTATCTATTCTACAATGATTCCCCTTATTTTGCAACTACAATTCAGGCAGAATTTCTTGGGACAAGAGAACTCTACCAATACTGTTTATATGCTGGCAAGGAACTGCAAAGAGCAAACTGTGACCTGAAGTGAGCGGAAGAAAATCTCTCAAAATGTTTGTGACCTCTAAAAAAGTAGTGTGTTAGAGAGTTAATAAAAATGAAGCTCAAATAGACAAACACAGGAACTTAGGATAATCCTAAACCCAAATATAGAAAGCAGCAAAGCATTTCTACCTCCATCTACCACCTTGTCAGGGTCTTTTATATTGTGATCAAGGAATGCCTAAATGGAAACCAAAATGAAAGCTGGTAATATTTTCTTATGGGTGATTTCCCTGATACTCATATTTTCTCCTAAAAAATGATTCAACATGAATTCATATTTTTCCCCAGAAAACTATGGATTTTTTTTAATAGAAAATGATTTGCTTTTTCACCACGAAGAGTCAGTAACCCAGTGAGAAGAAACTGCATCATAACCAGAACATGAGTTAAATACTACTAGCAGCCCTATGTGACAGTCTCCAGGACAGTGTGTCCAGAGGCACTAAGTGGGCGTGCTACAGTATACCCTGTCCACCTGGACCCTGAACCCTGGAGCATCTCTCAAGGCCAGGACTGACTCTCATGGCTCATCTGGAGCTTCTCAGAAGGCAGCTAGAATCCTGCTATGGTCCATGCAGGGAGCATATACAGCATCCATTCCTGACACTCTGCACAGATGGGATGCAGCAGCTAGTGCACCCCTTCACTTTAGCAGGCAGCTACCAGGTGCCTGTTGCTCACCAGGGATAGGGACAAAGGCCCTGAATTAGTTTCCTGTGGCTACTGTATGCATTACCACAAATATGGCAGCTTAAAATAGCAGAAATTTATTCTCTTGTGGTTCTGGAGGCAAGAAGTCTGAAATCGAGGTGTCATTTGGGTTACATTCCCTCTGGAGACTCTAGGGGAGACTGTTCCTTTGCCTCTTCCGTGTCTTTTGCCTCTGCTGTTGACATGTATTCCTTGACTTGTGGCCTTGTGGCTGCATCACTCCAATATCTGCCTCTGTGGCCATATCATCTCTTCCTCTTCTTTCTGTCAAATCTCCCCTGTGTGTTTCTTATAAAGACACTTGTCATTGGGTTTAGTGACCATCTGGATATTCCAGGATGATCTCGTCATCTCAAGATCCTTAACTTAATTACATCTGTAAAAACACTTTTCCTAAATAAGGTAACAATTACAGGTTCTAGGAATTAGGATATGGTCATATTTTTTTGGAGGTCATTATTCAACCTACCATGGGACGCATGAGGCTGCTGAAGGAATTGATGCTAGAAATGCCAAACAGCTTAAGGTGAACCTGGTAGAGGGTCAGGAGAGAGGCAGGAAGAGGAAGGAAGCCTAAGTGGGATTTGGGGAAGGGGTAGCTCCAGGCAGTGGCCCCCCATTTCTTCACATATATTGAGTGTTTCTTTCTGTTTTCAGTTGATGTGCTGGCTGCCTGGTAGCTTTTCTGACTTGTATATCTGGCCCTAAATAGAGCTTTGCCATTATCTCAAGATACTTGATACGAAAAAAATTCTATTGGATTAAAAAATCTGTCTTCTTTAACAAAGAGAATTTCAGTGTTACAGTTGTGAGTAGAGAAAGAAGAGGTTGCTAAAATTTTCAAATATAATTTTAACTTGCAGTATTTTGATGGTTTTAATTTTTCATCATCTATGCAAAAAAAAAGTGTCTAACCCATAGAATACAAACTTGTGGTTGCCAAGGGGGCGGAGGGTGGGAAGGGATAGACGGGATTTCAAAATTGTAGAATAGATAAACAAGATTATACTGTATAGCACAGGGAAATATACACAAAATCTTATAGTAGCTCACAGAGAAAAAAAATGTGACAATGAATATATATATGTTCATGTATAACTGAAAAATTGTGCTGAACACTGGAATTTGACACAACATTGTAAAATTATTATAAATCAATAAAATATGTTTTTTAAAAAAGTGTCTAACCAATGATGATTATCAAGAGTTTGCAGCGTTCATCATTCAAAAGGCTCAAACAGAAAGTGTGTAGCCACTTTAGGTATAAAAAAATGATCCAAAAAATTCAGGCTCACCAAAGCAAACTTAAGTTTCTCATTTTAGAAACAGCAAAGGTTTACCAGCTTTATATGATGGCAATAGTCAACTTCTTTATTAACACTTTGTGTTTTTACCATAACTACATAAATAAAGAATATAATCAGTTTTTTCAACAAATTATCTCCCTAAAGATGCCTCCAAATTACCTCCAGTTTAGCTCAATGTGAAAAAGTTGGGAAAACTAATACATGAGTTAAGCATAAAAAAAAAGTGTGCTATATAAAAGATATAGGTAGCTCATATTATATATATATATATCTCTTTTATATAACACATACATAGATACATACACACACCTATATATGCTTTTATATGTCTATATAACAATCTATCTATCTATCTATCTATCTATCTATCTATATCAGCAATAGCAGAAAAGTTCGGGAAAGAAGGAGTAAAGAAAACAAGAAGATTACTATGATTAGATTTGCCTCATATCCAGCAAAGCCCTTGCGGAAATTTGATGACTGAAAACCACAAAAAGGAAGCAGTCAGAAGTGAATATAAGGAGTGAGAAGTAATAGAAAACTGATCGAAAGAAACAGAACAGCAATTACATTAAGAAAACATTTTCTATCTCTCAAGGCAATAGGGATTAGTGGTCAAAAATGAACCCAAACCTAAAACACTATTAATATTCACATAAAAAAACTAATAGTGTGACTAGACTATTCACACAGTGGAATATTATAGGAATTACAGTGAACAACATAATAGCATAACATAATAATATAAAACTCCATATAATGCTGAGCAAAAAATTTATGGCGTAAAAGAATATATACTGTGTGATTCCATTTATATAAAATACAATGCATTTATGGCATTGATGGGCAGGGTAGTGGTGGTCTTTAGGAGGTTATAGACTAGAAATGGATTCTGAGTTGCTGGCAATATTTTATTTCTTGATCTGAGGGTTTGGTTACCTAGGTATGGTCAGTTTGCGAAAATTCATTGAACTTCACACTACTGATCTGTGACATTTCTATCAAATTAAAACAGAGCAGGACAAACTGTAAAATAAATGCCTCTTTTACTTTTCTTACTGAGGCTTCCTTTTTTTGGGAAGTGTTATTTATTGGAATAAAACACCACTGCTCTCGATGAAAATAAAAACAATAAACCAAGGGCTTATATATTCTTCAGTAACAAGTGTCTATTTAAAGGTTAGGTGTAGGTAGGAGCATGATAGTAAATGTGACTGGGACTATGGGGAAGTAGAGCATGATTTTTGATCAAAGACGAACAGTGCTGTTTCCTCTGTTGAGTTTGAGGTAGATTGGAATCCAGATTTTCTGGACTCAAAGACCTATTTAGCTACCCCAAGTGTGGCAGGGGCTGTTGATGCTCCCTTCATCTCCCAGCCTCTCTTAGAGTTATGGCAGGGCCATGTGACCACTTATCTCTGGTGAGTTGGGAGTGGGAATGGCACATGTCACTTTGAGACTAGCCTTATTCTCCTACATCTCTTCCTAACATGTTAGGAAACAAGATTTTATGTAGCAGAAATTGAGAATGGGGTGGGAATAAATTTAAGGAAATCACTTATTCACATTAAAATGTGAAAGATTAGTAGAAACAAAAGAATCATTGTTATATACAATAATTGCATGATTTAAAAATTGTTTTCTTTATCTTCTGCTACTTTCTTCAAACTTCACTAAAAGTAGCTTTGATAGCTTTGATCTTATTATTGTCCCTTGGGTTTTATTGTGTTTTGAATATGGTCAAATAAAAAAAATAACATTCATTTGAAACCTCTCTCTGTCTCTGACCCTTTCTGTCCCTGTCTCTCTATCTCTCTGTCTCTGTCTCTCTCACAAACAAACACACAAATATACCCATTCTTTTTCTACGTTTATTCTTAATATTTCAAAATCTTCTACCACCATGAAGAAATTTGAGCAAAAAGTCAAAAAAATTTAGACCTAAATGTTGCTTATGGATTGCTAACTGAGAGCAACCCAGCATCCAGTATGATTCAATAATTAACATTGCTCTTCCATTTAATGGTTAAAGAAGAAAATGTGGGCAATGGGGAGAGGGAAGAAGGAAGGGTGAGAAAGAACAGGAAGTGATTGGGTTTAAGAGGAGGTGGGAGTCTTAGAAATACAGAAGTACAAGTGCTTAGGAAAAGAAAAAGGCTATTTTTAGAGAAAGTTATATGGCAGAAAGGAGTCCACTATCGAAGCACTGGGTTTATAGTTTAATGCTTATTCTTCTATATACTTCTTTGTTAATTTCTTCAATTTATTTAGCTGGCTCACAAAATTGCACCACTCTCTTCAAACAGTCAGACAAAGTACAGTCAAGAAAGATAACTAGGAAACTGTCCAAGACTTTATATTGCTCGTTACAGCAGGGTCCCTTGTAACATTTTTTTTTTAAATAGAAATATGTAGGCCAGTGGTTTCTTAGGAAGAAAGCAGCCTTCATGCTCCAGAAACTTATGGTGAGGTTGCTGAAAAGAACAAGCCATGCACACAGAAACATGCCCAGAAGAAACAGTCATTCCCTGGATTGAAATGTTAGATCTGCTTTGAAATAGCTGAGGTGATGCCAATCTCCCTGGGAAAAAGTGGGAGTAAAACCCAGCAAGGTCATTCACCTTGGGAGCTCAGGTAGGAGTGGGTTTGGCCAATCAGTTTACAGCCATACTCTTATTCAATCTAGTTGATTCCTCAGTGGGGGGACTTAGGATTCCATACCTAAGAAATTAACAGGTGAAGAAACCAATTTAAGAAGAGGAAAAAAATAAAAATTAAAAAAAAAAAAACCTGACTACTAGGAGCAAATAGAAGACTTGGTTTTGGGCAAACAGAATGCTAGAGGTTGGCGTGACATGAGGTGGTGAAAGTTGACCAGATTTGGAGACCAGAATCCTAGACTCTATCTAGTTTGCACCTTGTGTGAGTCACTTTTTATGTCTGATCTTCATTTTCCTCATCTGTTAAAATGAGTAGATTTTTATTAGATGAGCCATGAGACTTCCTGTCATCTAATACAATAAACACTCTATGCCCAGTTTTCTGATTGGGTCAAAAGTCTGACTCAATATGACTCATAGAGTGTGGCTTTGTTCTGGCTTATCCTTGGCCCTGGAACATCCAGAAGCCTAGTTAATTCCTCCTCTGGGCTCTCTACTGCTTGTATAGTGGTAAGACTTCTCACAACACAGTGCTTGTGCCCCAAGCCCCATCCTTACTGCTGGGAATTTGGCTCTAACTTTGGCCATCTCTCTGGTGATCCAAACCTCTAGAGATTTGCCTAACCACGTTTGCTGTAGAAAGCTGAACCCTCATGCTGAATTGGGATTTAGATGGTCAATGCTGTTTTCTCTTCCTTAAAAACTGAGTGCAAAATATTTCTGAATTGAAATGATTGATATAATGTGTTAACATTTATTTCTGAGGCATTATTCTAGCACTTAATGAGTCACATGGGAGCTCCAAAATAGCAATCCAGGAATGAATGTTGGACAAGCTATAAAAGAAATGTCAGAGTTTTAACAAGTGGTGGCCTCGAGTAAATCACACCAGCCTAGGAAATAGCAATGCTTATCATACAACTGAACTAACTATATACAGCCCCCCCTACAATTCAAGATGTACATCTTTTGAAAACAACTGAATTTAGTAAATATAAGAAACAATAGATCAGTGGATCTTCACTCTGGGTACATATTCACTCAGGGAAATTTTTTAAAGTATACTTTTGCCCCCAACCAATTAAGTTAGGTTCTCTGCGATGAGGCCAAGGTGTTGGTGTAAGTGTTAAGTTTCCCAGGTGACAATGCTTCTTCAGCAGACACGGCTGGCAAACGTGCATTTTATGGCCTCTTCCAGGGCAGCTTCCATAGAGTGGGTAGTAGTAGGAATTGAAATGAAGAGGTTTAGGGTTCAAATTATGACTCTCATTTACAAGCTGTGTGTCCTTAGGCAAATCATCTAACCTTTCTTAGACTCAATTTCCCCAAATAATAAGGAGACAAATTGTTGAGAAAGCATAGTTAGGCATATTTGAAAATATTTGATACATAATAGATGTTCAAAAGGTATTCGTCAAATGTTGGATTTGTTTTCTTCTACTTTGTTAGTTTAATTTTAAATGGCAGGAAGTAGCTAGTTATTTCAAGTGGCGACAATCTCAGTATTGAGCATGGTCACTATAGTGAATAAGCTGCCTGTAAAATATATGTGAAAAATGAATGTAGATGTTGATTTTGTTCTCATTTCCCTCCAGCTGAGATATCTAGTTGCAGATCTGCGGTCAGACTAATTCAAGTGGGCATTCTGGTAAACAAGGAGGTTAGAGCCTAGTTCTGAGTGGGTGATGGAGATGCATGAGGCTGACCTCCAATGTGTGGATGTGGTGGCAGCGTTGAGGTCAAATGGAGAGGCAGATGCCTCCTCGGCCTCTTAGGCCCATCTCCATCACTGTTGAGATCTACAGAGTCAAGAATCCACGGTAATGAAAGCATGAACTGTGCTTTTTCTTTTTTTATATAAGAGTTGTCCTGGCTGTGATCTTTGAGGGAGGTGAATAAAAAAGGAAAATAAAAATGTAGGGAAAAGGGAAATAATTACATAAATACTTAAGAAAATTGCAGACAAAATTGTCTGAGAACCATTTTCCCAAATGACTGCTTTGTATTTTCCAGGTTGTTGTTATTTTAGTTTATCTTTTTTATTTTTAAGTTTCCTTAGTATGTGTATTTTAGAAATTTAGAAAGTAAGAGCTGTCCAAATGAAAATTAAAATGTAGTAATCCTGCTTTATAGTGAATGCTCCCCCACCTTAAATCTAGATGGTTTTTCAAAACTTGGTTCCACAAACAGTGTGGAAAACTCCTCAGAGTTAGTACAACCAGTTTTTTGTTGTTGTTTTGGAGGGGAGGTATTTAGGTTTATTTATTTATTTTTAATAGCAGTACTGAGGACTGAACCCAGTATGCATGCTTGGCATGCACTCTACCACTGAGCCACATCCTCCCCACTTAGCACAACCTGTTTTCAGTCTGCTACATTAGCGATATGTTGCTGCAATATACAAAACAACAAGCTTTCTGGTTATTCCACAGAAATTTAAATCTTAAAGATATCTGTAGAAATCAGCTAACTAATCTCTCTTGTTGAGTCACATAAAAGCTAAACAACCTTCCAACTTATCAATAGCAGTGCTAATAAGAACAGAATCTAGGTATTTTAATTTCACTGATGCTGTAATTACAGCTACCTGGCATCTGGGTTTGAAGCAGGCTTCTATGTGGGCTTTATTTTTTGAGAAACAGATTATATTGCTTCAAAAGAAATAACTTCCAGCTGTATTAAAAGTTGGTATCAATGAATACAGTCTAAGGATCTAATGTGTAACATTGGAACTATAGTTGATAATAATGAATTATATAATTGGAATTTTCTAAGAAAGTAAAACTAAAATGCTCTTAGCCCCACATACACAAAGATAAATATGTGAGATGATAGATTTGTTAATTAACTAGATAGGAGGAATCCTTTCACAATGTATACATATGTCAAATCATCATGACATATTATTTAAATATTTTATTTTATTTGTCAATTGTACCTTGATAAAGTCAAAAACAAGTTGCTTTCAGTTTTCTTCCAGAAGGATACCTGGATTCTGTATTCCCTGAATCCTCTTATATTTGAAAATTTGCCTGTGACTTTTATAAATGAATAATATTTTGGCAGCATGTAATATTTCTTTAAAACCTCTGACCTCAGAATTCTGTAGATATTATTTGTCTGTCTCCTGGCATTGACTGCTACTAGAGACAAGTCAGAAGCTGTCTTAATTCCTGTTCTCATCAGTAACTTCCTTTGTTTTCCAGGTATGTGAAGAATTATTTTCTTCTTGAAGTTCAAATACTTCAATAACATATCTCAAAGTATTAATTATTCTTTATTATTTTTTCAGAGGAAAGTTCCTATTATATATTTTGAATAACTTTCTATTCCTTTTGTTGGCATTTCTATTTTAGGGACATCTAGAATGCTTATATTGAATTTTATCTGTTCATCTTCTATATTTATCATCATTTCTCTAATTCTTTTAATCTCTATGGGCACTGTGGTCATCTAAAATTTTCCACTGTACCAGAATTTAGATCTCCAGTCATATATATTTTTTCCATTTTATTTATTGTACAGTAGTGTTCTGGTTAACAATATGCTTACTTGGCTAAAGGCACCACCAAAAAGACTACTAGAGTTCATCAATGAATTCAGTAAAGTTGCAGGATACAAAATTAACATACAAATATTTGTTGTATTATTATACACTAACAATAAACTATCAGAAAGAGACACTAAGGGAAGAATCCCATTTATAATAACAGCAAAAAGAATAAAATACCCAGGAATAAATCTAATAAGGAGGTAAAAGACCTGTACTAAGAAAACTATGAGACGCTGATGAAAGAAATTTAAGATGACACAAACAGATGGAAAGATATACTGTGTTCATGGATTGGAAGAAGTAATATTGTTAAAATGACCTTACTACCCAAGGCAATCTACAGATTGAATGTAATCCCTATCAAAAATACTAAGGGCATTTTTCACAGAACTAGAACAAATAATTTTAAAATTTATATGGAAACACAAAAGACCCCTAATAGCCAAAACAATCTTAAGAAAGAAAAACAGAATGGTGGTATCATGCTCCCTGACTTCAGAATATACTACAGTAATCAAAATAGCATGGTACTGGCACAAAAATAGATACATAGATCAATGGAACAGGATAGAAAGTCCAGAAATAAACCCATGGACTTATGGTCAATTTATGACAAAGAAGGCAAGAATATACAATGAGAAAGACACAGTCTCATCAGTAAGTGGTGCTGGGAAACTTGGACAGCTACATGTAAAAGAATGAAATTAGAACATTTTCTCACAACATATACAAAAATAAACTCAAAAGAGATGAAAAGCCTAAAAGCAAGACCTGAAACAATAAAACTCCTAGAAGAAAACATGGAGAACACACTTTGACATAAACCATAGCAATATTTTTTGGATCTGTCTCCTAAGGCAAAGGAAACAGAAGTAAAAATAAGCAAATGGGACCTAATTAAACTTGAAAGCTTTTGCACAGCAAAGGAAACCAGTGACAAAATAAAAAGACAACCTACTGAATGGGAAAAAAATACTTGCAAATGATATGACTGATAAGGGGTTAATATCCAAAATATAAAAGCAACTCATACAACTCAATATCAAAAAAGCAAACTGCCCAGTTAAGAAATGGGCAGATCTAAATAGACATTTTCCCAAAGAAGACTTACAAGTGACTGACAGGGACATGAAGAGATGCTCAACATCGATAATCATCAGGCAAATGCAGTCATAAAAAGAATGAAATTTTGCCATTTGCAACAACATGGATGGACCTGGAGTATTTATCCTTAGTGTGATAAGTGAGACAGAGAAAGACAAATACTGTATGTTATCACTTATATGTGGAATCTAAAAAATAAAACAAAGGATTAAATATAACAAAACAGAGACAGACTCACCAATATAGAGAACAAACCAATGTTTACCAGTGTGGAAAGGGAAGGAGAGAAGGAGGGGCAAGAGAGGGGTAGGAACAAACAACTATGTAAATAAACAAGCTACAAAGATAATGTACAGCGCAGGGAATACAGCTAGTACTTTATAATACCTTTAAATGGAGTATACTCTACAAAAATTTTGAATCACTATGTTGTACACCTGAAACTAATATAATACTGTTAATCAAATATATCATAATTAAAAATAATTTAAAAATTAGAAGTTACCCAAATAAAGTTAGCAAGAAGCAAAAACAAACAAAATGTTAATTGATAAGTGAGTGGATGAAAAAAATGTGGTTTATACATATATTTTCAATGAAAAATAAAAACTATTGATACATGAGGAATATTAAGGATATTCTAAACTTTTTTTTTGCTATTCATCAGTATGTCAGAATTAATATATTATAGTTTTGCTCAAGATAGATTAAATCACTACTTTGATATCAGCTCACTAACACTTCATGCATTCTTGTTAAGATACTGCTGCCTGAGGCACTTAGGAAAAGTAAGGCTTGCTAAATTATGTGACATAATTCTTTTTCTCTATTGTGTATAACCTCTGGTTTTCTAAATGCCTATTTAGAAATATGTTCTTCTCACACTTTGCCTTGTCAGCTGATTTTAGATAAAATCTTGTAAGATTCTTTTACATTAAAAAAAAAAGAGTAGGTAACCCAGTTTGGTTAAAATTTTGAGATTTATATTCCCTGACTCCTTCAAATTCTGCAGGCATATGATAAAAAATTCACTAGATGAGGAAAACCAATCTTGTTGCCAATAAACACAATAAATGAAAGGCTACACTAAATAAAATCAACAAATAAGGCCTATAATAAAACTAATACATAAATTTACTTAATAAATTATTTTTTATCCTGATGGGGTTTCGATGGGAAATTTAATCCACTTGGATCATCTAAAATGGTTCTTTTCATGGCCTTAAACCAATCATTGGGCTGATGAGGTAACAGGAAGAGAGGCAGGAATTTCACCAGCTCTATATAAATAGGGATATTTCAGCTTAAGGCACAGTTTGAGATCCAGTACCAGACTTGAGGAGGCTGAAGGCAAGAGGACTCAAAGGAGACTTCTGAATAAACAGTGAATCTACTACTAATGAAAGCCAGAGTGAATTCCTTTCTATAGTCACCAGTTCTAGAAGATTTTGCTCAGAATCACATTCAAAAATTCTCCAGTAAATATGGCCACAGGCCAGATATTTTCATGGGGTCATGGAAAATCCCAAGACAGCCCTGGATCAGAGCCACCACAGTGTCTGTACCATCCCAAGGAACACTTACTGAAAAGTAAGTCTATAACTCAGATTTGGTGTATTAGCCTCAAAGCTGTTACTAGCTTGAAAGAATCCAACCCTATCAAGGAGTCTGAGGACACTCTAAACTCTGCCTTCTGTGGCTGAGGCCAGATCTTCACAGATCAGATTGTAGATAAGCTGGTGAATGGAGCAGTTTATGATCTCCATGCAGCAAGAGTTCCAGGTCTTAGTTAAGGAAAGTGGTGTGGAGAGTTGCAAAGACCTGGAGGGCATGCTAAGAAATAATAAGAAACCCAAGAAATAGACCATAGTCAGCTTACAAGGAGATAATTTTCTTCTATGAAATTTGAATGTTTTACATGGTAAAATTAGTGATGAAGGTGATGGAAGAGACTTATTCAGGAAGCCCAAATCCTCCATAAGATACATCCAGAGAACAGCCAGAAGGAACAGAACATTCTCCTGCCAGAGACCATTCCTGAAAAATGTGAACTGGAGGGTCTGAGGTTTAAGTAGAAATTGGAGAAGAGCCTGATGGAAGTCAGGGAAGAGGCAAAGATACTTACATGTCAAGAGCCTCAGCTTCCCAAGGGTCCTGAGAGAGAAGACTAGACTCAGAGTGAACACAGAAGAGATTCTCAGAAGAGTCTAAGAAGTTCCAAAAGAAAACAGGACAACAGTTCCATTTCCCAAGAAGTGCCTCAAGAAAGAGCTACATATTTGGACAAAGGAGAATTCTCAGGACGACTTGAATCAAATTTATTTCCTTCACAGAGTACAGTGGGACCAACTGGTCATCCTATTGGGAAAAAAAGCTAAGGGACATACACTGTATGAATGTACGTTATGTTAAAAAAAAAAATTTCATTAGAAATCTCAGTTTGACATTCACCAGAGAACACATACCAGGAAAGAGACCCTTTAAATGCAGTATCTGCCCCAAAGATTTCATGAAGCCTCCAGATGTCCGAGTTCATTAGCGAATCCACACAAGCAGAAAGTGAACTCTGCACCAAGGAGTTCATTCACGACTCCACAAGAGGATCCACACAAAGGAGAAGGCTTACCAAAGTGAAGACTACAAGAAAGCTTTCAGCCATAAAGGGAACCTCAAAATTCACATGAACCCACTCTGGACTAAAACCTTATGTGTATCCTCAAGGTAACAGCACCTTCTATCGGCTGGGAACTTTCAAACACCATGAAAAAAACACAATTAAAAATGACTTCCCAGTGATTCCACTATCAGGTCCAAGACCCTTTTGCTCCAAGTTGGAAATTAACCTATGTTATAAAAATGATGTATGACATGTTGAGTGCTTAATGAGGTGTCTGGAACATAATGTGGGTTCCATAAATATTAAGTATGAGGATCTTTGAATAATTACTTATCTTCTCTATTTTTGTTTTCTGCTTCATTATATCCTGTTGTTCTGTTGTTCTCTTATAAGTTTTTCGGTTTATGCTGCTATTGTTCTTCCAGTGAGTGCAAGGCTCATGAGTTTTCAATATTTCATAATTAAACTAAGGCTGCTGAAAATAAATAAAATAAAATAAAATAAAATAAAATAAAATAAAATAAAATAAAATAAAATATTTCACTGTACCAGAATTTAGATTTCCAGCTATATGTATTGTTTTTTCCATTTTATTTGTTGTACAGTAGGGTTCTGGTTAACAATTTGCTTACTTAGCTTAGTAATCTCCCTCTTAATGTCATTTTATTGTTTTATTTAATATTTGTTTCTGAATTCATAGTTTTACAAGTTTTTTTTTTTTTTTAATAAACTCAAGGCACCCACATAAGTTGTCTTCCATTCTTTGGTATTTTCCTTCAGACTGTTGATCATTTTGTCTTTTGCATGTCATGTTCCTCATCTAAATGTAGATTTATCCAGCTCTTGATTGATGATCACATTTCTACATCATGTTCCTTTGCAACATGACAATGTGGATATTGTATGGTAAAATCTATTTAATAGCCACTCTCCTTTTTTCTTGGTATGACACTTGGCGATCTGAATTTTGAGATTTGAATCTCTCTATTTTCTGAGTACTGAGGCTACTAAGGAGGGAATGCTTGAATGAAGTCACATATTTTATTTCCCTTCTGAAATACTGTTGCTAAATATACTTTAGCAGGGCCTCTGCACCCAGCCAGGGGTGCATTTACTCCTGCAACCTTCTCCTGGAAATCCCTGGAAATGTGCAAATCCCTGGAATCTCTTTGCTGAAATCCTACTGTGAGAGTTTATGCACTCTAAAGTGATTCCTGTATTTCTCTCTTGACTTTCCAAAGATGCCTGCTTAACCCACTTCTTCCCTGTGGAAGATGTTGGTGAAAATGTCATGTTGTGGATTCACAATATTAACGGAGTACTGTTTCTGTAGAATGAAAACAGGGTTAGAACTCTGTGCCACACCAGAATTCACTCACTCATTCAACACATATTTTTTGCATCAGTTCTGTGCCAAGCACCATATTAGGTTTATATCAGTGAAAAAGGAAAAACAGACAAAGTTCTTGCCTCATGAAGATTACCTTCTAGTAGGAATGAGGCAACAGTAAATAGATAATAAAACATAAGTCAGGTGGTATAAATGTGATGAAAAATGAAGCACAAAAGAGAGCGACAGGGCTTGCTGTTTTGGATAGGTGGCCTAAAAGGACCTCTGATATTCTGACTTTTGAGCACAGACCAGAAGAAAGTAAGTGAGCCAGGTAGCTATTAGGGGAAGAACTCTCCAGGCAAAGAAAATCTAAATGCAAAAGTCTCGCCTTAGGAAAGTGATTAGCATATTTGAGGCATAGTGAGGAGGCCAAGGTGACTGGCAGACTGAGGTCAGGCAAGTGGTAAGAGCCCAGGAAGACACTAAGAACTTGAGCTTTTTTACTTTGAGGAAGATGGGAAACTTTGGAAGGTTTTGCATGAAGGAATGATACATTTGGAAAGGATCCCTCCACCCTCTCTCTCAGTTTGCCTCTTTCCAAATTTATGGAAAGAAGTTTGTTTTTCTCCTTTTCTTGTTAAGCTGCTTATGTATGTATGTATGTATGTATGTATGTATGTATGTATGTATTTATGTTTAATAAATTGAAGTTGAAGCTGTGAACCCTCTTCATTGGGCCATCTCTACCTCTGCCATTGAGATGGAGGAAGTTTCATTCCCACCTTGTTTGATGGCTTGTAGGCAGGGTCTCACTCACACTAACCCTCCAGGCCATGTCAGGAGGACTGCACACCGAAGCTCACCTGTAACAGCACAGCGAGCACATTCACCCACCCCAGCCTCAAATCAGCCTCAGCAGCAATCCAGGAAGTATGTGCCTGTGCAGTAGTGATTTATAGTTCCTTTTTTATAAATATGTGACTCAAAACAGTATTGTTCTTTGTTTAGATTTCATTTTTGTCAGTTTGAAGTGTTTTTAAGAAACAGTTGTAAATTTATTTTTTAAGATTGCCAACTTAAACAAAAATTTTTTAAAATATAGGTATGTTCCCAAATTTCTTTTTCTTATGAAAGAAAAGATGCTAAATTTATAAAAAAAAATGTTATATTTGCTTTAAGAAAGGGTTAGCAGCAAACTAAAATAATCAATAAATTATCTCTGATACTAAATATATATAGATTTCTTGACTATCTGAAAAAGAGGGTGTCTGATAAAAATTTACCATACTCTGCTTCTTTTTTTTTTAATGGAGTTCTTCAAATTTAGTTGTGTTAAGTGCGCTCTAAATGTTCTTCATGAAAAATCTAGGTCTTGGGTCTAATATTTACTTCCTTTGAGGTAAGTGCAAATAACCATTTAAGCACAGTAGAAACAATGGCGCTAGATTTATTAAAATCTGGTTTAAAATATAAAGAATGTAATTTTTATGAAGTATTTATAGACCAATATGCAAAATTAATTAAGTGTTAAGAGAATAAGAAATGAATCTTGAATTTATAGATATTTGAAATAAAACTTTTCACTATGATAAAGGCAATCTGAATTTTTGAAGGATAAATATTAAAAGAAGTCTAAATTTAAGGTTATATATAAGATATATTGGCTATCATGTCAACAAGTTTCTCATGTCATGTATTGTGTGTTGTTCTTGTGTTTATTTTTGTCAAAGGATTCTAATCAAATGTGTACTATATTTTGGTGGAGAAACCCTGGCAACAACACAGGGTTGTACAACTTTTCACTTCCACCAACTATGTATGAGAACTTTTCAAAACCCATGAATCACTATTCTCTAGTTTGGCTGAATTTAGGGGGCTATTGTTAAATACTCTAATATTTATATAACACTTTTTCAAAACACAATTATTTCAGTGGTTTCACAGTGTGTCTAAATGTAAAAGAAAATATCATTGTAACTGAAAACATTTTTGGAGAACAAAGTTCTCCAAATTTAAATAAATCATGCATACTATTGAGAGAACTACATTTGACATACTTTTTCCTCTGAGCAAGCAAACCCTTCCAAGACCTTTGTGTAAGATTATAAAACAATAAGAAAACATTAAAAATACATGCAAAGCAAAAATACAAAAACAAAATATAGCCAATATGTTTGCTCTATCTTATCTCTATTTTAAATTAAAACACAGAATGGAAAGGCATCATAACCATAGGAAATCAATATTCTTATAACTTAATATAACTTGAAGTTTCTCTCAAGAAGTAAACAATTTCATGGGAAGTTTTATGTCATGTTTCCAAAGGCCCACACATTTCCTTCTCTAACTATAAACTCCCCAATCCCATAAACACTTAAGTAAGCCAAGCATAATGAAGTTATAAATCTACTATATTAGCTATAGATACACAAGTGTGTGCCAGGCTCACCAAGTCATGAACAAGAATGTCCAATAAAATAAGCTCAGAATACAAACATTTCCAGATAGTTTCTCCTTTCAAAAGGTTCAGCCTTCTTATCTAAACCAGGTTTTCCACATAAATAGGTGAATGTATGCTTGATTACATTTTTTCTTGAAGTGCCTAGATATCAAAACTTAAGTGTATTTAGAAAACAAAGCAAATCCTCATGAGAGGGAGTCGCTACTGATTAATTCATTCACTAATGTATAGTTTATTTATTTTGATCCCTTCTTATTTAATAACAAACATACTTTCAATTTGCTTTTAGTTACAATAGATTTTTATATGTGATTATTATATTAATACTATTTTCTAATTACAAGTTTTTATTTCCTTTATGGCCCTACAGTTATTGGGAAAAATAGTTTTCAGTTTTTGAGTGGCTGACTTTTTCTAATATCCTTATATAATGAATTTCTAAGTTTATTGCATTGTTTTCAGAGACTATGACCCTTACAATGTTTTATAAATTCCATGTTTGAAAGGTGGGATATTTATTCTCTGTCTAAAGGGTACAGAATTTAATTTAGTCTTTTAAAATAACATAATCCTCTTATTCAAATGCCATATATTATTATGTAATACCACCTAAAGTCTGTTTCAGTTGAGGTCCTAAAGTCCAGGAACAATAGATCAGGTGCTGAGAGCAAGTCAAGGGATTGGATGACGTAGATGATACAAACCCAGAGATTATAAAACCAGTTTTTCCAGCATTAACAGGTCACAGTGGATTTACTGCAAATTAATGAAGATTATGCTTCTATGTCCCCTCACATGCACAGGCCTCTTCTTAGACAATGAATAATGTCTATTAAAAGGGTATTCACTGTTAATTGCTGCACCAGAACATTAGAAACATCCTGAAATCTTACAGCTCATATATGAAAGAAACTTAATAGTGGTTTTCCCAAATTTTTCAAGAATTTCAAAAATTTACAAGGCAGTTACAATAAAGAGGTGTAAAAGTGGAAGAAACTTCTAAAATAATAATAAAAAAAACCCCAAATTTAATTAATCATTCCAAAGCAAAAATTGAAATACTTTCCTAGTATACCTATTGAAAACAGCATTTCTAAGTGATTGGCGTATGAAGAGAAGAATGAAGAATAAGCAGCCAAAAATCTTAAAGGAAAAGGTATTTTAGAGGCATATCAGACAGTCAATTAATTAAAATGGTATATATATATATATATTGTTTTTTTTTGGTGAGGTTGAGGATATTTGTAAACTTTTTAAAACTAGTAATAAGTTCTGGTTTATTTCACCTTAGTAAATATTCATTTTCATTTCTAATTTGCATTTTTTGTATTCTTTTTCTTAACATTCCTGCAAAACTGTACCAGTTCAGGTCCCATAAAAGATGAATGATTTGCTGGTGATCATATGCCTTCAGTGACTAAAGAATGAAGTGTCAAAGACTTTAAAGCTAAAGAGAAGATTCATTTGTATCCCCTCACCTCACACCAAATAACGACAAGTTTGATGAATAAAGAAGCTAGGCAAGTTAAGTCACACTGTCCCCACAATACTCCCCATCTCATTCCCCCAACTATGAGGAAGTGTTTCCCCAACACCTCAATCAGGTAAGATGTCTCTGAGGAAATCACCACAAGTCCTTGGTGTCTGAAGAAACGGTGTCTGAGGCTTCCCTAGAGATTTTTTATGGCTGGAGCTGTCTCTTTTTGTCAGTGCACTGGGTGCAAGCCATACTTTCCAAAGAATAGGGAAAAGATGCCTGAGTTTCTCAAGAGCCAAGTAGTTGCCTGGGAGGGAGTATTGGGAAGTTTTAAAGCCCCCCACTCAAGAAAACCGCCTGGAGATGCAAAGGGACCCTAACAGAGAAAGACTGTGGCGGGGCAGGGGTAGGGGTCAGGGAGAGGGGTGGACCGCCCCTCTCAGCCCCACCTCCACCCTCCACCTCCCTACCCACCATGTCTGGAGAAAGGGAGAGAGCTTTACCGTAAATGAAATTTGGAGTTCCGATTATTGCATTGGATTGTGCATTTTAATTATTAAATTGTGGCTGTGCTTGTGGCTGAGTGATCCACCTGAGTTATTATTCACCAGTGGGGGAAAATCTTAATTGAGCTTGGGCTTAAGGAAACTATGGAAAAAGAATAAAATTACTTTATATCATATGCTAATAAGCCAAATTTATTCAAGAAAAGTTATACCCATTTTTCTTTAACCTTCTTAACTACCAAGAACTTAGTAATTTGTGTAAAAGCATGCCTGCTTTTCTATTTTTAACAAATTAAAAAAAATGTATTTCAAGACTATGTTACACAGATATAAAGGCTTATTATCTTTAAGTTCAACGAACATGTCAATATAAATAACATCCACTGCTTTCTTTTTATTTTAATATTTACCTAACTAAATTTAGCTTTCAGAGAAGAGGATGTAGCCTGAGTAATTTCTACCTTTTGGAATATTTTGAATTTACTTTGTTACCTTAAAAAGGATTTTAGGCATTTTTATATATACTCCATGGTGTTTGAAAGAAAACTATACTCTGTGTTTAACGAAGGTAAGTTTTTCTTCATATCTGTAAGCGAAATAGGAAGGAAAAGAATTTTTCCCCTAAAATTATTCATTAGAAAAGAGAAAGTACCTTCTTACATTTGAAACCCATAGCAAGTTGCAAGAGAAGTAGAAGAAATGGTGTGAAGTTCTTTATGTTTAGCAATGGAAATAACACATTTGATTTTTCTAGGTCTTATGAGCCCACCTATGCATACAAAAAAGGATGGAGATGGCAGAGTCGTTCAATGTGATGGCCCTAGATGCCCTCCCCAGAGCTCTGGTAACTTTGCTAAGCCTATATTATTCTATGAATGTGGTCTGAGAGGCAGTCTAAGATTTTGGGGAGAGATCAGATATTATTTCAAATATATGAGAACTAGAAGTGGAAGTACAAAAAAGCCACTCCCAAAGTGGCAAGATTTATGCAAATTAAAAATATTTATACCCTTTGGGCCAGCAGTTCTACCACCTTGAGTGTGGTGACGGTAACATGAGTGTTTGTATATATTCAAACTCATTGAATTGTTACATATTAAGTATATGCAGTTCTTTATATGTCAATTATACCTCAGTAAAGTTGTTAAAAAAATTTTTTTTAAAGATTCAGGTCCACTTTCCTTTTTTGAGACTTCTGAAACATAAAAATTGAATAAATACCAAAATTGGTTACCAAAAAAAATTAAAAAGAATAGGAAATTTCATGGAACATTGTTGTAAGAGCAAAATATGGGCAATTATCAAAATGCTAATCAATTGAAAGTTAAATAAATTATGATATATCAATACTATGAAATATTATGCAATAATTATAAGTAAAATTTATATGCTGATATTCCAGATCCACAAGACACTATAATTTTTTTAATGAAATTGCAAAACAAGATATAAAGCCTGATCCCATTTGTGAAATTGTGTATGATACTGCATAAATGCCTAGAAAGTGCTTTGGAAGAATGTACAATAATCTATTAATAATATACTTCGGGAAAGCAAGTGGGACTGGGGAGGCAGTGCTGAAGGAATGCTGTAGATATACTTCTCAATTGATTAAACTTTACAATGAGAATATTCTTACATATTATTTATATAAAATGTTATAATAAAAATATGGAAATCTACCTTTATATAGCTTGAAAGTGTGGGGGTTTTGTAACCGACAGAGCCAGAAAGTGAAACTGAATGCCACATGAATTATAAAGCTTTAAAAATTTGCATTTACATTTTATTGTATAATACTAAAAAATCTATTCTCTTTCATTGCCACTAAAAATTTTGTAGTAAAATCTTCTTACCATTAACAAAGGTGCCAGACTATAGATGCTACTGGCAAATGAAGAAGCCATCAGGTCAACATTCATAAACCAGCAAACACTTATCAAATAGAGGCTACACCTTCCATACTATATTAGACATAAATATCACCAAGCATCTTGGAACTTCAAAATGTAGAATGGAGTGATATTGTATTTGGGCAACTCATAGAGATTCTAACAAATTAATTCACATAGCTTCTGGTTACCCACTATGTGTATCGTCATTATGATAATTGACAACTTGAATAATGGGAGTTGACTGTTACGGTATTTGCCAGTTTTTAGATTAATGATAAAATCAGAAAATATTAATAAAAATATCACATTGAATAAACAGTATTGTCACTATTTTAAACTTGAGGAACTGAGGGTAAAAGACTATCAGTGCCTAAGGCCATTGTAAATAAATGTCAGAATCAGAACTTGATTCTGGGCCTAGTAGGGATATGTATTTCAACTTTTTCCACTTTATCACAATACCTTCTCTCTACCGATCTGGCAATTTAGAAAAGATTGTTTGAAAATATAAGGGAGTCCTCTCTTTTCTATTTTTTAGTTTTAGAACTGAAATAACAAGTTTCAGAAACTATTCATTTTATTGGTCCAGAACATTGCATTGCTCATAGATGTTATAAATACCACATCACTATACAACGGGCCATTACATGTATTTCAACTCGTTTTTACAATGGTTTCAGTCTTTCTGGTCTTCTCTTGTTTCTTTAAAATCTTCCAGGAACAGTTTATCCTTTCTTTGTATTCTCTTAAATTTGTCCAGGTTAAGGTCTCTTTAACAAGTATTATTTTTAAGAGGCCAATCCTCCTGAGTAGTTTAGAAGTTCTATCTTTAATGTGAATTATTTTAATCAGGTTGCTTCCATCTTAGACTCTAATTGAGATCTCAGACAATAGTATCATGGATAGGGAATAGGGCTAGGAGGTGGAAGAATGAGGGAAAGTGCAATGAGAAAAGAGGTCATTTTAGAGTATAGACACTATGGAAGAGAGCTGACCCAGGTGCCCATGATCAGCTGTTAAGATTCTAGGGGACAGGGTGTGTCTGGAGATAAGAAAGATGTGAAGAAATGGCAGGGGAAGTGGACTTGATTATAAAAATGATGTTGATAAGGCCATTGTTGATAATGCAACTAACCAAAAATGACTAGTGTTTCTGGTGTGCTTAACCTAGAGCAAAGCACTGATAAGTCTTTTATTTATCATCTCATTTACATGTTATCTCATTTAACCCTCACATAAAAACCTTACAATACAGATATTTTTATTCCCAGTCTATAGATGAAGGAATGGAGGCTTAGAGACATTGCCCAGTTTACATATTAGCAAATAAACAGAGCCAGCTGGAGTAAACAAAGCCAGTTGCAGTTATTTTTAATATTTCTTGGATCAGATTTCATATACATTGGAGAATCTCTCCAAGTTAATTCTATGAAATATGTATATATTTTAGCGCTCAAAAATATAAATAGAAAACTATATTTAGATTTCCATGGCTTAAATTTTATTTTCTTCTAAATTCCCCAAAGAAAGAGCAGAAGAGAAACAAGTGATCTGTGAAGGTCAAGAAAAATCTGACAATCGATACCATATGATTCCTATTCAAACGCCTTCCTATTGTCTTATATTTCATGTCAAAGTTTCCCCCAACCCCTCTCTGCTGTCTGAAGATTAACATTCCCCATCATAGCCTTCATTGTGGTTCCTCTGCTGCCCTCACTCACTATCTTAGTTTTTGGCTCACTGCAGCTTTGATTCTAGCCTGCACTCTCTATGACCTTGCTTCACTGTTGCTTGACACAGGTTTGTCTTAATGTCAATACTTAAACTTGCCCAGTTTAGCCCAGTATGAGTCAGTTTTCCACTCCTGGTGCAATCAGTTATTTTCATGGTCCATGTGATAATGGAGCTCCCTCTGTTGGGGGCTTGAAATTGGAAAGGTTTTTTTTGTTTTGTTTTGTTTTTTCCCTAAGAAAAGAATAGGAATGAGGAAGAAATAACTGGAGACTTTAGCACAATGGGTTTGAAGCAGTTGGTAGAAAAGCCAAACTTTATTACAAGGAGAGACGGGCTTAAGAAGGTAAGAGACAACCTGTGAGAATGAGCCAGAAGAGCATGGAGCTGCAGGTTGTGGGGAACGTATTGGAAGGGGAAAGAAAACATCACAAGGTCATTTTGATACAGAATAAAACTCAAAGGGGAAATAATTGTAGGTAAAAGTGAATGATGCTTATCTTATGCTAGGACGAGGGCAAGAGCCACAGAAAATAAAAACATATTATTATTACAGTCAGGTAGGAAATCTGCACCAAATGATAAAACTAGTCTCAAGTTTTGGATAGAACTGAGAAATCCTATAGGTTCTTAGAAACTATTGACCCAAATCAAACTTAAGCTAAGATTTTTGTCTTTTTTTAAGTCTTCTAGACTAACTTGGAAACATGCACATGTGACCTGTAATGCCATCTCATCTTATTTGTTATTTTTAGGATGTGTCTTCTGTTTTTCCTTTGTTTATATCAGTTCATTGCTAAAACTATCGTGTTAAGTCTTTTAGGTGTTAAGGAATTTGTCAAGAAAGAGGAATAGATAGCTGTTTCTACACCATGTTTCTGTGAGTAATTCAAGAGGAGAGAGTGTTATTTAACTCTGCGTCCTTAGCAACCACCACAGGCCAGGGTCTGGCTTCTTGCAGTTGCTCAATAAATATTTGCTGAATGATTCAGACCTGGAGCCGACCACCCCCCAGCAGCCAGGTGTCATGTCAGCAGAGACAAACCAGATCAAGGGCAGAGGTGACTGGGCAATCAGAGCAGGCAGTGAGAAAGAATTTCAGAAGGATAAAATTAAACTGCAAACATGACTTCAGTATTTCTGAAAACAAAACAGCAAGGCCCAGACTGGGGCTAGATAGACTACTGTGCTTGAATTAAACTTGAAGCAACAAATAGAACAAAATTATTTACCCCAATACTACCAGCCAGAACAGCTCAAAAACTCAGAGGGCTTTGTGGTGTTTTAAACCTTTCTAGAAAAGTCTGGAAGTAGGACTGATGATGACACAGTGTACTCCTTTCATTTAGGCAATTGGCTCACACCCTCACTCTGATGTTCCCATCATTGAGCATCTAAGAAGCCTCTTTGATGAGTGATGAATAAGTGGGTGGATATAGGTTTTTTTTTTTTCTGGAACTCTTGCCAAATAACCAAACAATATACTAAAGAGACTGCATGGGCCAAATAGAGATAAATGATGTTTTGCACATGTTTGTTGAATCCAATGAAATATACCATTTTATGGAAAGCTTTTCCTCCAACCTCTAGCAACCATGAGGCAAATATCACCCTTTGATCTATGGAAAAGTCAAAATGAATAGTAAAGATAGATTTTCTTTTCAAAATCGTTACTGGCTAACTAATCTCACTGAAAATGTATGAAAAGAAAGTGGCCCAGGGAAGCGAGGGAAACCACAGCTAAATCACTCAGTTTCAGTCCCCACATATTTTAATTTAACTTAAATCTATCTAATACGTCCCTTAACATTACTTCAAGAACCACCATTTCTCTCCATCCCTATGCTGACAAGAAAAAATTGTCCTTCACAGAAATATTGGTAATAAGTACACATTTTTTAATGTCTGATATTCACAAGCGTTTAAGCATAAAATTTAATTGAAATAAAAAGGGGTCTGACTTTCTAAGTGTCCCTTTGGAGATTTTGATTAATGGGTTAATATGAAGGGCACAGACTTTAGAATACTCTGTGATCTTTCATTACATGGAGTCAGGTGAGATTTCAATTTATCAGCATGCCAAATTTCATTCTGACAACGAATGTGACTTCTTGGACACCTCACACTTTTCCTTTAAAAAGCCTTTACTTTTTCTAAATCACATATTTGGCTCCTATGTTAATCTTATCTCTTCTATCTCAGGGTTTGGCTCTGATACAACAGTTGCAGCTGGACCAAGGCCTGCCCCTGCCTGGCAAGAACCTGTGGAATTTTGAATTCACGCTTTAGGAAAATTTCATTTTCCCTTCATATTAATTGTGATGTCAGATTCAAAATATTTCCCAGCTCCAGGGTGGGATGTTTTCTTTTTCCCTACATTCCCTCTCTCTACCACACGATTATGGAATTAAAATGACAAATACTGCTAAATCTCTCAGTCTGTGTTGGTTTAACATATATTAACATATATCCTGTCAAACTAACATTGACAAGGAGTATTTGCAAACATACTTGGGTGATTTTTAAAATAATAATATAAACAATCCTCACTGAACCTCTAGTGTTATAGGGAATACAGAAACATATAAAGACAAATTTGTGCCCATGTGAATTTTCTTATAAGCAAGTCCAACTTAGAAATGGATAAATCTAGATTCCCTTCCTTCAAGCTCCATACCTATCTTATAAATACCCTGGGTTGAGACCATACTCTCAATTCAGAACCAGTCTGTTTCATGAGGAAATAAAAGACTCAGATCTCTATTATTTTTGCCTCAAAGTGATGCTTTTAATTCACTGACTTACCTGTAGGGATGTATCTGATTGAATCATACGCCTAAATCCTAGCTGCAAAGTGAGCTGGGAAATATAGTTATGGCTTCCCAAAGTATAGAAAGGATATTCCAAAAACATATAGGTCAACCACAAAAATGAGTTGTGTTCTTTTGCAAATATTTTCTCCCATTCCATAGGTTGTCTTTTTGTTTTGCTTATGGTTTCCTATGCTGTGCAAAAGCATATAAGTTTAATTAGATCCCATTTATTTATTTTTGCTTTTATTTCTATTGCATGGGTAGACTGCCCTAGGAGAACATTGCTAAGATTTATGTCAGAAAATGTTCTGCCTATGTTTTCTTCTAGGAGGTTTATAGTATCTTGTCTTATATTTAAGTCTTTAAGCCATTTTGAGTTTATTTTTGTGTATGATGTGAGGGAGTATTCTAACTTCACTGATTTACATGAAGCTGTCCAGTTTTCCCAAGACCATTTGCTGAATAGACTGTCTTTGCTCCATTGTATATTCTTGCCTCCTTTGTCAAAGATTTATTGACTAAAAGTCTGTGGGTTTTTCTGGGCTCTCTATTCTGTTCCATTGATCTATATGTCTGTTTTTGTACCAATAGCATGCTGTTTTGGTAACTGTAGCTCTGTAGTATTGTCTGAACTCTGACAAGGGTTTAATTTCCAGAATATATAAACAGCACATACAACTTAATAAAAAAAAATTCAAAAGTGGGCAGAAGACCTAAAGAAGCAATTCTCCAATGAAGACATAGAAATGGCCAATAGGCACGTGAAAAAATGCTCAATATCACTAATTATCAGAGAAATGCAAATCAAAACTACAATGAGGTATCACCTCACACCAGTCAGAATGGCCAAAAGTCCACAAACAATAAATGCTGGAGAGAGTGTGGAGAAAAGGGAGCCCTTCTACACTGTTGATTGGAATGTAGTTTGGTGCAGCTATTATGGAAAGCAATATGGAGATTCCTCTAAAAACTAAAAATAGACTTACCATATGATCAAACAATCCCACTCCTGGCCATATATCCAGAGGAAACTTTAATTCGAAAAGATACATGCACTCCAATGTTCATAGCAGCACTATTTACAACAGCCAAGACATGGAAAAAACCTAATGTCCATTGACAGATGACTGGATAAAGCAGCTGTGGTATATTTATACAATGGAATACTATTCAGCCATAAAAAATGTAAAATATTGCTATTTGCAGTGACATGGATGGACCTTGAGATTGTCATACTAAGTGAAGTAAGCCAGAAAGAGAAAGAAAAATACCACATGATATCACTTATATGTGGAATCTAAGAAAAAGACAAATGAACTTATTTACAAAAGAGAAAGAGACTCACAGACATAGAAAACAAACATGGTAACTAGGGAGAGAAGCGGGTGGGAAGGGATAAATTGGGAGTTTGAGATTTGCAGATACTAACTACTATGTTAAAAATAATAAAATAGATAAACAAAAAGTTTGTACTATATAGCACAGTGAACTATATTCAATATCTTATAGTAACCTATAATGAAAAAGAATATGAAAATGAATATATGTATGTATATGTATGACTGATCTATTATGCTGTACACAAGAAGTTGACACATTGTAAACTGACTATATTTCATTAAAAAATAAATACAAGAAAAAAATATGAGTTGTGTTCATTAATTATCCAGCTGCCCAATGTCAACCCTCACCCTTCTTTACTTAAATTTTCAAACACTATTTTCTCACCCAACATTATGCCACTATTTATCATATGAATAAAACATTCTCATTCTTTGTTAACTGAAATAATCCAAATCTCATTAGTGACTACAAGTGATTTCAAGTTAGGATCCCTGAGAAATAGTCATTCCCCCTCTAATTCCATCAAGATCCTGCCTTGATATTTTGTAAGCTATGGACTAAATATTAAGGTTACCTACTACCAACCCCTCGCCATGTAAAACATTAATAAAAGTGGAGTGATGAAGGGGGAAATAGGGCAATTAAGACAAGATGAGAGATCCATATTGAGAACTCAACTATTTCTATGCAGGCTTTTTCCCACCTTAGATTTCTATTTATATTTCTTTATTCCTATTTAGTAGAATTTATTTTGAAAATATCAGCCTGTCTTAGCTTTTCTAAGTGGAAGCAATGGAAAGGGCTTTTGTGTGCTGGAGCCAGGGTGGTAAACAGTTGAGAAGTAATAGTGGCATTGACAATCAATGTACCAGACTCCCAAGAGGGAGAGATAACTGGGAAGAAAATCAGAGGTGGCTTATAATCAGAGCCCTTGTGGAACCCTTTTCTACTTGAATCTTGGAAGGAACTGCTTTATTTTCATTATGGAAGCCAGCACCTCTAAAACGAGATGAATTTAATGAATGTTTGTCAGGAAGGATTCAGATGTGTACAAAAGGTAAACTCAAAAGTTATTTGGGAACAGTTTGCAGAAAGACAAAGCTTTAGTTGGGTCAGCAATCATGTTCAGATTTGAATGAGTATGCAGCTCTATTGACATTTAAAAGTTTTATTGAAATAAAATATGCATAAAGGAAAGGACATATGTAATAAATGAACAGCTCAATGAGTTTTTGCAACATGAACACACACAAAACTGGCACCCTCCTAGTTTAGCTCCTTCAGAATTCATTCCTACATATATTCTCCAGACTTTTGCCATTACAAATTAATAAAGTATTTCTAATCAGCTGGTGTATAAACTTTCTCCTCCCTGTTTTATATGAAAGCAGCCCCCTGGACATGCTGATAGCTGACTCTAGTTATACTGACAGCAGTGAGAGGTGTAACAGGCAGCCATGAGGTAAGGTTGCTTCCCTCTGCAAGGCTATTGGCTTATGCAAGGTTGTTACAAATCTCTAAGCAAACCAGGAAAAGGCTCTTGAAGAAGGAGCCGCTTCTGCTTGTAGAGGTGACTCCATGGAACTTGGGGTTCTGTACTCTTACGATCTGATTTTTCTCATTTAGTCCTACGGTAACCCATAGGTTTCCATCTTAACCAAGAAATGCCCTTTTACATGAGAACAAGGCTACAAGTTAAACTGACTGTAATTTTGTGACTCTCAGGAAATTTTTACTTTTATTTTCAACTATAATTGCTCCATTACTGAAACAATTTAAAGATCATTTCACATGATCAAGGACATTACCTACTCTGAAATGCATCAAGACAAGAATTTTGGTTGTTGAGCATATTGTATAATTTCTATAAATTCTCCAATGCACTTAGAAACAACCAGCCTACCCTACAATCATTGCATTTCTCACACATATCCTACTGTTCCAGATCAGTCGACATTTGGTTCCTAAAGCCTGTCATTCCAGATAATCATAGGTGAATAATTACTTTTCCATTGCTTGCCATAGATGGCAGGGTCCCAGTATCTAGTAACAGTTTAATTCTGAAGGCCTTCAGACATAAGCAGTTTTCATAATCTCAGACTTCCATTGCCTTAAGGATCTCAATGCCCATAACTTCTTCTGATACCATTTATTATTTTGGCCAGGGTACTAAGTTGTGAATAACTGAATCAGCTCAGGTTACATTAAATAGTAAAAGAATACATAAAAGGATATTGTCCCTCATAGCGTCTGTGAGAGTGAGAAACCCAGTGCAAGAAGCCATGCAGCCTAGAACTATGTCTAATCATGCCATTTTTGCCACATCTTGACTGTAACACTGCAAACTTCACAAGGACTGCAACTTTCCATGATAATGTTTGGGACTGAATAAGAGAAGCTCACCACTACTGCTCATGAACTGTCAGTTACCACCACTGCCACACTCAACAAGCGAGAACTGCCTCGAGAGCCTAATCAGTCATGTTCCAGGTCGAAGTCTCATGCAGCTATATGAGTGGAAACCTTGTTATATACACATGTCCCAAGAGGAAGTCTGGGAAAATGGCTTCTGACTCTGACACTTTATATTTTGGTGAGAATTTCACCAACAATAAAAAAGATATTCAATTAACAATTGTTGGGTGGTATTTTGATCTCCTCCTATTTACCTTGCTGATGAGGAAAAAACTTCTGCTCCAGTTATGGGAATGGCTGAATACATGCTACCCAACACTGAGTAGATAAGCTCAACAGCAGTCTATTAATCTCATACACTCGCAGTCTGGGAGAGGAGGACACTACATGTTATGCAGGGCGACGTGGGGGTTGCACTCAGGAATGGAATGAACAAGCAGGGACTGTGGTTGGCCAGCTTTGTAAAATCAAGAGGATGGAGTGACCCCCTAATTCTTGCAGGAGGATGTGATTGGTTTATTGGAATAATCCACGGGCTAACAAAGAACTGAAGCCTACCACTTAAGGAGAAGCAGGAATGGTGCCTAGTTCCTGTGATAAAAAGTTGCTAACCTGTGATAAAGTTGGCTAAGGGACATTATCTGTGGGAGTAGAGTGAGGAGGGGAACCTGCTCAGGCCATTTGAGATCCCCGCGATTTTACCAGATGTCAAGACAGCCCATTAATATTGAGCCTTAATTTTAAGCCTAATACCACTGACATAACATATATGACAAATGCCTACTACAATATATTTATTTTAAATATTTAAAAAATGTTTTAAACAAAAATTTCATGTTGAATATAAAATTTAATAACTTGCTTTTAAATTTTACAATACATTGTAAATATTTTAAAATATAAATAATGTTTAAAATATTATTCTAAATGTATACATAATAATTTTTAAAGACATTGTTCCTGTTATTCTTCAGGAAATGCTCTGCTATCTAAGAATTTTTCTGAAAAATTACTTCTTACCCTATGTAACCTTTTCCCTATTAGAATTTTTTTTCCAACTTTTTCACTGTTTTGAATCATATTATGATGAACCTACTGATAACTCTTCTTAGGCCAGATCTTCATTGTTTTTTAAAATATTCTTTCTAGCTTCATTGAGATATAATTGACGTACAACATGTAGATTTGATACCCTTACATATTGCAAAGTGATTACCAGCATAGAATTAACACCTTCATCACATCACATATTACCATTTCTTTTTTGTGTTGAAACACTTGTCTACTCTCTTAGCAACTTTTCAAGTGTATAATACAGTATTATTAACTATACTCACCATGCTGTACATTAGATCCCCAGAACTTATTTTGTATCATTTGACCAACATCTCTCCATTTCCCCCAACCCCAGGCCCTGGTAACCACCACTCTACTGTCTGTTTCTATGAGTTCAGTTTTGTTAGATTCCATACTTAAGTGATATTATACATTATTTGTCTTTCTCTGTATAACTTACCTCTCTTAATAATGCCCTCAGGGTTGACTGATGTCACAAATGGCAGGATTTCCTTCTTATGCCTGTGTATTTCACATCTTTACTCATTCTATCCATTAATAGAAATTTAGGTTGTTTCTATATCTTGGCTATTGTGAATAATGCTGCAATGGACATGGGAGTATAGATAGCTCCTTGAGATCCTATTTTCATTTCCTTTAGATGTATACCTAGAAGTAGGATTACTGGGTCACATGACAGTTTTTATTTTTAAGTTTTGAAGACCTTCCATACTGTTTTCCATGGTGGTTATACCTATTTACATTTTGGGCCAGATCTTTAGAAAAGCAGTCAATGTGCCAAGGAGGAAATATTTTAAGATTTTTACTATATCCACTTAATCAATATGTCAACCCTTTGGAAGGATTAACTAATAGAACTGGTTAAAACTAATAAGGCTTAACTTGCCAGTATAATAATGTTTCAAAGACCACTATTTCCAAATAAATGTAGATCTTCTATTGTTAAATGGGTGTCCTTTCTTTAGGTGTTAAATGTACCACCTCTGAGGCTTCATAAAATTTTTCACTGTTTTTATGCTTTGTGACTCGGTATTTTTCAGAGCCATAATTATTAAAGGACTTGAAGAAAAAAGATTATTTAAAAAGGTTAGAGAAATAAGTTTATTTTACTAAGAGGGGAGAGAGAAAGAAAGCCAACGTGAATGTTTACAAGTACGAGAGGTTATTTTATAGGGAATGAAGGCAGCTGTTTTCTTTTTCCACTGATGTAAAAACTTAAGTGATAAATTTTCATTTTAAAGTGTAGGTGTATATTTGACTTAGAGAAATGCTGATAGGAGAATGTTACCAAAGGAGATTGTAAAATTTCCTTTTTTAGATATTTCAAAAAAATAGGCAATGATATAGTTTGACTTGGGAAAATTCTTGCCTAGCACGCCCTTTCAAAAGTATAACCACAGACATCAGCATCATTTATGATAGAGTATGGGATAAGCTTACTCTTTGAATTCATTCAGTAAACACTTACAGGAGTTCATATTTTACCAGACACTGTGGGTCAACTTCTGGTTCATAGTCTGCATGCAAACAGACATTCTGGAAAACAGTAGACAACTGAAATGCAGCATAAGTTCTATGCTAGAAAATGGAAAGGAACAGTCCAGTCATCATGACAACCCACTGCTGGGTTCTTTCAGTGTGCCAGGGACTATGTCAAATGCTCTGTGTACATTATTTTGTTTAGTGTTCACAACAATCCTATGGAATATATACTATCATTTGCCAGATTTTATCAATGAAGAAAGTAAAGCTGGAAGAGATTAAATAACTTGCCCAAGATCATGCAGACAGCAAATTACAGAGATTGTTTTCAAACACAGGTCTCTCTGGAGGTAGAGCTCAAGGTCCTAAACACTGGACTGGCCAATATAAATCTGAGAAGAAGCAGTGTAATGTTGCTGGGTGAATGGACATTGAAGGAATTGAAGAAAGTCTTCTGGAGGAGATGCCATAAAACTTAGTATTGAATAAGTGGGAGTTGACCACCACCACAGGGGTAATGGTAGAGGAGGGGAAGGTGAAATGGTGGGAGGGGTGGGAGGTGCAGAGGTGGGTGGAGGAGAGGAGAGGTAGCAGGGTGAGGAAGAAGAATAGGAGGTGGAAGGTTAGGAGGTGGAAGGTGTGAGTAGCAGAGAGATGGGAGGTAGAGAGGTACAAAGGGGAGAGGAAGAAGTACTTTTCAGAGAAAGGAGATGTGGAAGGAACAAATCTCATTCATTTACTATTTAAAGACTTTGTCATTCTAAAGTCCTCACTGTGTTCTTTGATGTTGAAAGCCAGGTTTTCAATAAGTAGTGCTCAGTTTGTGATAATAGTTAAAGAATTGTCATTGTCTTTCTTAGTCTAAGTAGAAATAGTATTCTGCTGGAGATCTGCATTTCAGTTGCCCTGCCTATCTTTGGTTAAGCCATTTTCCACTCCTTTCCTTCTCTCCAGCCTCTAGCTTCCTTGCAAATACCCTTGTAGTTCTTCCTCTTTCTTTCTGAACAGAACCTCTCTCCTCCCATAGAGAACACTCCCTCCTCTGTCCCATTGGCAGTTTTTCAAGCACAGCCTCATGGCGTCTCATGTACCCTATTGTGATTGATCCTATTCAAATCCTGGAATCAATCACCCTTCATCTGGAATCTGACTTTACTGCATGGCTTGATAATGTCTACAACTATGCTTCCCTGTCAAACATTGCAATTTCTTTTAGAAGGGAGAGGGAGGAGCAAAATTCATAATATTTTCTTTTTCAGGCTTTTTGATGTTCCATTTCTTCTCTGGTCAATTGATACTCATCAAAGTGGAGCCTTATGCTCCCTCTATGCTGATTCTCTTTTATACATCTGCCTGTCTGATGTCATACATCAGTACAAACAAATAAAAATGAAGGGATTCGGTTTGTATTGTTTTTTCTGGTTTTTGCTTCATCTCAGGAAAATAATTTTTCTGACTGATAACTTAAATATACCTCTTGCATCTCACATAATTTTGTTTTTTAATCAACTCTTGGAGCTTTGTTAAAATCCAAAATCAACTTTTCTTTTTTATTTCTTCTTGGTTCAGAACCAGCTGTGAGATGGAGGTGAAGTCATACCAGTGGCCTCATAGAAGATGAGTTAGAACTTAGCTTTACATCTGCAGCCTTAATTGACCTCCAACACTTAAGTCTCTGAATGAGAAAATAGGACCCAGAGAGTCCAAAGCAGATTTGGAGAATCATAGGCCTTCTCCAGGTCATCCCACAGGGCCAGAGACTGGCCTAGATTGCTCATCATTCCATGGAAAAGTGAGTCAGAGTGGCCAGAGCTGGGACTGACATGTTCAGGGAAGTTTCTCTACATAGAAATAGGAGGCCAGGCGAAAAGGAGATTTTATAACATTTACTCCCGTTACCTTCATATTGGCCTTTTGTGTTTCACTTTATATAGAGAATTATCTTTTACTACATAAGCAATTACGTAGTATATTACCTTAAATAAAATTTAATTATAATTAAATATAATTAAATTATATTTATTATATAATTACTTAAAACCTTTTCTGCCTTATATTTCTCAAATTGATGCCCTTTCACTTTGCCTTTAAAGATATGTCATTGTTCTATTGTAACTGCTGTCCAGTAAAATAATAATTGGTATTTTTATAGCATGGCCTTTCATAATGTTCATATCTTTATATTTACAAAGTACATTTTCCTGAGTTGATTTTATCAGTGACTACTTTCAAAATAATTTCCTTTTAGGAAGATATCAAAACAGCATGCATCACTCTCCCCAAGTCATATCTGGAATAAGATCGCTTGGGAACATGAGTCAAAGAAGGTGTGCAACCAGTACAGCTCTGCTATTGAAACAGCAAGCAAAAGAACACTGTAGATTGTTTAAAGCTTTCAATTCATAGGGCATAGATTTCAAGAATGTCAAACCAAGGGCAAAGAGGAGTTCACGGGGATTTTTGTGGCATTGTAATTTGTGCCTGTATCTGGCCTTCTAATGACCTTCCACATAATCCCAAGAAGACAAAAAGGAGAGAGACAGAGAGAGACTCTTGTAACTAGTCTAATAAGCATGCTTAGAATGGGATATTAGGATGTACTCCACTGGTGCCTTTAAAACACCCATTGATTAACAGGCAAGTAGGATGAGTGAATTCATTACAAATGAATCCTTTGCTTCCACCAGATTCATTCAGCTTCCTTGTCATCAGATCTGTCATCCCATTCAAAGCTCTTGGGCTCACTGGCTAGCACCTCTCACACTCATCTTTGAAATGGTTTCAACATCCCCTCTGTGTGGTCCAATTGCCTCACCTGAATTTTCATTAGGCTGATTCATTCATTCCCTAGCAGGGTTATTTGATGTGCTTTTCCCCCAGTGGCATTCATGGGGTAAAGCTGTCTCTTACTGGCTCTTATCACAGTAGGATTCAGGGTGATCATTTCGGAAAGACTGTAGGTCTTAACAGATGGTAGAGAATTCAGCAAAATGCACACAGAGAAAATTTAAGAATTTTTTTTATAAGACTTGAAATCCATTTTTCTTATATTAAAATGGTTTTCTGCAGAGGGTGAAAAATCCTGCCGGCAGTCAGAGGATTGTGTGATATTCAAGTCTGCCCAGAGTAAGCAGCCAAGCAGAGTGCTCTCTGCTCTACAGATTTGCATTGTTCTGCTTAGTTTCCTATGCCAAAAACACTCAGTTGCTCCCTTTCACCAGCCTCTAAGGTCACAAGACAGACAGTTCTTTCTTGATTACTCAAACAAATACACGTCTGATTCAGAGGGGGGAAAAAACAGTTGCCAACAGTCAACGCTTAGGAAGGGCAAGGCTGCTTTCGCTTTTTAAGCCAACCTGATGAATCACCACATCCATGACTAATTGTGGTATTAAAATGTGCCCAGTAATATAGCCTGTTTTTTAGAGAGGAAAATACTAACAGAGACACAAGAAATATGGAAGAAAACTAGACACTTCTGCATGATTATAGAGACAACCCAATAATTGCAACTGGCTTGATAAATATCTAAGTATAGACTTTCAATGAAGTCCTAGAAAATGTGGAATTGGCATTGCTCTTAATCTGGCTTTCCTTATAAGAGTTAACTTCATAAGCTCAAAATTTTTTTTCCAAATGTTTTCCAAATTTCATAAGGTTAAGCATAGGCAGTAACTTCAATAAATTATGATGCTAAAAATTTTTGTTTTAAGGAAGCAATAAAAATAAACTGACTTATACATATATGTATTTACACATATACAAATAATATATAAATGTAATATATAATATACGTATGAATATAATATAAATATACATTTATGTACTAGAAATATATACAGATATATATACACATATATACTCATATATGAATTATATATATATACATATATCTGTGAGTTCCATGTTTTCTTTGTATAGGTACCAACAATATGGTAGTTTATAAAAAGACATGGTTCTTGTCCTCAATTCTATAGCCTTTTGGGGAAGAAAATACATAAACAAAATTCTAATGTAGTGGGAAAAGATCAACAACAGTTCTGAACTGGTTATTATGGAAAAAAAGGAGGAAATCTTAAGGGAGTGCAGCATATCAGGGAAAGGTATGGGAAAGTGAGAAGTAAGATGATCTAAAGGACTTATAACAATTAATCTTATAAAGAAAGGGGAGGGGTGAACAATGAACAGAGGGAATTCCAGAAAGAGGACACTGCATAAATCAAAAAGCCAACTAGGAAAGAAATTGCATGAGACTTATAAGAAACAAAAAACTTTGACTCAGGTAGGGAAGGGGGAGGCAAACTAAGGTCTATAAGTCAAGTCTGGCACCTGTTTCTACATAGCCTATGGTCCAAGAAAGTTTTTTGCATTTTTAAGTGGTTTTTAAAACAATCAAAACAAGAACATTATTTTAAATATTTTACATTATAATTATATGAAATTCAAACATCAGTGTTCATAAAGTTTTGTTGAAACATGGACACACTCATTCATTTGGGTATTATCTATGGCTGTTTTCCTGCTACAATGCAGTTGAATAGTTGTCATAAGGACTAAATGTGGTACTCCTTTTGCATTGTAGTGTTATTTGGTGTACACAAATCACAGAGAAGCACTTAGAACTTGTGTTAGAGTGCCATTGTAACATTATGCTTTATTATTATTACCTATCATGTTAAAACAAGAATATAAAAGTGGATTTCAAATAGAAGTCTATACTTTTTAAAGTACAATTAGCGTACAATATTATATTAGTTTCAGGTATATAACATAGTAATTTGATATTTTATACATTACAAAATGATTACCACAATATGTCTAGTTAGCATCAATCACCAAAAAAAGTTATTACATTATTATTGACTATATTCCTTATGCTGTACATTATAGCCCTGTGACTTATTTATTGCATAATTGAAAGTTTGTATCTCTTAATCTCCCTTACCTGTTTCCCTCATACATCACTTCTTTCCCCTCTGGCAACCACCAGTCCATTATCTGTACTTATGAGTGTGTTTCTGTCTTGTTATGTTTGGATTCTTTTCCCTTTTTCATGTGGCCTTTTCTTTTCCACTTAGAGAGGACCTTTTAACAATTCTTATAAAGCCAATTTAGTGGTGTTAAACTCTTTTAGCTTTTGCTTGTCTATAAAGCTCTTTAGCTCTCCTTCAAAGCTGCATGATAGCCTTGTCTGGTAAGAGTGTTCTTGGCCATAGGCTTTCCCCTTTCTTTACTTTTATTGTATGGTGCCAGTCCCTCTGGACTGCAAAGGTTCTGCCAAAAAGTCAGCTGATAGTCCTATGTGAGTTCACTTGTACATAACTGGTTGCTTTTCTCTTGCTGCTTTTAAGATTCTCTCTTTATCTTTCATTTTTCTCTTTTTAAATATAATGTGTCCTGGTGTGGACCTCCTTGGGTCCTTGTTTTTGGGGAATCTTTGTGCTTCCTGGACATGGGTGTCTGTTTCCTTTCTTAGGCTAGGGAAATTTTCAGCAATTGTTACCTCACATAAGTTATCTTCCCCTTTCTCTCTCTCTCTCTTTCCTTTTGTGGCCCCTATAGAGCAAATGTTTGCTTGATGTCCCAGAGAGCTTTTCAATTATCCTTGGTTTTAATTTTTTTTCTCTTCTGTTCAGCTTAGGTTATTTCCATTACTCTGTTTTCTAATTTACTGATCTGTTCCTTTATATCATCTAATTTGTTGATTCCTTCTAGAGTGTTTTTTATTTAAGTTACTGTATTCTTCAGCTCTATTCATTTCTTTTTTATATTTCCTAACTCTTTGTTAAACCTCTTACTGTGTTCATCCATCTGAGTTTGTTGAGTATCTTTATAGTCATTACCTTGACCTCTTTATCATTATCAGATAGATTGCTTAGCTCCACTTCACTTAGTTCTTCTGGGGTTTTGTCTTCCTTCATTTGGAAAAAATTTGTCTTTTGATTCATTTAGCCTAATTCTCTGTGTTTATTTCTGTATATTAGGTAGGTCAGTTTTGTTTCCTGATCTTGGAGTAGTGACCTAATGTATGAGATGTCTTATCGGACCCAGCAGCACACACCCTTCTGGTCACTAGAGCTATACTATAGGAGTGCCCCTTGTATGGTTTGTGCAGGCCCTTCTGTTGTGGTGGAGCTGATTATTGTGGGTCTACTGGTATGTGGGGCTGGCCCTTGCCCCGATTGGCTGCCAGATCCTGCCTAGTGTGTTGGCTGCTGGCTTGCTAGTGCATGGGGCCAGGTCTGGGGTATAAGACAATATTTTTAAGGCACAGTGGAGTGTGTATTATTTTGTTATTGAGTTATGGCAAGGGACTGTGTTTGTAATGTGATGACGTTATAGCTTTGCTAATAGAATACAATATGGGTCAATAATTCCGGATTAAGAATTTGTCTCAGTATTCTCAACTGACAGGAAAATAATAGTCGGAAATATAAGAAAACTTAAAATGGAATATCTCATCACAGCAGAATTTCTACACGAAATTAAAAAATCAAGGATGAAGTTGCGACCAAATTAAGCTTCTGAGCAGCTCATTTGTTAGCCATACAAGGAAAGTCATTTACCAATGGTAAGTTAATCAAATCATATCTGATTGTAGCAATTGAATGTGTACAGAGAAAATAAACTTGTTTAAAACTATTAGCCTTTCCATGAGAACAGTTGCTTGAAGCATTGGGGGCATTAGAAACAACATCAATAGTCAATTGAGAAAGAAGGCAAATAATTCCAAGTCGTATTTCTCGGCTTTTGACGACATAAGAGTTAACACTGAGTTTGAAGTGACTAAAGAATTAGCTTCACAGTTCCAAAAAGTTAATATTGAAACAATTACAAGTGAGAATATTTTCGAGGAAGATGACAAAAACTGATTCAATACAACCCAAACTGGATTCTGCTAAGATGTGTTACAACTAATAGTAGTAAAATATGTATTAAGTATAAAAGTGCTTTTGGGGACACATTAATAAAACTTTTGAAACTGTAAAGGGTTTATTCATTGTAATACTTATCAGCAAATACTTTGCAGAAAATAGTTCTATCATTTGTCATTGATCTAGCAGTATCAGTGGTGAACTGCATTCACTTTCAGGGACTTAACCATGATTTCTGTGAATTTTTGTCAGAAATAGAAGCTGAAAAATCTGACTTGCCTTACTATACAGAAATGTAATGGCTTAGCAGTGATAAAATTTTATTGAAATTTTTTTGAGCTCGAAGTTAAAAGTGAAATTTTCTGACTAAAAAGAATCACTCTCTGCCATTATTATTGAACATAGAATGGGTTTTAGAAACTAGCTTTTTCCACAGACTTGAAAATATTTCCTAAATAATCTTAAATTACAAGGCAAATCAGTGCTTTATATACTTATACTTCAGTAATGTCCATGACAACTAATGTTCTTGAATCCCAAGAAATGCTAAGATGCTTTATATACTTCTACTCTTTCAATAGTTAGAACAAGAATTGAAATTCAATCCAATACAACTTTACAATAGATACATGTCCTGACTTCAAACTTCAGTTCCAGAAGCATTTTTGGGAGCTAAATACAAAGAAGAAAGAAATTTTCATATTTCAAAATCCACCTAACTGTTCAATTGAATATGTTCCACCTAACCTTCAATGTGAAGTAATTAATCTGCAATGCAGTGATACATTAAAAAAACAAATATGGAGAAGAATTGAATAGTATTTAATAAGTGCTTTGTAAACAATAATTATGCTTACTTGAAATTATATGCTCACGGATAGATATCAGCATTGAGTAATACCTATCTACATAAAAAGACATTTTCAAAGTGAAATACATGAAGTCTCATTACAGATCAACATTGACAATTGTGATCAATTTTGATGACAGAGAATAGTAACTTTAAGCTCCAATTAAACAAAATGTTATTCAGGGAAAAAAGAATGCTATTATTCTCATTAGGAGACTGATAGTACAAAAAATAATTGTACTCAATTATTATCATTATATTTCTAATTTTGTCAGTAAAAAAATTTGTGGAAATATTTTTTTCTCCCTTGTTACATATTTACCTGCATAATATCCTTGATTTTCCTCTTGGTCCACAAAACCTAAAATAGTTACTATCTTGCTTTTTTCAGAAGGATTTTGCTAATCCTTAAGTAAAGTATAAAATAATTATAATAGGTTGGCAAAAATTTAGATGGTATGGCATATAAATAATAAGTGAATAAATGTAGGATTGAATGTATACCTGCCTAAACCCAGAGCCCATGCTTTATGTAGTTATACTTCATTTTTCCACAAAGAATGAATTTATTTATTTATTTAGGTATAGTTGATTTAGAATATTATAATATTTAAAATATTGCATTTTTCAGGTGTTCAACATAGTGCTTCAAAATTATTATAGATTAAGATATTGGATGTATTTCCTATGCTGAACAATATATCCTTGTAGCTTATTTATTTTACACATAGTAGTTTGGTCCTCTTAATCCTCTAATCGTATCTTGCCCCAAAGCTTCATTGCTTTTTAAAAGAAAAAAACAGACAATCATAACAAATAAAAATAAAATTCATTCTCATCTATACTCAATACCATCTAATGGTATTAAGATTTTCATCATTTTCTTCAATCTTTTTATTTTCTATGCATAATTACACCCTAACTCACTCCTACACTTACAAATTTTCACCCTAATGTATATATCTTTTTATATTCTAGGTTTTAAAATTATGCCTTGAACATTTTATTATTTCATTTGTTATCTGAAAGTATTATATATAATTGTTGCATATTATTTTTTCTTGTGAATATTCATAGGTATTTAACCAGTGTCTTAACATTGGTCATATGTCCACTTTTTTTCCATTATAAATAATATTTTGATTACTTTCCTAGTGAGTAAATACTTTTGCATATTTAAATTTATTTCATTGATATAAAATCCTAGAAGAAAAATTATGGGATCAAATTATGTAAATAATCTTTAAGTTTTTTTCACTAATCATCATATAGCCATTCAGAAAATTCATATTAGTTTAAAATTCTACTACCAGTATTTACCCATACCCTTTTTAGCAATATATATTATCGTTACAAAAACTCTGCTTAACTTGAAAAGCAAGAAAGTTAGATTTTACTATTTTGATTTTTTGTTTCTTATATTCCTAATGATGGTAAGGAATTTATTTAACCACATATTTTTCTTTTTAAATTGACAGCTAATACTGTTCACCCATTGGGTTATTAATTTGTAAAGATATAACTTTTTTTTTGTTAATTGAAGTACAACCAGTTACAATGTGTCATTTTCTGGTGTACAGCACAATGTCTGGGTCATGCATATACATACATATGTTCATTTTCATATCCTTTTTAATGAAAGGTTATTACAAGATATTGAATATAGTTTCCTGGGTTATACAGAAGAAACCTTTTTAAAAATTTATTTTTATATATAGTGGCTAACATTTACAAATATCAAATTCCCAAATTTATCTCTTCTCACCCCTTTTTCCATGGTAACCATAAGATAGTTTACTATGTCTGCGAGTCTGTTTCTGTTTTGTAGATGAGTTCATAATGTCCTTTTTTTAATTTTTATATTCCACATATGAGTGATATGGTATTTTTCTTTCTCTTTCTGGCTTTCTTCACTTAGAATGACGATCTCCAGTCCATTCATGTTGCTGCAAATGGCATGATTTTATTCTTTTTATGGCTGAGTAGTATTCCATTGTATAAATATATACCACAGCTGCTTTAACCAATCGTCTGTCAATGGACATTTAGGTTGCTTTCATGCCTTGACTATTGTATATAGTGCTGCTATGAACATTGGGGTGCATGTATCTTTTCGAATTAGAGTTCCTTCCACATATATGTCCAAGAGTGATATTGCTGGATCATGTGGTAAATCTATATTTAGTTTCTTGAGGAACCTTCATACTGTTTTGCATAATGGCTGCACCAAACTGCATTCCCACCAGCAGTGTAGGACAGTTCTCTTTTCTCCACAGCCTCTCCAGCATTTATCGTTCGAGGACTTGAACGAGGTAATGTTTTGCCTATGTTTTCTTCTAGGAGATTTCTTGTGGTCTTGTCTTATATTTAAGTTAAAGCTACAGTTCTTAATATACATGTTTAAAATTTTTCAGGAGAAGTTTTTAAAATTTCCTTTAATTTTTATTAGTGTACTTTTTATCTTTAAAATTTTTAAATTTCATAATGTTAAACTTTTTAGTCTTTTCCTTCATGTATTTTCCTTTGCCTTGATGCTACACAAATATTTTTGAATATTTATCAAACAAGATAAATATTCATACCTAAATTTTGCTAGCTCAATTTTTTAATTTAATTCTTTAATTCATTGAAAAATTTTTGATTCAAACCATGAAATGCCTGTCATTATTTTTTCCAAATATTTAACCAAATATCCTATTACTATTTATTAAATAATATTGTCTTTATTCTTTAATTTGAATTATAGCTTTGCTATATACTAATTCTTTTACCAATTAAGAGTTCTTCATGGAATGAGTATTCTATAGCATTAATCTGCCCATTTTTGCATAAATAATCCATTAATTGTTGAGTTTCAGTATACTCAGCTGTCTGGGTAAAATCAGTAAACACAGAGCCACTACATTACCAGAATAAAAGTAATTTAATACAGGAATTAGGACTCACATAAATGTTAATATAGGAATTAGGACTTACATAAATAGTCTGAAGACTGCAACCATAAGATTCGAGGCTCAGTCACTAATGACTTCTGTCCAAAAACCCAGAATAGACTGGGGAAACCAGAGCTTGCAGAGAAGTCTGAGAAACTACATCTGCTGTCACTACGACTCTATGTCACTATGACATTATGTAAACTATGAAATGGGAGCTCATGGTAAGTTTGATGAAGCTGCCACATCAGGTCACCATGACCTCAGAAAGAAGCTCATGGAAATATCCACAAAGCTTTACTTCAGACCATCACATCTCCCTAGGATAATAGCTTCTCCTTTATGCCTTCAAAATCTTACATGAGTTCCTCACATGAGATGAGCAATCCAGAGAAGGGGATTCTGGGAAATGCAATTCCTTAGAAGTGGAAACAATGCAAAGTTGACATCTATCAATCTGGCTATGTCCACACAATTGTTAATTCAGCTTCCATTTCATCTTTTACCTATGTTAACCTTTGATTAAAGATGACAATAGTGGGTGGGAGGTAGAGCCCATGTTTGGTGTGCGCGAGGTCCAGGGTTCAATCCACAGTGCCTCCATTAAGAGGAAAAAGAAATTTAAAAAAAATTTTTAATTAAGAAAAAAACTGTTTAAAAAAATGACAATAGCATTATGTTTCCACCTTACCAAAGATATGCTCACTCTCTTGCTAAAAGTGGAGACAAAACTTCAATTTCTCCATCTCTGAATGATGTTTATTTCTTTTTAGTTATATTATTTCCTTGATAAATCTGTCTTAAGTACCAAAGTCTATTTTGGTACCTCAACTCTTCTGGGGAATATGAGAGGGGAGGAGAAAAAGAATATAATATAATATAACACACTAATATAGGCTAGAGTACCCAGTTATTTAATCAAACACTAATCTAGGTGTTGCTATGAAGTTATTTTATAGATGTGGTTAATACATACAATCAATTAACTTTAAACAAAGAACACCCTTGATAAAGTGGATGAGCCTCATCAAATCATTTGAAAGACCTTAAGAATAAAAAATAAGTTTTTATGGAGAAAAAATTCTGTCTCAAAACTGAGACATTGATTTCTTCTGAGTTTACAGTCTGTTAACCTGCTCTACAGATTTTAGACTTGCCACCTCCACAACTGTGTGAGCAATTCCTTAAAATAATTTTATAAATTATATAAATATATGTCTATATATAGAATTAAATATAAAATCTCCTATTGGTTCTGTTTCTCTAGAGAACCTTGATTGATATATATATTCCATGTTTATTTTTTCTACTTCATTAAATTCGCTAAAACTTCCTGGACAATAATAAGTAATGAGAGTGATAAAGATCACTTTTTATTTTCCTGCTCACGTAAGCTTATTCTTATTGTGCTTTACCAATAAGGAAAATGCAGGTTATTGTTGGACATTCTTTTAAGATTGCATTGAGAACACAGAAGAATTTTAAAGCAGGCAATGACATAAAAAGCCTTCACATTTTGAAATGTATTACTTTGGCTGCTCTGAAGGGGATAAAATTGGAGGCAAAAAGACCAGCTGAGAACGTATTTCAGAAGCCTAGGCAAGAGATTATGAGAGCCTGAATCAGAGAAGAGTTAACCAAATGAGTAGTAGAAAATGAATAAGAGCAAATACTTAAAAGGAAAATTCAGAATTTAGGGACTGATTGGATGTGAATAATGAAATAGGGTGTAGATTCGAGGATGATTGAAGCCCTGGTATACTTATTTTGATTGAATGGTATGGTCATTAATTAATTACAAAATACAAGATAAGAGAAAATAATGAGTTCAGTTTGTCTGTAAGATAGCCATGTGGAAATGTCTAGATAGCTAGACTTGGGAGTCCTCAGTACTCTTTATGTACATATATTTTGGTAAGTGTGAAAGAGACCATCCAAGGTGAGTGTATACAGTAAGAACAATGAGACAAGTTTTAAAGTCCGGTGATCACCAAGGTTTAAACACAGAAAGAAAGAAAGAAAGAAAGAAAGAAAGAAAGAAAGAAAGAAAGAAAGAAAGAAAGAAAGAAAGAAAGAAAGAAAGAAAGAAAGAAAGAAAGAAAGAAAGAAAGAAAGAAAGAAAGAAAGAAAGAAAGAAAGAAAGAAAGAAAGAAAGAAAGAAAGAAAGAAAGAAAGAAAGAAAGAAAGAAAGAAAGAAAAAGAAACTCATCTATGATAAAGAGAACCTAAAAAAACAGAAGAGATGTGAGCCCAGGATCATACATATTTTGAAAAAGTAAAATTTGTTCATTGTCAGGCAAATCATAGATCCAAGTCTAGACAACTTCTAAGATCTACCTCCTACAGTTCTTGCATTAAATGTATTTAATTTCTTCTGATTTCTCACATCCAGATAAAATTAATCTGTATTCAATATATATTTCAGAAGCTTCAATTTTTATGTCTAGAAGGTTATGCTAAAGAAATAATCCTGAATGCATACAAAAAATATGGTCACAAACATACACAACAGAAAAATTAAATCTTTTATTAAATAGAAAAATAGGAAAAATGCCTTAAATGTCTGTCAAAGAGGAATTGTTCTGTACATCATGGTATATTCATATAATAGACAAACATGGATCCATAGAATGTTATAGAAAATCATTTAATGGCATGGAAAAATGTACCTTATATTTTATTAAGTAAAAATAACAAGTTAAAAAACTGCACTCATAGTATGGTTATATCTTCATCATCAAAACTTAAGATAAATATCCTATGTGTCTGTAAGTCCTAAATAGAGACAGTCATGTTTCTTTTACTTTTCTAGTTTAATAACCTGAGTCTCAATCCCTCTAATCAGAAAGTTCAGTATCACACTTTTGAAAAGCTACATCCTCTCCCTACTCCTATATTTTAACCTTCCACTTTCTCCAACCAGCAAAATGTTTCCAAGAACCCTAGAAGATTATTTACTTCTAAAGGAACTTGCTTCCCAGTGCCAGTCTGAGAGATTACTAGAAAGCACAATGACTCCACTACTGCTTTTGACTTTTCTCTGCTGTAAAATGTTGCTGTTGAAGAACAGTTTTGTCACTGTCTACTCTCAGTGATGCCCAGGCCAGTTAAGGTCCTTGTATAGAGCAGAGGGGCCTCCAAGTAGACTTGATTGCAACTGATAAAGCACAAATTAAAAAGCAGAGATTGACAAATTTTAAAAAATCAATACTCGACTATATGCTTGCCTATAAGAAACCTGCTTTAAGTGTAAGACACAGAAAGCTAAAAGTGAAAAAAATGGAAAACTTATACTGTATATAATTCCAACTATGTGACATTCTGGATAAGGCAAAACTATGGAGACAGGGAAAAGATAAATGGTCACCAGGGATTGGAGAGGGGAGGAATGAGTGGGTGGAACATAGATAATTTTTAGGGCAGTGAAAATACTCTGTGTGATACCATAATGGAAATATGCTGTGTACATTTGTCCAAACCCATAGAATTGACAACACCAAGAGTGAACTGTAATGTAAATTATGGATTTTAGATGATTATAATGTGTTAATGTAAGCTCATTAATTGTAACAAATGTCCACTCTGTTGGGAATGTTGATAATGGGGTAGCTTATGCATATGTGGGGTCAGAGGGTATATGGAAAATTTCTATATATTCCCCCAATTTTGTTGTAAAACTAAAATTTGTCTAAATAATAATAAATTGTATACCATACTAACACCAATCAAAAGGAGATTGGAGGGACTATATTAATATCAATCCAAATAGATTTCCAAGTAAAGAATATTACTATAAATAAAGAGGATCATTTTACACTTACAAAGGGGTCAATTAATCAAGAGGACATGACAAAAATATTTATGCACCCAATAACAGGGCCTCAAAGTACATAATGCAAAAACTGGTAAATTAAAAGAAATAATAAACAAATCCATGAATAAAGACAAAGATTTGAACAAAAGTTTCTCAGAAATCAAAAGAATAAATAGTCATAAGAATCAGTAAAGATATAAAAAAAATGAAAAACATTAGTAACCAACTTGACTTAACTTACATTTAAAGAATACTGTACCCCAAAAAAGCAGAATACACATTCTTTCCAAGCACACGTAGTACATTTAACAAGATACACAATAGACTATGCATAAAACAAGTCTCAGCAAATTTTAAATAATTTAAATTGTATAAAGTATATTCTCTGGCTACAAAGAAAATAAATTAGAAATCAGTAATGCAAGAATGTCTCAAAAATACTCAGTTATGTGAAAAAACACTTCTATATAACCAAGGGGGTTAAAAAAAGAAAATTAAAAAGCATTTTGAAATATGAAAATATGTGGATAAACTAAAACCATTCTTTATAAAAAAAAAAGTTGTTACATTAATGAACTAAGCTTCCATCTTAAGGAACAAGTAAAAGAAGAATCCAAAACAAACATAAGAAAAAAGATAATAAGGAGAAAATCAAATTAATAAAACTAAAATAAAAAAACAATTAAAAGAATCAGAAAAGCCAATTATTTAACATATGAAATATCACATCTTATAACTAAATTATGAAATTTAGTGGATTAAAATTTTACTATTTTGTATTTTAATTTGTTATAATATGGCAAGCTATCTGTTTCTATCCTCTGCTGAAACCAGCTAATTATCCTAAATAAATATATACTCTTAAAAATTAATGAATTGGCAAAGTTAGAAGACAGTCCCAGCACTAGATAAAAGTAAGGATACAGACAGATAAGTAGAGTTCATAGCCTTCTTTCATTTTTATGGCATTTGGCAAGTAGATTGATTTGATCTAAAATGTTGTAGCCTCACGGGGTAAAATGAACAAAAAATAAAAAGCCCAGAGCTGTTCATAAGAAACACATTTAAAACCTAAAGATTCAGAAAATTTGGAAGTAAACTGGTTTAAAAACTAACAATATACATAAGTTAATAATCTAAGCAAAAGGAAAGTGATAAGGTACTAGCACAACTCTAGATAGATTAAATAACAAAGCATTAAGAGAGATTAAAATGACCACTAGATAATGTTAATAATGCAATAACTCAAGAATATATAGTAGTTTTAAATCTGTATGCACCTACCAACATAGCCACAAAATATGGTGATCAAAAATCAAGAGAAAAACAAAAAGATAAATGTATAATAGTAATTGGGAAGTTTAATATGTTCCTCTTATAGCTAAAGGAACAGCTGATGAAATAAAATTAGCATGATATTGATGATTTGGAAGACAATTAACAAAAATTAGTTATTGGACACGTATAGAACAGTATACCCAACAACTTCAAATTACAAAAGCTTTTGAAGCATACATAAAACATGTTGTAAAACTGACGATATTCTGGTCCAAAAGTAGTCTCAGTAAAGTTCAAGAACTGAGGCAAGCAGGTCATGTTCTCTGCCTACAATGAAATTTTGTTAAAAATCAAAACAAAGAGATAACTAGAAAAAAAAATATGTTTGGAAGAAAATTACTTCTACATAACTCATGGGTCAAAGATGAAATCATTATAAACATTAAAAATATTTAGAACTGAATGATAATGAAACTGCTACACATGAAAACTTTAGTGACAAGCTGAAGTAGTACTTAATTCTGAACTTCTATATTAGAAAAGAACAAAAGCTAGAAAGAATGCTAAGCAACCCTCTAAAAAGAAATAAATGAAAACAACATATAAAAAAACAGCATAAGTTATTTTTTAAATAGAGAAAGACATATATATCTATACATATAGAAGAGAGAATCAAAAGAGCCAAATAATGGTTCTTTGTGAAGAGTAAAACCTCTTATGAGATTGAGAAAAAAGGGCAAAGGCAAAAGTCAATATTAGGACTGAAAAAGAAGGAACAGCTGCATTGTTGCTGATATGAAAAAGATGATAAAAGACAATTTTATTCCAATAAATTTGAAAGTTTAGATAAAACTGACAAATTTCTAGAACAATACATTTTAAAACTAACCAAAAAAAAAAAAATTAGAAAACCTGGAGTTTTCTAGAATAGTTAAAGAAATTGCATCATTTAAAAAATTTTTTCCAAAATGAAAACACCAAAGATGGTTTCACCACTGAATTCCAGCCAAAAATTGAGGGAACAAATATTTGCAATATTATGTAAATTCTTCCAGAGTATATAAAAACAAGAAGCATAACTCAATTTATGATGCCAGCATAACTTTGATGTCAAAATCTGAGGACAGCATGGGAAAAAACTGATGGGCCAACTCACTCATGAATCTACACTCAAAATTCCTAAACCAAGTATTACCCAAATGAATCCTGCAAAGTATTAAGAAGACTATTGTAACACGACCAAGTTGCTTTATCCCAGCCTTACAAAGTCAATTTACAACAGATTATCAGTTCATATAATTCACCACATCAGTAGATTAAACATATAATTGTGTCAATAAATGCAGGAAATTCATTTGATGAAATTCATCATTCATTCATTATTAAGCAAAACAAAAGAAAAACTTTTTAACAAAGGTTACTGGATGCAAAATCAATATAAAAAATTAACTCTACCTTTATACACCAGCAACAAGCATTTAGAAATTAGATTTAAGACATATTGTTGAAAATACAAAATATTACAATCCTAAGGGATAAATTCAATAAAAGATATATGTAAAACTTTTTTGGCAGAAATTAAAGGGAACATATATAATAAAAATATATGCTATGTATACCATGCTAATGAATTAGAAGATGACTTAGAGATTAAAAAATTAATGATATTTCTTTCTTCAGTCTTGTTTAGTTTGCTTTTTCAGAATCTGATGCAAAATGACATTTAAATTAGATAGTTTGAGGTTTTTAAAAAAAATATCAAACACACTTTCCCACAGAGCTCATTTTATTTATACGTATTTATCTCAATTAACTGTTAACGTATCGAAACGAGCACTTATGACCGCCATGAGCCACAGGCAAGCATTTATTCAAAGATTTCAATTGTAAGATTTACTATTACACTGTGTAACAACCAATTCTATTTTTGGAATTTAAAAAATTAATCTTAATGTCCACTTAGATTCTAAATTGTTTAGATTGGCTATCTAGATACTCTGCATTCACTAGATAATGGCCTCAGTATATCCTGCACTTGGTCATGAATTGACATTGTCTGTAAATCTTGCTAGCACAAGATTATGTTTTACTAAGTGAAAACAGAGTGTCCATTTTAGCAAAATAATATATAGTTAACAACCTCCAGGAAGGGGAAGTTAATATGAATATTAATAAATAAAAGTTACTAAGAACATGCAGGGTGCTATGTTGCAAACTTTACGTTCACTGTCTCCTTTATTCCTCACAGCAATTATATCTGGTGGTTGCCACTGCAATCCTATTTTACAGACCAGAAAGTGGAATTATTATGGTGGATAAGCAATTTGCTGAAGGTTATACAGCTAAGTTGTAGAGCTGGAATTTGAGGTCACACTTTCAGCAGTCATAGCACATGGCCTCTCTGGTTAGCATATAAATGGAGGTAAAGAGAGAATACGCATGTCTTTATGTATCACAAGGGAAGTTGAGTTGACTGTATTAGAAATCACAGAGTAAGTAATTTGTTTATATTTCACCACTTAAAAATTACAGATTAAGAGCTTAAGTATTTCAACAAAGCAAACTGTCCCCTTTTGAAAGAACTGGCAAAAGTCTGCTGTTTAGGAAGAGAAACACACAATTTCTCTAAAACCTGAATTTGGAGTTGGAATATATGTCCACTGTGCATTTGGAAAAAGAAAGCCAGAGCTCAAAACTCTAAAAGCAACTTTATGAGGCAGACAGGATTCCTTTGGGACATTAAGCTATTTTCAGTAGGGAGTACAAATATTTTGTTCAAAATGCTAAGAAACCCCGTTAAAACATTTCCTAATAGGGTCATAAATGGCTTGTTGAAATGCACAGAAACCAATTTGCCCCTATGCCTGTGATTTATTATTGTACATGAGAAATCAGTATTTACTACTATTAATTTTTTTTCTGACTAAACAATAGCCTAATTTAGGTCAATAAATGTAGATGTGACAATATAATTTGGTAAGACTTACCACTTTTTAATTTGATGCAGAAATACATTTTTAGCCTTAATTCATTAGGATGGCAATTTGTTTCTAAGATTAGCTTCCCATTTCCTTAAAATGACTATTACTTTTTGCATTTTACATTTCTTGTAGCATGTAATTCAGTGTTAAACTTAAGTATCTGTAGATATATTGCCCCTTTTCACCTAAAGAAAATAGTGCTGACATTTGTAGAGAGAAATAATATTGCACTCTTACCACTTGAGAATACTCTCCTACACTTTGGGGTGCTTAACTATCAACTCTAAAGTTGTGGATTGAATGTAATACTTTTCTGCCTGTAAGAGGCATAAAAGTAGACAGGCCAACTCTAAAAACAGTCTGTGGCCGCCCTTCCCCTGTCAGGTATCTCTGCTTCCCCACATCTTTATGGATTTCTGGTGACTGCTATCACATCTTGCTCACTGAATAGGCTCATTATTACTTTAGTGGAAATTAAAATTGCTGTATATTCTCTCCTTAAAATTTTTATATTTTAAGCCTAACATGACATGGGAAGCATTATTTCCCTGCCCTTTAAAAAAATTTGAACATCAGAGGTTAAGAGAAGGAGTATTAGTAAAAGTAGAGATGGAGGCTTGAGCGGTCTATTTATGCATCCTAAATAACAAAAATCTGTGCACACCTAGTCTTAAAATAAACTTTTATAAACTGCATAAAATAATAAATGAATCTGAAGTGCTTGAATAATAGAATACTAGAACTAGATGGCACGTAAAAATTCATTGTCTACTTCCCTCCACCCAATGTTATAATCTCTGTAAGAACACTAACAGATTGTCAACAACTTATACCACTCTTTTGGCCTTTTTAAAATTAAAACAGTTAGGTTTTTTTTTTTTTTTAGACTTCAGAAACTTCTTGGCAAGCTGGTATTCAACTGCAGAAATGCATCTGCTCAGAAACCCCAAAATAAACATGTTTCCCAAAGGAATCAAGTAAGTTCTATAAAAATCCTGTCCTGTTCATAGAATATGGTGAACATGAATTTCATTGCAAGTTAATGATGGAGATGAGGTCCTTTGTGCAGATTAAGAGGTGCTGAATGCAGTAGGTAATGGCTGAAAATAAGAGCAGAGAGCTGTGCACTGACAAAATTATGCTCCAATCTCAGATGTGTCCTGGCATCAAATTTCAGAAAATTAAGGACTAATTTTTCATAAGACAGTTTCATTTCATAATTCTAAGTTATTGTACTCATCATACATGAAATCTGCCATTATATTTAGACACAATATCCAATGGAGTAAATCCGGACCAAATATATCCTTTAAATAATAGAGTCAGTGGGGTGAGACCACTCCCTGAGTTCCAGGCACATTAGCAAAGTAAGTACTCTTAGTTGGGTAACTGAGACACTGAAACTTAGCAAGAAATGAGAGAGAAAGGAGTTTTTGAATACAATTCATTAGTCCATGTGCATTTCTATATGATATAATACATTTGTGATGCTTCTTAAAATGTAACAATTCTACAAATTTTTATTTTATTTTTATATACAGTCATTAAATTTCAGATTTACTCAGTAGATGATATTACCACACATATATAAGAATTTGATATATATAATCCTTCAGCCCTTTAGACAGTGATAACCTTGGTAATCTCTATCATGCTTAATACCTTGCTCTCTCTGCTTCTGAACATTCTCATGACTCATATAATGGAGAAAATATTACATTAATATATGATATATGACTAAGCATTTAAAATAATTTCTACTCTAATTTGGAAATAAAATAGAAGACATTTTGAAATCTAAAATTATGTAAATGCTATATTTATTAAAATGTGTGGATATTAATTATAGCCAGAGGTTAACTTCAAAAAATGAGGCAATTATACTGTGCTACACTCAATGTTGATATGAACAACATAGACTTCATGTTTTAAGACTTAATTTGAATATTTTGTAAATTTTAACATGATAAGGCGATTTCTTCATGATCCTGATTCTAATTTAAAATACTTCTTCTCATTGCTCTTTAGTATGACCCTAACTCCCTCTGTCCACAAACCATGAGCAAAAAAAGAGTAAACATTTACATTTAAATTTAAAAGAAGATTTATTTCACAAAGCTTTTTGTACTTCAAATGGTTCTTATAAAACTTTTGGATAAATCAAGTGCAAACTAATGAGAAACACATGGGACTGAATTCCCTTTGAGATTTACAATCAGGGTGAAAGGACTTGGCAAACTGCAGTGGTTTAACAACAAAAATCAAGAATATTCAGCCTCTCAAGTGTCTAAGTTTCCTCCCAATTCACTTATATTTAAAAGAGAAGTATGTACTAGAAATCTGAATTAGGAAAACTGCTTGGTTATCTGACCTAGTATTCTCACGCACTAGCACCTCATCCACCAAGCACCAACTTAAAATTATCATCTCAATCAAGATAATATTAAGAAGAGAGCCTAAAATGGTCATTTCACCTTTCTCTCACATCTGTTCTGAGCCTGTTCTGACTCTTGGAAACTGAAGCAAAAAATTACTACACTTTTATTTTTATGATGCTCTCAGTTTTCTGTCAGAAATGTTTTGATCTGTGTGCTCATTATTTTCTGAAGTACATACCTACTACACATCAGGCATGGACCAAAGAGCCTCCTTTCTTCCCCTCCAAGAGCTTACAATCTGGTAGATATTTCACAGGATAGGTATCTGTAGAAGGCATATTGCGGAAGCACATTTGGTGGGGTAATGTGTCAGCATTCCACAGGATGAAGATATTGTGAAGACCCAGGGAAGGAAAAGATCTACAGTCTGGGTCTAGGTAGGAAGTAATGAGGATATAAACCAGAAAAATGGAAGACAAAATGAACAAGTGGAATCATACATGAGATAGTTTAAATACAATCAGCAGGATTTGGTAGCTGCTTGACTTTGGAAATAAAGATGTATTTCACTCTGAAAATAGTTGTGCTGATTAAAAGAAAATACAAGGAGCCTGTGAAAGATAGTCATGAATTTAGGCTTGTGGATTAGTTTTATATGTTCTGTAACAAATTCTTACAAACTTGATAGTTTAAAACAATATACATTTATTATCTCACAATTTCTGTGTATCAGCAGTCTGGGCATGGCTTAGATGCATCTTCTGCTCAGGAGCTCACAAAATTGTAACTAAAGTGTTGACTGGGCTGTGTTCTCATCTAGAGACCTGACTAGGAAGATCCACCTTTCTAAGCCTTTTCAGGTTTCTGGCAGAATTCATTTCTTTGTGGCTGAATGACTGAGAGTCCCAGCTCAAAACTGGGTTTTAGCTGAATGATGCCTTCAGATATTAGTAGTTCCTTGCCATGTGGACTTCTCCATTGGGAGTTCACAACATAGCTGTTTGCTTTTTCAAAGCCAATGGAAGACTCTCTAGCTGCAGTCTTGCACAACATAATCTAATCAAGACAGTGACACTATCATCTTTGCCATACAACATAATCTAATCAAGGGAGTGAAATCCCATTGCCTCTGTCATATTTTTTTGGTTAGGAGCAAGTCACAGGTTCTGCCAACATTCAAAAAGAGAGGACTATAAGAGAGTAGCCCTTATCAGAAGTCAGCTGTCTGCCACAGTTCATATGTGTTGTGTTTGAGGTGTTTGAGGAGACTTCCAGTGAAAAAGTCATCAGCTGTTACAAACTGGACAGTGTACATCTAGAAAGTTTTTGTCCTTAGTGAACTTTTGATAGCAATTTGAGTTAAACTACTACATCTTCATAATATTCTTTTATCCAGCTTGTGCTGCAAAATCAAGAGGATTAATCCTTACTATGGCGTTAAAAAATGAAACAGTATTTGTCAGGTGGTGATGAAAATATAACTTAGAAAGATATGTGTGGTGTCACTCAGACAGGGCGAGAAAACATGGAGATATATGTTCAGTTCTTAAAGCCAAAGATGAAAATAATTTAATTTTCTTATCTGAAAAGCCTCATAGCACATAAATTGGCGGCCTCTCAGCCAAATATCTCTTGGAAGAAGATGTAATACCTCCCACCACACTTTAGCTTCTGAGCCAATTTCCATCTAACACACAGAAGTTAATTCTGGTCAGCTCTCAACAAAATCTCGACCTTTGAGTATCATTGGAGAATTGAAGGGAGATTTAAAAACAGAGACAATATGCTAAAAATTGGTGATACATTACCAGCCACCCTCTTTGTTTCCTTTTCTTATCCCTAAGTGACTAAATTATACGAACAGAGATCATCTATATCTTGTATTTATGTGACCAAATCTATCAACAAATCAATAATATCACTTGGCATAAAGTTATAGCTTTACTCTTCATATATTTCACTTCTGGTGGCTTTGGCCAACAGCCATTCTGCTCCCTAAAGGCAGAAAGTAGAACAAAATATCATCATATTCTACATAGAAAAAAATAAATCCAATAACTCTGTAAAGAAGAATTTCCTTCTGCTGAAATTTTGAGTTAGTTACATGATATAACCAAGGGATTTTTAAAAGCTACTTCACAGCTAGATTTAAAGTATTTAGATATAAAACTTCAAAAAAAAAAAAAAAAGCATACCATAACCTGGGGAGCTATTTGGGACATACAAGACAAAGAATTGTTATTTTTCGTAACTAAAGAATCTTTAAAATTAGTAAGATAAAGATTAACACAATAGTAGTAGAATAAGTAAAAGATCTGAAGAAGCACAATGGCTATCATGCTTATGAAAAGGAAGGCTCAACCTTATTTGGAATTAAAGATGTAAATTAAAGCAATGAACTATCTTAATATATTTAATAAGTAAATTAATACACCCAGGTAGAAGTACAGAAAAATTAGTATTTTTAACTAGCTGGAGATGGCATAAATTGGCACAAACTTTCTGGAAGACAATTTCAATATATATAAAATTATAAAATGTATTGATTCTTCACACCAGCAATTCTATTTCTAAGAATTAATCTTAAGGGGGATCAAATGGGATTTAGACCCAAGGATTTTTATCACAGTCTGTTTATAATGGGAGAAAATGAGGATGAAACAATACTCAATAATAAAGGGTTACTAAAGTAAGTTATGATATAGTCACACCTTAAAATACTATTATCCTGCAACAGACACTTTTAGCTTGTTTTCCCACCCTATGCCCCATTCTGTCCAATCAGAACCACTGCCACTCTCACACCACCCACAGGAGCATTTGTGCCTTTGTACCACCCATCCCCTCCCCCTGTACCCATAGCTAGTAAGATATAGATACATCAAACAAACCCACTCAAATTTGTTCTTTTAAAAGTTTAGAAATGGAATTGAGTCTCTAGTAAGTCTACACTTTACTTGAATGGAAGACCTGTGAACTTAGGTGTTGTGGAAGGGCCAATTTACACAAAGAAGAAGAGAAAGCAGCCTCCAGAGAAGAAGACCAAAGCAGAGAAGTAGAGAAATGCAGAGGAAGGAGGCAGTGCGAGGGGCATGCTAAGGCCAAGGCCATGTATTACAACTTCAGAGTTCTTGTATCCTTGACAGAATTACAAAGAAGGAACTCATTTTTGAAGACCACCACATTCTATTTCTTTGCCTTTCCTTCTTACCTTTTCCTTGTTTTCATTTAGGTGTTATACATATTTGCCATTTAGAGTTTCCTGTGAATGGCTTCCTAACAGCACCCTAATTTCCTCTCTGGAGGTTGACCAGCCTCCAGAAACTACCACCAACAATTTTTCTGTTGGTGACAGGGTAATCCAGGTGCATGCAACTCACCATGGAAGCTGCAGCTGACAGATGCCACCCTCCCCACCGCTAGGAAAGTTCAGAGAGTAGACGCCCACCCAAGCTCAGCTCTCTGCTTGGCCTCTGAATCTTAAGTAGTGACATCCTATCCACACTGTCATGCTTTACACACCTTGGTACTCTGTGTCACCCTAGGATCCAGCCTACTCCCATACTCATCCCTCAGCCTCCCTCTGGTTTTCTGGGACCTCAACAGGTCTCCAAAATGTCTCCTCTGATTAAGTTAGCCAGAGCCAGTTTTATGGAAATATTTCAAAATATAAATTTTCAAAAATATGTGCTTTTCTTTCTCACATTTCCTGTATATGATGTCTTCCCCTGTTCAGCTAGTGGAATTTTAGCTGTTATCTTAGGGAGGCTTGGAACTGAAACAGGAATGCAAGATGAAAAGGTGTCCATGTTCAGCTTTTGATTTCCAAAAATAGATTTTTTGAATCCCTAGAGATATTCTTGAAACTGAGGCATTGTTTAAAGGGATAACATTTTCTAAATCCCCTAAACTCCAATTCCCATTTAAGGATATAGGCTTAGTGGATTTTGATCCTAGAATTTTATTAAAATCTTAGAGAGATAGCAAAGGATATTATGAAAGGGATATTCTCAGTATGAAGAGGGAAGAGGAAGAAAGCCTTTTGCCATGAAAGGAAGGCACACGTCTCAGAGGGGATGCAGTTAAGCTGATGACATGCCTGGTTCCTTTGTCAGAACCAGAACAGCAACACTGGCCATCCTTGTGCCTCAGCCAAAGGGATGGAGCAAGAAAACTCAAAATGTCCATAGAAAGCCGAAATTGGTTAACTGAGAGCTTGATGCTGTTTCTCTGTCAATAGGCCAAGTAGCTGTACAGCAGCAATTGCAGAGGGAGACATTCAACACCTGATAACACACATAAGAGCATGCCCTAACCCTCCCTCAGCTTATGCATGGCATGCCAGAGACCCAGCAGCTCCTATGTGACCAGTGGGGAAATGTAGACATGCCACAAAGATCTAGAAAGGACTCTGTATTGGGAAAAGGCAACCACATACTACAGGAACTCCACAACTTAAGGCAACTGGCAGGAACCAAGACATCAGAAGTTAATACCAGCAAAATATGCAACAAGTTCAGGTAGAACCAGCCACACTGCCTAGGACACCAGCACAGAACCCTAGGGGGCCAGACCAATCCCTCTGTAGCAAAGAACATCAAAAATATGCAAAACAGTGGACCCAAATCTGCCATGTGAAGATGGATGCAACCTCCACTTGCACATTGGGAAAAAGGACAAAGAGGGCAGAGATTTGCCAAAATTGGTTTCTAAATGAGAGTATTTCCTCACAAGAGACTGAGGTATCTTTACCTGAAAAGGTTTAGCTAAAATTGAATCTTTATCTGGAATTGAATCTTGTGAACAAGATGAAATCCATTAAATAAAATAAGGGAAGTTACAAAATATATTTTGCACATACTGGTTATAGAGATTACATTTAATTCCTGCTATACTTGCTATCAAGTACACTCAATAAGACAATAGAAAAACAATAAACATGTGTACGTGTGTGTGTGTGTTTATAGACAGAGGTTGAAAGCCAGTATCAAAAAAAAAAAAAAAAAAGAGAGAGAGAGACTAAAAATGTAATTGGGATCTTTCCTATTTCCAAGATTCCTACTTCTGTAACTGTACCCTAAAGTTTGTCTTCTCCATCTGCTCTCAGATCTTGTTTCCTCTATTATAACTTACACTGATACAGGAGAACATAAAATGAATCTAGGGTCCATTATTTAAAGAGATAAAAGAAGAAATATGAGTGCTAATATGCCTCATGTCTTTATCTCAAGTCATATGATCAGAGAGAAGAAAAATTTGAAGAAAATATCAAAATGTTTATAAAGTTCATTGTGTAGTATATTCTGCAGAATGAAGAAAATGGGACTACAAAGAGAAAAACACTGCATAAACAACATCCATCTGGGCCTTTTCATGTTAAACTCATGAAAATTTCAGGAAAAGGAGAATCAATGCAAACATGAATCTCATGCTGCCTGATATACCAGAACAATGTTCTTTATCTCTGATCCAGAGTCTTGTGTCTTCTGCCAGCATCATCATGGAACTGTGGCAGGCTAACTTGTTAGCATGGAAGTAACACCTCAGAGCCTTCACAGTTCCTGATAATCAGCTCTTTCTATGTGAAAGACACATGCACTTCATTTTGAAAAGGCCTTGATCTGTAGTGTTCAAAATTCTGCCCAGTAGGAGGTTCCAGCATTGTCTAAGTAATACATAGTGCTGAGAAAATAGTTACTAAAGGAAGAAGAAAATGATAATATATTTCATTAATCACTTTCAACCTTTTAAAAAATAAATGAAATGTCAATATTAGTTGGCTATGAAAATCTTGGAATCTCTGCCATCAATACCAATTTAGGGAAAAAACATCTGAAAGATAGTGACCTTCATGCTGAAATATTTGATACAGAAAAATATAAGACTATTTTTTCTCTCCACTTTTCTTAAATTTCTGCTCTCCTGGCCTTTATTAAGGACACACTCAGATCTTTTAAAATAGTATTATTAATCTCACTCCAAACTTTTGAAAATAATAGAATTGTGCTGTTGCATTACAGCACCTACTGATTGTCCATTTTCTTCGAACAGGAAAATCTATGGAAGAAATAAGCCAATTATTTTCACTTGTATTTGATAAATGTGTATTTGATGCAATGGAAGTTATATAACTCCTGATTATACATACCTCATCGGGCCAACAAAACACCAGTGATGTAAAGTATTTCCTGATCCCAATACATCTGTTTATGTCATTGAGATTAAAATAGTCAGTGAAAGTTCTAAGTAAAATTACACTTGAATTCTTTATGGCTAGGTAACCATATAAGAATCATTTTACATTGTCTTCAATGGTACTTGTCAAGAAAAGAGTATATTTCAGTGACAATTTGGTTAAGCACTCTAAATCCAAAGTAATTCCAAGAATTAATTTCAAACCAACAAGTATATCTTTAGCAGTTTTGTAGAAAGTTTCTCCTGGGTGAGGGTTTTATGATTGGGGGTGAGTGGGTAAAAGGGAGGAAGGAAAAGGGACTGCCTCACTACACACTGATAACAAAATTGTTAAAATCTCTCTTGTCGATGGCCTTTGCACTTAACTTATTTAGAAGTAAAAGAAAAAGCATTTCTGTGAGTCCCTGGACTTTGTCCTGTCTAGCTTGGCAGGTCACCTTGTTCTAGTGAACAGAAACTGAGTCAATGTGGGAAGAGCCAGAATTTGGACAAAGCTCATCAAACATTCACACAGAAAAAAAAGAATGTCCTGCAACTGGAATTGCTTTAAAATGTTTTATGTTCAGTTTAAGTCAAGGGTTCTGTGTTAACGAAGGCAGAACTTCAAATCTCTAAGAGAAAAACAAAAGCAGAATATTCCCCGGAATTCCTGATTAGATTTGTGGTATTTTAGTAAGATTTTAATTTTAAAGGAATCAGACAGCATTATGGAAAGGATCCATCAGTGGTCTGCACTTTCTAACCTATGGTTTAATAACATCTCTCCATGCATGTACATGTTAAACAAATTCAAATGGTATGAAAGATAAGTTACATTTCCTATTCAACACGCTCCCACTTTTCCTATGCCTCCTACCCCCTGCCCCATCCCTATTTTTGCACAGACACAGCATAGGAAGAAAAGGCTAATGAATGTGGGAGGTGCAGGTGAGTACTGTTTTTTGAAGTCTCCATACAACCAACTTTTAATTTTAAGTCAGAAGATGCTTCCTAGGACATAGGAAATTACTCTGATTAGCACAGAAAGTAGATGAAATTATAGATTTTAAGGAACACTTTTTGTTTTTCTTCCTCTAACTTAATTCTCTTCACTTTTACAGTGTCTTTCAATAGCTTTTTCTACGGGACACATGTTTAAATACTATATTGTTCAATTTGAAAAAGAGTTCAGGGTGAGGAAGATTACACCTGAGGCATTCAGAAGGATTTCCTGATTTTGGTAGCTCTTTCTTCCTCCGTGGTAATGTGTTTTTGACATTTTAAAAAATGTGTGTTTTAATATTATTCAATCTTCCCTACTCCTTAAGAAACTACGTAGGGTAGGAGAAGGAAGACAGTTCGAGTGCTGGCTCTTTCCCCCTCTCAGTGACCTAAGACAAGCTTCTTAACCTTGTTCAACTTTATGGATAAAATGGAGATCGTAACACCTACACTGAATTGTCATAGAATTCTGAGGCTCAAATAAAATGTATATGTTTTATATTTGAGGAATCAATACATAATAAAGATCTTGGAGTGCTAAATAGTAACTTATATCTGAAATAAATAAATTCATCAATATCCAAAGGGAAAAAAGAGAGCTTCATACCCCATAAGAAATATGATCTATTGATAATTTACCCACAAAATTATAATATAAAAATAGCACCCCATGCCTCAACTTCATCAAGGTCTAAGAAAACATGAGGCATAGCACATTTGAAGTGAAGTGCTTTAGGGTCTGTTTGATTTTTGTACAATTTGCTTATGCCCCTCTACAAAGTTGCTGGAAACTGCGTAAGTATATAATAATGCTGTGAAAAAAATCAGATTGACATTATTATTATTATTATTATTATTATTATTACCACCAAATAATATATTGCCAAAGACAATTTGAGACATATTAAACATTTTAAGGGTTTATTTGAGCAAAAATGGATTCCAAAGGGGCAGCACCAAACCATAAGTGATTAGGAGCACTCCGGCAGACAGGGCCCAGGGGAATGACTTACATAGAGAAGTGCAGAAGCAAAGTGTCCTCTCTGGGGGTTGGGGTGGGGAGCACAATGGGAGAGTTGGGAGTTAGGTTTTATTGGGGGCAAAATGAGGACCATAGCCTGAGAGGGTAGTTCCTCAGAGCTATGACAAGATGCACAAAATTAAGCTCATAAATTCTAACTATCTGAAGGCCTGTTCTACCAGTTTTCCCAGAGTACATTGTGCCTCGTTCCTGATCTCCACCCTGTACTCCTTTCAGGGTGTGTTGAGGTCAGCAACTATAGTGGCTGGTAGCTTCATTCTTATAGTGCCAGATGGCAAATGACAATTTTTAGGTGGCAAAAGAAAGGAAATTATTGATTGGCTATAACTTAAAGCCTAGTCCGCTGTTTGTGATTGGTTGGCCTAGTATTTTGAATTCATCACCTCAAGAAATTTACAGGCTTAGATTTTGGCTTGTTTATGTAGGTTGCCATGGCATTAGAGCCACCTCAGGTGCAATGGTCTCTTTGTTTAATTAATTTAACAGCATACACATGTAGAACAAATTCAAATGATATTAAAAGTTACATTTCCTGTCCTACCTGCTGCCACTTATCCCACTTCCTAAAGTTTGTTTTTACTTCTGGTGGTTTCCTCTTTGTCCTACACTCTGACCGATATGTTTACACTTCCATGTTCTGACTAATCAAGTTTAGGTAGTATCTTTGGACTCCCAACAGAAGGTATTCAGCAAACATGCTGCCCCCCTTCTGTCCTTTTTCTTGAGTTTTGTTTTATGCGCACACACGAGCAGACAGACAGACACACACACACACACACACACACACACACACACACACAATCTTTTAGCCTTTCTATAGTTTAACTGTTAAATAATATGCTAAACCTCTATTTCTTATTTCAACCCTAGGCCCTGCATGTTGTCTCAACACTACCTCCACCTCCATTGCTCTTTCTCTCTCCATCCTTTGTAGCATCATTACTTTTCATCAGTAAGGTTTTTAGCAGTCAGTGTTACTGTTCTTTTGCCTCCTTTGAGGCTGGTGTCTCTTAGAGTTAGACAGTGCACATGTGGATTCATATAGGTGCCCTGATGATATTTACATTTTATTGTTGCGTATCTATAGCTTTGTCTTTAAAGCTTTGTCTATGGGTGATTCATTAAAGCTGAAAAACAATAAGCAGCATTTACAGTGTCATGATTTTAACAATATTATTTACTATAGAAGTGAGTGGTATGCTCTTTCTCTGTGTATTCTTTTAGTCTTTACGTTTCTGAAATTTCACTAGGAAAAGTCCAGGTGGGGCTTTTCTCATTTATCCAATTTAGCACTCTGTGGCCTTTTTCAGATTTGGGGTATTTGTCTTTTTTCAACTCTGGATAATCTTCCATCTTTGACCATTTTCATTCTTCCACTTTCTCTGTTCACTCTTTCTTGAACTTCTAATAGATGTTCACTGTCTTGAACTGATTCTCCATATTTAACTTTTATATCTTATTTGTTCAATATTCTGACGTATTTAACAGACTTTATCTTTTACTATTTCCTTTCACTTTTTGCATTTGGGCAACTGCTTTTCAATTTCCAAAATCTCTGGCTTATTCCTGAAGCACTTATCCTCTATAGCAACCTAAGCTTATTTTATGGTTGAAACATCTAGTCAGATCTTTCTGAAGATACTAATAACAGTTTTAATTTTTTGCTTATGTTTTCTGTTTTCTTTGAAGCCATTCTTTTGTTTGCCCAGTTGTATTATGCTCTGTGCCTTACTGATTTTCCCTAATAATTTTTGGTCTGTCGTTGGCCATTCATATTCACGGACAAAAAACTAAATTAATATATATGTAGCTGGTATGAGTTTCTTGCGGAGTTCTGTTTCTCCACGGTAAGAAACAAATGCTTAAAGAGTTTAATCACAGCCTTCTTGAACAAGCAGTACAGTTTGTTTTTTTTTCCCGCCAAAGACAAAAGTCAATTCCATCCTCAGTGATACAAATGGTAATACTGCACAGAAGCTTAGTATGAATTCACAATTCCACAAGAATCTGAAAGTCACCAAGTAGCAAACCCTAGAAGGGAATGGGGAGAAAGTGATGCAAGTTGGGTTCCCAATCATTTCACATTTTGTTCTGAAGTGCCAAAATTCATATTAGAAGCTGTAGGACTTGGGATGATTGTTCAGTTTCTTTGGAAATCAGTCCTCTGATTTAGATAGGGTCTGAAGGGAATGGGATGGGTTAAAAGCTTCCATTCTTTGCATACCAAAAATATTTTATTGTCATAACTAAATGCATTAAATATACATTCTAAATAGAATATATTATACATCTGATAAAAGAGCATTCATATAACATTCATCAAGGTAAAAATAATACATAGCCACAGAATGGAAAAATGGCACACAAAAAAATAAATTTCACATTTGGAAAGACGTGTAACTCAATTATCTGTTTCATGGATGGTGCTTCACTTAATTACTCTTTTTCCCAATTCTGCCTGGCAGAACAGCTCTCCAGGGGGCCTAAAAACTTTACAGAGATGTGTCAGAAAGAAGGGCTACGGCATGGAGGCCACCTTCTCTACTGCAAGTTGTGTCCTGTTTCCAGCTCCAATTCTGATTCATCTATTAGAAAGTATTTAGCTGCTTCTGCCTTGGAATTTGTTCAGACTTCCAAGTCTATTCATGAGCACCCTTCTATCCTACACAAATTTCTCCTTAGGTTAATAGAATACAAAAAAATGGGGGAGGAGAGAAGAAAATGTTTTTTCTCATATATTCCATTTTAAACTGAATTCCATTTCACTATTTTTTTTTTTTGGTAAAATTAAAAGGAATATCTTTTTGTTCCAAATAGCATAAAAGGATAACTATGATTGATCATCCAAACCGGGACACTTTGAGACTGACTGGATTCTATTAATAATGATGTCTGGTTAACAAGCATGCTCCAGGACTGATCTGGATAAACCAGAATGCATGCTCAGTAAGCCTAACTAGGTGTAGGATCAGTTGCAAAAGACTTTAGTCCACAGAAGAAAAAAGAAAATGAGACAAGATAAGTGTGCCATTCTGTGAGAAGACATAAAATACCCACCTGGGTACCTGTGGCCTGAATCAACCAGGATATCTTACAGGTAATGAATGGAGTTACAATCAAGTAGAACAGCTTAGAGAACAGTATTCTGTTGTTATCTCAATGGACAGTAGAAACTTTTCTGGGATATTATGTTTCAAGAGCAATAATGGAGTGTTAAGTCAATGGGTAGGATTATGGTAAGGGCAGTGATTCTCATCTGAGCTTTATTTGCCTTCCTCTCTCTCTCTCTCTCTCTCTCTCTCTCTCTCTCTCGCACACACACACACACACACACACACAGAACATTTTTCAACGTATGAAGACATTTTTGGTTGTCAGCACTAGGAGATAATGCTGGAATCTATGGGTAGAAGCCAGAGATGTTACTAAACATCCTAAAATGCAAAAGAGAGCCCCCACAATACAAAGAACTTTTCAGTCCAAAATACCAATAGTGCTGAGGTGATAAAACCTGGATTAGGGTTAGAAACCTCCCTGGATGGACCTTGCAGAAGAAGGCATTGAGCATGTCACTTGAGAGTAACTAACTACACTATTTGCTTAGCTTTCTTTTCTCTGATATGGCTTCCTTCTGATATTTTGTCACATTAGTGAAACCTCCGAATATGGAAGCTGATGACAATTTCCTGGACTGACTGACAAGTGACAAGATTTTCCCCAGACTTTTAAATGGGAACTCAACCCAATAAAGGTATAATATTCATATAAATTAATCATAAGCCCTCTGCTCCAGGCATTTCCAACACAAGGGTCACACATACAAACATTCATTCCATAATGATTAAGTCATTTCTAAGGGTGTATTTGCAACTTTAAGTCAAATCCTTTGTTTCTACAGAATTATGATTTCTGAGTAAACTGATATATTAACTTTAACTTAAAATTCAACCACAAATCTGTAGAAATACCTGCTACAGAAGTGGAGTGATATAATTAATGAGAACTGGTGGGTGGGTGTTGCTTTTTAATATAGAATGGAGCTTTATCTATTCTGGCAGAGTTAGTTTACCAAGTTATTGAAAATTATGATAACACTTGATATTAAAGTTTCTTGATTTTCTCTCAGTATTTTAATCTTCTATGCAAAAGTTGTAAATCTTTGAGAATTTTTTTGTTTGCTTTTCATTCTTTAGCCTTCGCGACAATTCATTCTGTACCAATTAAATACTGAGAAGAATTGAAACTAATTATAAAGAGAAGAACAGTAATGATTTCCTTTACCTTTTTTGACCATTTGGAAAAGGATTAGTCCATTCAAGCTGCTGTAACAAAACACTACATACTGGGTAGCTTATAAACAACAGAAATTTATTTCTCATGGTTCTGGAGGCTATAAGTCCAAGATCAGGGTGTCAGCATAGTAAGGTGAGGGTTAGCTTCAGGGTTGCAGACTTCTGATTGTATCCTCACATGGCAAAAGAGACTAGGGATATCTCTGTCTCTAAAGTCTACTCTCATGACCTAAGCACCTCCCAAATGCCCCACATCCAATACCACCATCTTTGGGGGTTAAGATTCCAACATATGAAATTTTGAAGGACACAAACATGCAAACCATAACGACTAGGTTGTCAACTACCAACAAAGAAGCTAAAGAAATATAGAGTATTGACGCATACAAATGGCAGGGAAAAAAATATGAGGAAAGCAGGTAAGACAGGAGGAAAGGTTGTAACTAGAAAGTAAGATGGGCAGTTTTGAAAGAGCTCTTAAAAGAGAGGAGAGACACTCACTTCCATGGTCTCTTTGTGACTTATCTGCAAGGTTTAATGGCAGAAACTATAGGAGAAGGAAATATGTCTTCTGTTACTAATCCTTTGAGCAATGAAAACTTCTGCATTCCTAAGCTCTGTTTAACAAATTTTGATGGCAATCTTCCTGTGTTTCATATAAAAAACACAAGTCATAGTTTAATCTTCCTTGATAACAGTGGTCCATAATATTATCTATCTTTGTTTTTCACTGTGTTATAATGCAGAGGCAATTATGCACCTACTTTCCATTTTTAGGTCTTTCCTTTGCTATCAAGTTGTTAGTTCTCAAATCTGTCTGCTTCTGCCAGAATGCCTGCCTTTAGCTTGCTTCTAATCTTTTCTGGGCTTAGAAGACAGATAACTGAGCTGGCTAAGAGTTATATGTAAGATATGTTTGATTCAAGGCAGCAAATTTAGAACAAGGGCCTAGACTTAGCCTCTGAGCTTCCTGACAGCCATTCTAGTGTGCAGTAGCCTTTCCTCTCCTATGCTCATGTTCAGGAGCCATACTAAGGCTGTACAAATTCTGGATCCTTAATAAATGAGCAAGAAGTCATAGTCCTCTTCAGGCTCATTGTTCCATTTCTCTAAACAATTACAACTTGGGTTTTAGAGTGGGGGTGTTAAGTCACTGCCACCATTCTTTCTGTACAAAAGAAAACTTACAATTGGCTTAGCTTCTCCCCAGACAGTCCTGTGACCAATCACCATGTTTCCTGCCTGCCTGCCCCTCCTGCTCACCACAGCTGCTCACTCTGAGCATGGAAACTCTCAAGGGTTCAACAAGAATAGCTAACATTTCAGTGGCAGCCTTCTCCACCGTATGTGGATATATGTTCTTGCAGAATGGGAAGAAAGTAAATCATTAAAAGTAACATGGCAACTTAGAAACTAAAGTAACATTTCAGCTTTTGTTTTAATCAGTTTTAATTGATCAAAGAGCAAAAAAGATGAAAAAGGAAAATTCTGTGAGTAGACCAAATTATGCTGGCTGCCATGACTCATTAGACAAGTGTCTTTGCCATGAAAATAACTGTTTAAAAGGCATAGTTCATGAGACAGTTTGAAAAAAGGCAAATTACCTGTAGAAGGAAAAGTATATTAAAGATAATCCTGAGACTCTATGCTATAAAGATACATAATGATATTTACAACAGTCACTTAGAAAGGGTTTTTCATGAGAAATTTAAAAGTTAACTTGAGGGAATCTCCAACATGGTCTTCAGCAAGCATGTGACATAGCAAAGAGTGCATGGTATGTATATCATGGGTTTATGAGTTCAATGGTCATATTGGTTGCAATTGTTCAGACCGAAGTCCTCTGGTTGAATTTCTCTTGACTTTATATGTGTTTGAAATAGTCTTTACAGCAATAAAGACCTCACTGATGAAGGCCTTGTGTTTTCTTTTTCACCAAATCCATTTAAATACAAGTCCTGCCAATTTTACCTTTTCAAATTCTTTCAATCATCTCCTCTTCTCTACTGCACTGTCATTGCCTTAGATCAGACCCTCATAATTTCTTCCCTGGACTATAACAATAGCTTTCTAATAGGTCTCCTTACCTTCAGTCTCACCATCCTGCCTATGTTCCACGTGTCAGAAGAATGATATAGGTAATAGGAAAATCTGATCATTAAAATTCTTTGATGAAGGGGATGGGAAGGGATGAATTGGGAGTTCGAGATTTGCAGATACTGACTGGTATATATAAAATAGATAAACAAGTTTATACTATATAGCACAGGGAACTATATATCGATATCTTGTAGTAGCTTACAGTGAAAAAGAAAATGAAAATGAATGTATGTATATTCATGTATGACTGAAGCATTGTGCTGTACACCAGAAATTGATGCAACACTGTAAACTGACTATACTTCAATTTTAAAAAAGATTAAAAAATTCTTTGACGTGGCCACACTTATTTAGGAAAAATTCAAATCCTTAACAAAAATGTAAAGCAATTTCTGCTTTAGTTTCTGCCAACCTCGCTAAAGTCACTTCTTGTCCTCCACTCACCCACCACCTCACGTACCTTACATTCCAGTAACAGAACTATTTGCCATTTCTTCAGTGCCTCTTCTTGCCTTTATGCCCATTGTTTGTCTTCTTATCTCCACCCTCACATCTTGAAACAGGTTCTCTTCCACTTGCTCAAAGTTATCTCCTCCTTTCCTTTCACTACCTACTTCCCATCCCAGACTGTCTCACTCCATCCACCTATATTTTCCCACAATACTTTGGATATAATTCTTATTAGACAATATTCTTTTCATGTTTACTTCTCTACTCCCTCTCCATCAAGAAGAACGTTTTCTGAGGATCAAGATCATATTTTAATACTTGTATCTTCAGCAGAAGCTCATCAGAAAGTGGGTAACTCAAAAATTTTTTGTTGAAAGAAAAACAAAGTAAGGGAGAGAGGGAAGGAGGAAGGAAGAAAGAGCAAATGAGAAGAAGGGAGGGAAGAAGGTAGCAGAGAAATATTGAGGAGTTCCTCTTCAAAATTAAGCTGGACAACAAGTAATTCTGGAAAACACCTGACTCAAACCTCCATCTTAATGCCCTGCATTTAAAATGTTGTTCATGGGGCACACTGAAAATTTTCTACTCAGAAGTTTGCTTCCTGTGAAGCCATGATAACAAGAATTCATAACAAAATCAAAAGTCCTTAAAAGAAAAAGCATTTTGTTCTGAAATTTTGTGGAGTTCACACTATAACTTACATTCAACTATTTTGTTCCCACTTCATAAGCATAACTGACAGTCTTGTGAGATAATAGAATTATACTCCTCATCAGTGATGGTCAAATTTTTCAAATTTAGATTTTCAGCACAGAACTAGCAAAATGTTTATAGTGCTGAGATCTGCCATCTATGGGCTTTACAACTCAAGGGACCAGTTTGACGATGTATAGCAGAGTAGTAGTATAGAAAGAGTTTACAATGAAACCTTTAATGACTTCTCTTTGGACTATCTGAGTTGGGATCAAATCTGACATATGCAAAGGTCCTAGAATCAACCTTGCAGTATAGACAAGATTGTAGAGTCCATAGCAAGTAAGGACACACTTCTTGTTTAACTGCTGTGCCCATCAATCAAGCACAGCTTTCCTGCCAAGCTGGTCACCAGGATCTGCTGCACAGAAATTTGTACCCTACAGTACATGCCACTCAGTGCAGACACACCAATACCTGTTTATCCTGCAAGAGTGGCATCTCTGCTCCTTTCCAGGCAAAGCTGATATCTCACAAGAAAAAGGGTAAACCATCCACATCACCCTCAAATGAAGCTTAAGAACTAGCATCACAATTCACATTACTGACCATTGGACGTACAAGGGTAATTCCATGAAGGGATCCTCACATCCAGAAAGTCCAGGACAAGATGCTCTGGGATCATGAAGTGTCAGTACTGCATTGGTCTATGCTGTAACACAAGAAGGAAACTGAGTCTGATTATGCTTGATTAAAAATTGGTGAAGATGTCTTCCACAGTATTCTCCCTTTAGACCCTTTGCCAAAGAGGTCAATGTTACCATGCCTTCCTTAGGAGTACTGAAGATGAACTGGGCAAAATGGCTCCCTCTTAGAGAAGGAAATTGGTGTAGGAAATGTAAAAACCCATGAGTCACATTCTATACAGAAATCAATGCCCAACGTGTTTATAAGATTGAGGTGGCTTGACTTCCAGAAGTTGTTAACAAATGTCCCAGAGTGGTCTCAGAGGCAATTGGCAGGAAAGACAATGTTATCCCTCAGAAAGCAATAATTGAGCCAATTTTCTTGAAAACTTGGACTATCTGCTTGGTTTCACTGATCATACTGAAGAACTCCAGAAACTATTCCCAAGGAATTCTCCAACTAGTCATCACAACTATGGTTCTAAAGCCTTGGGCAAACCTTAGCAACCCTAAGGATACTGGAAAGAGTATGCTGGAAGAGCTTCTCTATATAGTGCCTACAATGAACCAGCTCCTTACAATTCTTGAGGCAAACTTGACTCAGTTCAAATTTATCAAATATCAATTTCAGAGTTACCAACTGAAAAAAATAAATTAAAACAATTATCATCCAAGTGGCACTCTGAATTGTCATAAATTCAGAATTTATTATTAAATCTTACGTTTTCCTAGTTATATGAGAACTTGTTTCCAAAGAATACAGGAATAGGGCTGCATTTTGTGGGCATATTGATTAGGTAATCAAAAAACCTTGCAGAAATAACCACTGACTACTATATTTAATGAAATCAATTACAAGAATGGGGGAAATTAAAAATGTAAAATTGAAATTGTTTTATGTCCTTTTCTAAAGTTATCAATATCACTGGTATTCACCCTACCTGAGACAACATGAATATAATCTACACCCTATTTCCTAGGCCAAGCAAGAATTTTAAGCTATTTAACAGCTCTTGAATTTCCACCATGCTTTTAGCTATGAAGATAATCACTTTTTCATCTATAGGAATAACGTTTTCCTATAGCCCTGACCTCAGTAAAAATAAGTCTGGCATCTGGAAAACACAGCAACCCTTGGTGTCTAATGTGTGGGCCATATCCTTCCAAAATGAAATCAGAATCTCTGGTGGCGGCAAGGGGGAGGACTGGACACGGAAATGCTTCTGAAAGTTCCCCAGGTGGTTTTACTGTGCAGCAAGGGTTGTGAATCTCTGTGGTAGTTGAATAGCACTGTACTTAACACAGTAATGGAAGTAAGCAACTAGTAACGTATCCCTTGCTCTGAAGGAATTTGCCTTGAAGGAATAATACAACCCTGCAGGTAGTGGATATCTTTTGGAGTGCCTACTCATTTCCCCCTTCCCTGAAACTTTATCTACAGGCTGCACAGGAATGGGCTTAGGCAGCTGTTTGTACTAAAAATTACTGCCCCTGCCAACCACATTGATTAAACGGAAGACTGGGTATAGAGCACAAGATAAGATAACAAAATCTCTCTGGACATTTGGAATTAAGATCCCAAAAGTTTAATTCAGTTATTTGGGGGTAGTTGAGACAAAAGAAAACTGAAATTTTAAAGTAGAGAAATTTGGGAGAGAGAAAAGAGAAGAATGTGAAAGTAGATATTCCTGGGTGAGAGTCAGAGGGGTACTGTATGATCCTGAGAGTTGGAGAGAGAGAGAGGAAGAGCTGTCTAGGCTTCTGACAGGTTCCAGCCCAGCCCCTGCAAGGCCTATTTCCTGGACACTGTAGGTTTACAATACCTTCTCCTTATTTTAAGCTAATTGAGTGGGTCTCTGCTTCTTGCAATAACAAATGCTCCTTTCTGCTCTTCATATTCTGGGTCACAGTTTGATTCCCACCTGATTTGTGAACCCTCCATATCTTACCTTGCTTCATGAAAACAGTAATAGCCATAAGACTTTAGATAAATGGGAAACTAAATGGTGTTGAAGTTGTCTAGGAGGCTTTACAGATCAGGTGGGAACTGACTGAGATGTAGAAGACGGTAGGGAGAAGAGATCTCACTCCAGGTGAGGGAAAGCACAAGTTCAAAGTCACAGAGGCAGGAATGTACCAAAGGCAGAACTTACATGGAAGGATGAGGGGGAGGGCTGAAAAATTAATTTAGTTTAGTGAGAATGAACCTGATTAAAGACCAGCAATGCTAACTCAACAGTCTTCTTTTCCTTTGGTTCTTCTGATGCCCAATACTTTTGAAATGAATGCTCTCTACATGTAAATCAATGAACTTAGAACTCTCCCTCATACCATACACAAAAAAGCCTCAAAATGGCTTACAGACTTAAATATAAGATAAGACACTATAAACCTCCTAGAAGAAAACATAGGCAAAACTTTCTCTGACATAAATCTTAGCAATGTTCTCCTAGGGAAGTCTACCCAGGCAATAGAAATAAGATCAAAAATAAACAAATGGGACCTAATTAAACTTACAAGCTTTTGCACAGCAAAGGAAACCATAAGTAAAACAAAATGACAACTTATAAAATGGGAGAAAATATTTGCAAATGATCAACTGACAAAAGTTCAATTTCCAGAATATATAAACAGCTCATACAACTTAATAACAACAACAAAAAAATACAACCCAATCCAAAAATGGGCAGAAGACCTAAACAAGCAATTCTCCAATGAAGGCATACAAGTGGCCAATAGGCATATGAAAAAATGTTCAATACTGCTAATTATCAGGAAATGCAAATCAAAACCACAATAAGGTATCACCTCACACCAGTCAGAATGCCCATCATTCAAAAGTCCTTGAATGATAGATGCTGGAGAGGCTGTGAAGAAAAGAGAACTCTCCTATAGTCCTGGTGGGAATGCAGTTTGGTGCAGCCATTATGGAAAACAGTATGGAGATTCCTCAAAAAACTAAACATAGACTTACCATATGATCCAGCAATCCCACTCTTGGGCATATATCTGGAGGGAACTCTAATTCGAAAAGATACATGCACTATATACAGTAGCCAAGACAAGAATGCAACCTAAATGTCCATCGACAGATGACTGGATAAAGCAGCTGTGGTATATTTATATAATGGAATACTACTCAGCCATAAAAAAGAATAAAATAATGCCATTTGCAGCAACATGGATGGACCTGAAGATCATCATTCTAAGTGAAGAAAGCCAAAAGAAAGAGAAAGAAAAGTACCATATGATATCACTCATATGTGGAATCTAAAAAAAGAAAGAAAAAAGAGGACACTAATGAACTCATCTACAAAACAGAAACAGACTCGCAGACATAGTAAACAATCTTATGGTTCCTAGGGGAAAGGGGATGGGAAGGGATAAATATGGGAGTTTGAGATTTGCAAAGGTTAACCACTATATATAAAAACAGAAAACAAATTTCTTCTGTATAGCACAGGGAACTATATTCAATATCTTGTAATAACCTTTAATGAAAAAGAATATGAAAATGAATATATGTATATGTATGCATGAAAACGAATATATGTATATGTATCTGTATGCTGTACACCAGAAGCCGACACATTGTAACTGACTATATTTCAATATAAATAAATAAATAAATAAATAAATAAATAAAATGAATGCTTGCTAAATACATCCCATTCTGCCTCACTATAGAGGAAACACACATTTAATAATAACAAACAACCAAAAAGTAATAAACAAAAGAAATGCATTGATAGAAAGGAATAGACAATTGCTTGCCAGTTTCTGTTAAAAGCAGGTTTCCTTTTGGTGAGGCAAAGTGGGTATAGCTCAGTGGTAGAGCACACGCTTAGCAAATGCACTAAGTCCTAGGTTAAATCCCCAATACCTCCATTAAAGAAAAGTTTATTTTTCACACATAAATGGAAGCTTATAGCCCATTTATTCTCTATATACTTTGGCAGAAGTTGCTTATTTTGAGACTATGTTTTACTTCTGTTATCAAAATAATTTCTTTTTTAAAAATATTTATCTTTACATACATGTCTAGCATAACTGGTGACAGAAAATAGGGTATATTAGTATTAACTATAATTAAAAAACATCTTGGATAGCATTAGTTAAATGCTATGAATTTGACAATGGTATTCACCATCAACTGGAAATAATGAGTATAAGGTTTAAGTATTAAGAGATCCTTTCAATTCAAGCACTTTACAGCAAGTGACGTAGATCTGGAGTCAAGGTGTGAAGCCACTGGCAATCACTCAATATGCATCAGAGTACCAGCCCCCGCCTGATCAGTGTCCCTGGCTCTCAGAGTGATTCTTACCAGCTCACTTCCAGTGACCTTCTCACTAGAATATCTGCATACAATACCTTATACATTAAACCTGTCCTTAAGTTAACGACTGCCCAAGCTGGATGGGCTCTTGGAAGTTAACCAGTATTTTACTAATGGAACTAAGGTAGTTCATTGTTGGGACTGAGGAGAATGCTGAATTTGCTTTAAAAAAAAATAAATTTTTCTTCCAGCTACTATCTCCATCACTTAACTGAAATGACTTTAAAAAGTGTTGCATTCTTTTCCCTTAGAATGGGAGCAGAAGCAGCCTGTGCAAAGCCAGCCTGCTCCATACGTCAAGCAGTGTTTGTATATATTTCAGCGTATCCAAGCAAGGCCTTTTTAACTTTCCATCCTACGGACGGAGCTGTACTTTCCTGAATGGCAGCCAGGAAAAAGCTTGGAGATTTGGCAGGAAGACTGTGGGAAGCCTGGTGCAACATCAGGCTGAGATCTGGAGCAGAGGCTTTCTACAAAGGCAGAGGAGCGAAACACCTCCTTTTGTTTAGCTCTGCATATGAGCACAAATGGAGCCCCCAGATTGCAATCAGGCCCTATTGTATAAACTTGAGGCTTCCATGCCACACAGCATTTTTGGCATGACGTACTTTATTATTTTTCAGCTGGAAAACCAATTAGCATTCTTTTTATATCTGGGTGTTAATACTTGGGACTTAGAGCGATTTTTTGGCTACCAGCCCACATGGCTGTAGTCTCTTGGGCAATGCCTGACAAATTAAGATAAAACTGTTACTTCATGTTTTCCTACAAAGAGAAAACAAAAACTGTTTCCTGCTCTTATTAATTGGATGAAGTCAATTTCCACATTTAACAAATAAAAAGGTAGGCATAATCAGGGTGTCAACCCAGGGCTCTTATCTCTCCCCAAGCTGGTTCCTCTGCAGGAATATGAGGGTACAAGAACTGTCAGATTCTGACTAAGCTTTCCTTCTCTTGGAAAAAATCTCTGTGGTCAACAGAGGGCTCTGGCTAGCAGGTGGGCTATGACCACCACAAGGTCACCCTTTGGCCTCTTTTGCATTTTTTTTTTCACAAGTTTGAGTAATGGGATTTACCTGGAGAGAACTATATGAGATTCCAGCCCTGACAAGTGGATTAGTCATAACAGTCAAGAGGGCACTGCCCAGTTTGAAAAAAGTAAACAGAGCCAAAAATTTCCCTATCTTGAAAGCAGAGCAAAGAAAAGTTCACACTCTAGGAATGTAGTTTATGATTAGAGAAAACCATATCTGGGCTGCTGTCTTAGAATATCTGAGCATGTGGAGAAGAGCAGGAAAAGAGGTTGAAATTGTTGTGAAAGGTGCCCATCCTGCAAAGTAGTATAAACAAGGCTTGCCACGGCACACAAATTAATGCCACAAATCAGAGGAATGTGGCTCTCCAGTGAGCAGACCACACTTGGGAAAATCTCCAGGATGATGCAAAATATTTAGAAGGGAAGTGGTAAAACAAACAGAAGGGAAGCACAGCAATTTGACTGCAGTTTTAAAACAAAAATACGTGGGGCACAAAAATAGCTTGGGTGTAGTGACAACAGTGCTTTTGTGCTGTTGGTACTGAATGTACCTCTCTTTGCTAGAAGTGGCCTGAGGGGCTGCTACTCCCTTAAAGACTTTCTTTGTAAATAGTGGGTGGTAGCATCCTAATTAAAAAAAAAAAAATCCATTTGAAAGACTTCTTTAAAGAATTTGCACTGAAAATTTTCTTTGCAACAAATTCTGTTCTGGAGCTATATTATTTAACAAGAGGGTTGTGTTCCAAGTCATGTGGAAATTATCTTATTGCTGTGTTTGCTATCAACAGCAGAAACTGATCATCTGTATTAACTTAAAGGAGTAATTAGAAAATTTCCACTCTTGCTCAGGAAAAGAAACATTAGAATTGAGGTTCTAGACACCAGAAATCACGCATTCCCCTATACACAGGGTGACCATACATTCCGATTTGCCAGAACGGCCTCAGTTTACTCCAATTGTCCAGGTCTAATTACTAATAGTGTCTCTTTCACTCACAAAGTGGTTTAGATAATAAACAATCTAATGACCCTACTGCTGCACAGAGACCAAGAGTCTTCTGTCTATCCTCCAGGGATACCAGTCTGATGTTTGACAAAGCTGAGAATCTGCACGTAGTATAAAAAAGGGAGGGGAAGGAAGGAGTTGCTGTGATCTTGCAAAGAAGAACCCTCAACAGTTTGGCTTCACCTAAATGAAGAAAAGAAGGAAGAAGGAAGAAAAGGAGGAAGAAAAGAAAGTGGAGTTGAATAAAATCAACTCCACCTGCACAGGGGAAAGGAGAGAAAATGTCTATCCATAGAAACCTGCTGAGGCACCTTCAGAAGTACCTGGACATCTCCCACTAGATTGTATACCAAAGCCTAAACAAGTGTTTCTTTGTCAAATCCTAGAAGGCAGGCAACTGTTTCAAAGCAGACATTCATGCTGCCTGTTTTTCTGCCTTGTAGCCTGGAGTGTATCACTTAGATATTCCGAATCAGAAGTGTTCAGCCATTTTCATACTGCCATGAGCTACACTGCTGGGTTGCAGCTATTTGGGTCAGAATGGAAATGCTTTGATCTCTTTAACATCTAAGTTTAACTGTGGCTTGGGCCCAAAAGGTGGACTAATTTTGGCAACTTCCCCTGTACACTTTTATCTGAAGATAAAAGGAAGACTTGAAGCATAAACAAAAGGTGTATTTCCGTAAGTCCAAGAGCCACCACATCAAACAAACAAGACTATAGAATCTTGTTCTGAATATTAGCTCTGATTTCACTAGCACTACTCTGCTCCCTCATTCATTGGTAGCTGGTAAGATCATTTCCTTCCACTGTAAACATATAAAGATAATGTAACATCAAAGAACTTAGAAAGGAAAGAACATTGCTATCACAGTGACTTTCATTTTCACATAACCTTTTAAAAAATAGAAAACCATCTGTTTTAGTTATAAAGTTATTACACTCACCTTGGGTCCAGGAGCCCAAGGTTCTTACACACACTCTACAGATATCTAGATGATGGGAGATGCTGGAGAAGTCATTCTATTAACCTCCTTGTGTCTAAAGGGTCTGGGCTTTAATCGAGAATTTATAGCTCAATAAACTCAGTTAGAATGGAACATAGGCCCCCAAGGGAACCAGCTTGGAGCTCCAGAGGAATCATAGCTTCTCAGTGACCTTTGCACTATGCAAATTCTTCATTTGAGGACCAAATGAGAGCAATGCAGAGCCCAGGGTGTTTAAGGAGCCTATTTGGTCTTATAGTTGGAGCTATAGACCATTCAAGCATAGGCAGGCGAAAGGACAGTGGAATTCTTAAAGTGGGAAAGCGGTCTCTTTTTAGGGACACACATCTGAGTCCACAAAGGCAGTTTAGCTGGATGCAAATCAGATAGGTCTGAGCAAAGGTATTAGGCACATTATTGCCAAAACAGTGTACTCTCTAGGAATAAAAATCACCAAATTGGAAAGAGAGATTTCTAGCCTTTCCTTATCAATATCCAAAGAGACAAGTGAGCTTCTTGAAGGGCTCTTAATAAACACAGGACCTAATTAAAAAGATATGACATGGTTTAAACATATCAACTTGGCCGATTAACCCCTATAGTGATTTGACCAATGAAGATAAACCAGCCAGGCTAGTGATGGTCAGAGTTAATAGAAAGTAAAATGGCATAATTTATGGATTAAAGAGTACTCATATAGACAACTGAAGTAACACTGGGAATCATGTTTTATGGGTCATCAGATGGCATCACAGTATTCATTTGTTTGCTGAAAAATATTTATTAATTTTTATTCTTTTACATGAAATTACCTTTTTTCATTTTCTTACATTGTTGGCTTAAAAGTTGGGGGAGTGGTAGAAACTTATTTGAATTTTCAATGGTAAAGTTTCCCCAGGTTTCTGGATAAGGAAATGTGACTCAAGCATGAGAAATGTGAAATTTCTATTAACATTTCCTGGCCATCTCGGAAATCGGGATTTCACGTAAAACTTGGGAGTTGCATTAGATCATATCTAAAACCCCTTCCAACAATGCAATTTTGCATAACAAGGATCTGAACATTCTTAAAGAATTTCCTTTTATATCCATTTCAACACCTGCCAGAAAAAAAAAAATTGGCAGCAAAGCCAGAGACCAAGAGAAAAAAAACAGAGAGGCTGAAACTATGTTAGTAACAGACATGTGATTCTCCTTGAAGCAGTTCTCTATCATGTGAAGAAGAGTTTGAGCCACTAGGCCAGGTCTCCCCTGAATACTCTTCTCTTTAATTTAAAAAAAAAAATTTTTTTTTCAGTTAAGCAAGGAACACGTGAATACGTTCTCACAATAAAAGAATCAATCTATAAAAAGCATATGGAATTAAAAAATAGACACAAAGTATTTGTACATGTGTGGTCATGTACATTTATGTATGATCTATTATGCTATGGTAATTTCTTTTTACCTCGGTCTTAAAGAATTTTCTAATTTAATATATGCAGATCTGATTCTTTCTTTACAATAATAAAATGTTATAGAGTTTATTTACCCTCTCCTTTGTTGATGATATTCAGTTTGTTCCTACTATTTGCCATCACAAAAAAAAATCCTTGTAAATGTGTTTTACTATGAGCAAGTATTTCTGAGGGACAGATTCCTAGAAGTAGATTACAACGTCAAAGATAAGGTTTACTTTAAATTTTGATGAATGTAGTCTAATCTATATATCCTCACATGTATGTCACATGCATTTCTTCTGTAAATAGTTCATATATCCTTTGTGTAGTTTCTATACGCAAGCTTTGTGTTTCTCATATTCATATGTAGGCAACCTTTATAAATCACGAATCTTTTATGCCTGTTGTGAATATTTCCCCTAGTCTTTGGCTTATCATTTAATTTCTTTTTATTATTGTCTTTCACAGAAGGTTTTTGTTTATATGAGGTCATTATAAATAATTTTATATGATACATGAGTTTTGTGCATTAGTTAGGAAAGATTTCCCAATTCCCAGATTATAAAATTATTTTTCTATATTTTTTCAAATATTTTTATAATTTGTTTTTAACATTTATTCTCATTAGTCTCTCCAAAAGATAGTTTTGTTTACGATATGAACTACGAGTTTCATTTTTTTCCCCAAATGAGAGCCAATTGTCATAATGTGATTAACTGAGAAGTCTTGAACACTTTTACTGATTAGAGATGACATTTTTACTATAAGCTATATTCCTTGGTTTCCAGTCTATTTATTTCTATTAATGTGTCTGTCTATTCCTGTGCCAAAATGCACTGTTTAAATTGCCTTATATTACATAATGATTATTAGTACTAGGTCAAATCCCATTCATTCTCTTTTTTAAAAATGTACCCTGCTAAACATTGCTGTTTTCTTCGTACATACTTGTAAAACCAGCTTGCTAACATCTTTATAATTGAGTCTTCCCATTGAGAAATATGAAATAACATTTTATTTATATAGATTTCAAATATCTTTTTCATAAAAGCCTTGCACATTTCCTATTTACTTCTAAGTATAAAGTGGGTTTTGTTGCTATCATGAATGAGACCCCTTTTATCATTATGTTTTCTAATTGAGTATTGCTGATATTAAGAAAGCTATTGATTTTTGTACATTGACTTTTATATCTGATCAACTACTAAACTTTTAAATTCTAATAGTTTTTCTTATCATCCTCTGATTTTCTTGATAGAAAACCTTATATATTTCTCAAATTAGTTGTTGGGAATTTAGTAAAACTTCAAACTCAACTTTTTAAATATCAACTAATTAATGGTCATCCTTTGAGAGTGTTATAGACTGAATGTCTGTGCCCTCACCCCCACAATTCATATGTTGGAGGCCTAACAACTAATGTGATGGTATTTGAAGATGGGGTGCTAAGAGAGTAATTAGGGTTAAGTGATGTCATGAGGGTGGAGCTTTCATAATAGGATTAATGGTCTTTAAGAATAGGGAGAGAGAGAGGAGGAGACAAGAGAGAGAGAGAGAGGGAGGGAGAGAGAGAGGGAGACCTCTTACTCTTCCTAGTGCACGAGCCAAGGAAAGGACATAAGAGGACACAGCAAGAAGCTGGACATTTACAAGCCAGGAAGAGTGCTCTCACAGAACTCAACCACACTGGCACCCTGATCTCAGACTTCCAGTCTTCAGAACTGTGAAAAAATAAACTTCTGTTGTTTAAGTCACTGAGTCTATGGTATTTTTATTTTTATGGCAGCCCAAGCTGACTAAGACAGAGTTTATGTTATGCTAGGCATACTGGGAGTACTACTGGGACCCCAATGAGAACACATGTAACACTTTTTTGTGAAACTTACAGGTTTAATACTTTGACATTATGATTGGTTTGTTTTGGATTTTTTGGTATAGATAAAATACTATATTCTTTTTCTAGTAGGCTTATCCTACTCTTCTCCCACATACACAAAAAGATTCCCATATTTAATCACTGCTTTCAATTTCAGTAAGTCACTCGTGAAATTTACAATCAAGAATATATAATTTATAAAGGGAAGGCACCCCTAAAAGGACAAGAAGAAATTATTTTAGCTTCACTGCTACACAGACCATTTCTATTCTTAGCCAGCCCGGGTCTGGATCTTCCACAGCAGAACTCCTTCTAGGTCAGGGTTTGCTTCCCTGACATATGGAAACACAGCAGCAGGCTTCATCTGAGTAGCCCAGCCCCTAAGCTTGCAAGGCCACATTTACTGTGGGAAGGAATTTCTGAGGCTGAAATCCTTTGCTAACTTCCCTTTCCAAAACTGACTGCCTCATATGGGAACGTGCTTTCTCTGGTTCTGTAGGTCCAAAGGATATAGAAAAATTAAAATAACCTTTGGGTGATCTTGTCCCTCCATTTTCTTCCTTACAAACTAAAGACTCATTTCCTTCACTTGGTTTGCATATAGGAGATCCATATTGGTTTATAGATACAGATAGGAGAGACATTTTCAGATGATAAGATGTCACATTCTATCTTTATTTATTTGTTCATGATAGATAGGTCTGCTCCCATAGCCATCCCTGACTGACTGACTGTGGTTCCCTAGAGCACTGTTTTGAGGAGAGGTCTGAGGCTGCCTTTGGCCAAGATCAATGAGTAACATCTGCCATGAGCATGGGAAGGAAGGAGGTGGGATGCCTGTCAACCATTTCCCATCTTTGAATATAAATGGCTTTTTGTTTCTGAGCTTAGTTATACAACCTTGGAAGTTTTATCAATTTATAGCTATCATGCATAAAAGGAAATATATTTTTTATTTTTTTAACTCGGATTAACAAAGAGGCCTAAAATAGTTAAGTTAGGAAGCTTTAATGCTAAACATTGAGTATAGTAATACATATCCTAAGTAAAGCATAAGCCAAAATACTACATTCCATAAAAATACTATTACATAGCAGTGATTTTCCTCATTGTTATTAATAGTAGTAGCATGGCAGTATTACTAATAGTTGTAACTTTCAAAATTCAATTTGGCATTATATATTGGGTGGTTTTTTATAAATACAATATACAGCAGATATTTTCAGATAACAGTAGAATACTTTATTTTTACAACTCAGATATTCCAGGAGGTGAAGGACTAAGGAAATAATGTGAATTTTGTTGGTTTTTAACAAAGATGAGCCCTATGTTTTATGAAATTGAGTGAATAGTACAACCCCAAAGTTAAGATTTTACAAAATATTTGAGAAATATTCAAGAAAATAGTGATGTGCAGCTTTAGGCATTGGAGGTTCACAAGTTTGCTCTTCAGAGTGAGATTATTTGGAAAGTCTGGTAGTGACTAAAGTTTGTAAAAGAAAAAAAAAAGAAGTGTTCAGCTGTTATTTGGGTTATTATACCATAAAACTCAATCACTATTTTTCCATTTCCACATATTTCTAGTATTTTATTTTTTTACAAGCAAGGAATCATTCCTTCTAACTACTCACTACTGTGATTCAACTTGCCTATTGCATTGGAAATATTGTATAAGCAGAGAGAGGAGAGGAAATTTCACTTGGAAAATCAGCTAACAATCATCATGCCAATCCATTTCCATAAACCATTGTGATACATCTTCAGATATTCCCCACAGAAGTTCACACTGAAAGTTGGGCTATGAAACAAACATTTATATTGATACCATGTTTTTATCAATTTTCCAGTTTTTTAAACTATGTCAAACGGCCATCTAAAAATATGTTCCCATGAAATTTAATGGTACTTCCTTCTAGTAATAATAGACCCATCATTCTTTCCCACTAAATACAGAGAATGTGATCTTTCTCAACAACCTGGGTAAAAAATGAGGTTTTAGACTATGTAACTTTCTTGCCATCACCAACAACTTGTTGAGATACACACTTCTAAGGACCTAACCTGTTGACCCTAAAAGAGATATCTGCTCAGATTAAGAGATGGACCAAAAGAAATTATGATAAATGATTTTTCCACAAACAACATTTATAAAAGATTGAAAGTTTCGTCATATCTCATTACAATGGTTATACACTGTCATATCTACTTTTTAAACTCTGTGCCTGAGGTGTACCAATATTCAAAAACATTTTTAAAATGTGTTGAAGTTCATATAGTGGTACAATACTGTGAAAGTACAATTTTGTTATTTATTCATTAGAGACAATGGTTTAGAGTGACTAGAAAATCAGTGCTACTTCTAACTTATCTTGCACTTGATCACTAACACATTTAACAAACCCATATTATAGGACTTAAAGACTTTAGACTTAAAGAAATTCCTTGATTTCATTTTGCTACAATTTTTATTTTTAACATTACTAGTCCAAAACAATCTGCTGCAAAAGATACAGTATGTGTAAGAAACCTATGACAGTTCTACATTTATATATGAGAACCTGAAAACCAGACAGGAATGTATCTCAGCAGCTCTTCATCACTGCAGTGGAGCATGCTAGTTAAGTTTACAGCATTTCCCTTCAGGTCCTAGCCTTAAAACCCAGCTCGACAACTTGTTAGCATGTGACCCAGTACGAGTTACTTAAACATCTCTGTTCTGAGTTTCCTCCTATGTAAAATGAGGGTACTAATTGCACCTACTAAGAAAGTCGCATGATAATTAGATGAATAAATACATGTAATGCACCTAAAATAGTTTCAAGCACATAACACGTGTCATTCAAGAACTGGAAAAAAATATGATGGCAGAAGTTTTGTGGAATAGGTAGTTGTGTTTAGAAGCATGAGTTAACAATAGAGCAATGGTTTCTATTATTTAGAGCTGGAAAAGATATACTCGGGACGTAGTGTTCACAATTCCCAGTCTTTCAATTTACCTGGTCTTTGTGTAGTCATGTTTTGCATGATGTGTCAGACTCTGACAGATTTCAGTGCCTCTTACTTTATCATAGGTTTGATCATGAAAGTTTGTTAAGGGGCTAGGCTAGATGAAAAATGGACTGCTACCAAAGATTTTTTTTTTTTACTACTATAATAGGTCTCAAATAAGGTATAATATGTATGGGCTTTAAAATTTTTTATCAGATAAATGGTTTCTTTTTATACATCATGTATTCTCTGATTATCCTTAGCTAATACACTGACTAGCAGAAAGCTAGGCACTCTGCAGAAATTGACAAGAATTGAGATGATCCATATATGTTAGCTGTTTTAAATGACACTATTTAGGAAGATTAGCTATTATTACTTTATTAACAACTGCATAAAGAATTAAGCTATGAGACAAAATAATCTAGCTTAAAAACCAAGTATCAAGACTATTAGATCCATACATAGTCATAGCCTTTAGTTCACGATTAGTAGTCAAAAGAGACTTTAGAATCCATATAATCTAAGCTCATAGATTTTACACTTGGGTAATCTGGAATTCCCAGTAGTGAGCATACATTACCTAGGGAAATCAGTTATGCAGTCACAGAATCCTAACCAGAAACCAGGCCCCTAAACTCTTGGTTCAGTATTTTTAATTTTAATCTATTCCAAATGATCTCCTTGTTGCAAGGATCAACATTGCTTGGTGATTAAATTGAATGTTTCATTTTATAGATGGCAAATGAAAAATATTAGGTCACTTTTGATTAAATGCTAAATATCTTTCTTGGCTCATTGCCTCTTATATTTTTCAAATGATTTATTGTACAGAGATCCTCAGTGATTTGTGTTCCCCACAATGCAAAGTGAAAAGAGGCTCAGCTGCAAAATTAGGGACACTACTAGTAACAATGTTAAAGTTCTCCCCATAATAATTTAGCAGAATGGAAATGGGAGTAGGCTTTTTAAAATTTTGTTTTATTTTAGTTTTGCCTCTAACCTTTTCCTTTTGCGCTATTTCTTTCCTTTTGCACTATTGTCATCTTCCTCCCTCAAAAGAGACCCAACAGATCATCCTGTCTTTGCTGTTGACACTTCTTAGCGTTGAGTGTTTGAAAATACCAAGCTGAACTTCAGCACTGTCAAGACTAACCTGAGCTTTAAATACCACATCACTGCAGGCAAATGGTATACATTTATGAGGAAGAAAGGAGCTCCTATATTTATCTTACTAATGTGATTTTTATGGATGAGTAAAATACACTCAGTGTCTCACACTCATTCTGTCCAAGGAACTGCCTTGTGGGGCAGGGATATTTGGTGTTTGATTGAAGATGGTTCCTTGAAGATAATCCAAACTGAACTGGCATTTTTTAAATCCTGAAAATAGCATTAAATTCTGCTTCAATGCAGTGGCTCTCAAAACCCAGATTACTTTTCTTTAGGAACTTCCATTAATGCTGAAAATCTTCAAAATGTCTCTCACTGCTGACAGAACAATACTAATAAGAAGAGTCTGAGCATTGGCAAGAGTTACAGAATGTCAAGTAATTTAAAGGATCACATTAATAATTCCCTTTTGTTTTGGGATCCAGTAGTACTGAGATTGAGTAACTCTTTCCCATTTCATTACCTGGTGAACTGCCTTTCCTCCATTCCTTCCCCCAAAATCTCTTCTTCCCTGCAGCCTTCCCAAATTCCCCCAGGCAGTTAGTATTTCCCTCCTCTCTGAACCTAAAGCACATTGAACATCACTTGAACTGCATTTGTCACACTGTGTCACTATTATTTATTTCCCATCTGTCCTCACTGGAGTATAGTAACTTGGGTCTTGGTCATCTTTGTATCTTCAGTGCCCCTGACACAGGGAACCATCAATATCTGTCTTAAATTGTTGGTCTAGTAGCTTTATTGCATTCCTTCAAATTAATTAAAGAAAAATTAATACAGGAGTCACAATAGCTAATAAAATTAAATATTATATAAAAATTAAATATTAAATAACAGTTCATGCCCCTATGACCAAAATATGGAAGAAGTATAAACATCTATACACACTGAATTAGGTCCACAGTCTTTTATCTGAAACTCTTGAGGATAGCTGTGTTTCCAAATTCAGAATTTTAAATAAATTTTAGAATATGACATCTTGTAAATGGCAAATTATTTAATATTCCCACCATGGTCTGGTTCAGCATCCCCCTAAAACACATTAATATTTCTGCAGTGTAAGTATGAATATTCATCTTCAAGAAGAATAAAGATACAAATGATCTCATCAATTCAGATTAGGTTTTGCCACCAAATGAGTTTGCCACAAACTTATGAAAAATGTTTTGGTTTTCAGAGTATTTTGAATTTTAGAATTGTGAATAAGGGATTGTGGACACGTATAACAAAATCTATTTGGTGCTTTATCAAGTCTCCTCTTTAAATGCACTCCGAACTGGATTTGGAACAAGATACTATTATTTCTTAGAAAAATACAGTAACAGAATAAAATACTCTTCATATCTGTCAGTAGAATTTAGTCTATTTCCAAAATCTTTATTCCTATAATAATTAATCTGTATTGTTTATCTTGTCAGTAAACTGGTAAAAAATCATATTGAAAAGCTTGTGTATAATAGTCTTATCAAATAAAATACAGCAAGAAGAATGCTTTCACACTGTAATCACTTAGAAAACTTCAATTAACTCATAAGGCAAAAGTTTTAATTAACAGATATGATATATTATATATTGTAATCTGATTATTGTTTCTCTTTTAATGCCCATACCAAAGAGGATGTTTATAGTCAATCTATGTTTTAAAACGTAGGTTTTGTTATTATTTAGTATGTTGAGCCAATAGATCAGGAGACAATTGCCACTGAAAAGACAGCTTGTTATAATCACTAAGCTCCCAAGAAGGGGCATGCCACACCATGTAAGGCCACACACGGAAGCACCAGCCTTCATCAGGCAGAACGAGGAAGAGTAGATACAGACAAGAAACTTTACTGTGGTTTCCATGGGAAGGAACAAGCAAGGTAGGGTAAGCAGGCTCAGGATTGGCTAGTTTGAATAATTTCAGTGGTCTCTGGGATGTAGTGACTGTCCCTAGTAGCCTGGTATCTGGCCTTAAAGTGATTAAGGCAGGTGGATCATGGCCAAGAGTGTAAGAGCCCTTTAAAGGAAGTGTTCGGTGTATGGACTCTGGATTGGTTGGTTTGCATGTGAAAGGCACACTCCCAGATAATTGCTATCTCTAGAATTTAACCAGCCCTGGGAGGGACAGTCCCTCCAGGATCAGCAAGGCCTTGAGATGGCAAAGCATCAAATACAGAAGCTAAAAACTGTGATTGTTACAATCTACAGATGCATAAAGTATACAAATTCAAAACAAAAATCAAATTAAGAATTATTTCTTTACTCTATTGGCTTTATTTTATTATAGTCTTTTCTTATTTCATTGTAAGAACAAATATATTCAAATTACTACTTTTTTAACCTCTTTTTTCATTTTTAGTTTAAAAGCTAAATCATGCTCAAAGTGTGATGCATTTTGGCATATAGTAAGTACATCCTTAAGGAATGTTAATCCTCTTCCCTCGCCATACTTGCTCTCTTTCCATTTTTAACTCATTTACTAAATATTTCTAAAGATACCACTGTGTTCAATGCTAGACACTAAGGATGCACTTTTTAATCTTTACAGAGGGAACTGTCTAAAAAGGAATGCAGATATTCAATAAATACCCACACACAGAATTAACTATTCGGCATCCTGAGGTGCCAGAAGTAGGTACTGCCAGGAGGCATTATGCCCTCATTAGTCTGGCTTAAAGGCACATCATGTAAATAATTTTTAATATTATTTAAATTATTTACTTTTATGCATTTTGCAAAGTTTGGACTTGAAATCTTCCAAAGCTGGCAATCAATAGAAATTTCTTTTAAAATTTTGATGTGACATATTAAAAATATATCATGTGATGAAATTTATGAACAAGATATAAAGCAGATTTCTGAATTACGGTTTTCCATTATTCCTTTAAAACTGTTCCATTATGTTGTGTTTAATGGGTACATACTATATGCTCAGAAATATTTGCTGGGAAATTCCAGGTAATACAAAATATAAAGTGTGACTGGTTTGATGATTCAGTGCTTTCCTGGGTAATTTGATTTTTTAAAATCTTTCATTCAGTGAAACATTAATTGGTATTTTGAACAGTTTCAACTATTTATAAATGTGATTATTTCAAAACCTAATATTAAGTGAGATACTATAGAACTATGAGCAAAATAGTGCTGTCCTTGGCTGTTATGCATGCAGGGTTAACAATTAACAGCCATCCTTCAAGCACAAAACAGATGTAGCAGAGATACTGTTTGATTCTGTGGTCAGAAAGGTCACAGCTGTCTTTCAGTATTGTTCCTGCTGATGGAGTAAGGCTTCCTTTGTCCTCGGCCTCAGCCTTCACATTCTCAGTGTGTGATGGCCCCTGACCAAGGACAGGAAGCAAACAACAGCAGCACCTCCAGTGCCTTACTCCCCCTGCCTTGCCTGTCTTCCTTCTTTAGTATAATGTGCTAGTACCCTGTAATCTCTGTTCCAGAGTGGTAACAATAATTGTTTTTGTAAATATAATAAAACCCTTGGTCTAGGAGAGAGCTTAAAGGGGTATCTAACTTGTCCTTTTATTTACATATCTGATTAATAAAAATTTTGTGCAGGTGCATGTAGTTCAAAAAAAGCAACTTACATGATAAGGCTTTTACAATAACAATAATAGTGTTAGTTCTCTACATAAATTATCATTTATCACAAGTGTCTCCATTGACTTGTCATAAATACTCTCCAAATAAAGAATTTCTGTGAAACATAGCAGCTACATTAGGGACTATTTTTTAACCAATCTATCTCCATTCATCTTTTGTAGATAAGCTTTCTAATTTTTTTCAATAATTCAGCTTCTGAATAGACACTCATAGTGCTTGCTCTTTGATATATTCACTATTAAATGACTTATTGTACATCATTGCAACAATAAAATTTAATAATTTTTGTAATATTAGTACTTTCTCTATTTTGATATATATCATCCAAATATGATAAATTTTCCAATAAAGATTATCTCCCTGATTATCTGAGGTTCCTGACTAGACTGAGATGAGACCACAATGTTCTTAGTTTCATTTTCTAATAACCTTTTCTTTCAGTTTCTTACTAAAGGAGTTGTGTGTGCTTGTTCCTTTGTGCTATAACCTAAATGTCTTCTCAGAGCTCAGGACAATGAAGGCCCTACCAGTTTTTAGTTCTAGCAAAGATGCTGAACTCTAAATTAGGCTGAAATCTCTCTTTACTTAAGATTTCTTTTTTTTTTTTTTAACATTTTTTATTGATTTATAATCATTTTACAATGTTGTGTCAAATTCCAGTGTTCAGCACAATTTTTCAGTCATTCATCGACATATACACACTCATTGTCACATTTTTTTCTCTGTGAGTTATCATAACATTTTGTGTATATTTCCCTGTGCTATACAGTGTAATCTTGTTTATCTATTCTACAATTTTGAAATCCCAGTCTATCCCTTCCCACCCTCTACCCCCCTGGTAACCACAAGTCTGTATTCTCTGTCTGTGAGTCTATTTCTGTCCTGTATTTACGCTTTGTTTTTGTTTGTTTGTTTTTGTTTTTTAGATTCCACATATGAGCGATCTCATATGGTATTTTTCTTTCTCTTTCTGGCTTACTTCACTTAGAATGACATTCTCCAGGAGCATCCATGTTGCTGCACATGGCATTATGTTGTCAGTTTTTATGGCTGAGTAGTATTCCATTGTATAAATATACCACATCTTCTTTATCCAGTCACCTGTTGATGGACATTTAGGCTGTTTCTATGTTTTGGCTATTGTAAATAGTGCTGCTATGAACATTGGGGTGCAAAGATTTCTTGAGATTAGAGAGCTAATGCTATTTAAAATCCAGATTAAATGACATCTTTACCAGTGCCTGGCCCTTAAGATCAGTCATGATAGAATTTAAGTTTCAGGAATCCCTCTACCTGAGCAAACTCCCATCTTTATATTAAAAGCAGTCTGTGTAGACTCAGTGTTTCTCAAAGTGTGATCTGTGAACCACCTGCATCAGAATCTACTGGAGCATTTATTAGAGACACTTATTTGGTGGCTATAGTCAGATGAATACTGTCTCCCAGAAATTTATGTCCACCTAGAACCTCATTGGATGATTTGGAAATAGCATCTTTTCAGATGTAATTAGTTAAGATGAGGTCACACTGGATTAGGATGGGCCCTAAATCTAATGATGGGTGTCCTCATAAGAAGAAATGTAGCTACCGTCCAAGGAATGCCAAGGATTACAAAGAGCTATCAGAAGCCAGCAAAGGGCAAAGGAAGATTCTTCTACGGAGTCTTCAGAGAGGGTGTGGCCCTGATGACACCTTGATATCAGACTTTTGGTTTTCAGACTATGAGAGAATAAATTTCTGTTTTAAGTCACTCGGTTTGTGGCAGTCCTAGGAAACTAATAAAGTGGCCTCACCCCATACAAACTGAATTTTGAGGTTGTAGCTTAGAATTGTAAATTTTTTAAAAAGCCTCTTAGATGCTTCTGATGTTCATGTAAATGCTTACTGGAGTGGGAACATCATAATAGCAAGGAAGGTATCTGTGATGGTCAATTTTATGCATTGATTTGACAGAACTATGGGGTGCTCAGATATTTGGTCAAACTTTGATCTGGGTGTTTCTATGAGGCTGCTTTTGGATGAGATTAACATTTAAATTGGTAGCCCAAGTAAGGAAGATTGTCCTCCCTAATGTGGGTAGGCCCCATCAAATCCAGTGAAGAGTTGATGGAATACTTTTTTTCCCCTGCCTTTGGATTCAAACTGAAAAATTGGCTCTTCCTGGGTTTCCAGCTTACTGATTCACCCTGCAGATATTGGGACTTACCAGCCTCTATAATTGCATGAGCCAATTCCTTATAATCAATTATACTATATATATATATATATATATAAAATACACACACATCCTGTTGGTTCTGTTTCTCTGGAGAACCTTGAATAATACAGCATCTTATTATGCTATTATCTTGGGGTAAATGCTTTCCCATGCTGTTGGTCTGACTCCACAGAGTTGTTCTTGCCACAGTTACCAACAATTGGAATGTGGCCAGGTCCAGTAGTCTCTTTCAAGTCCCTCTCTTAGTTGACTTTCTTGTTGACAGTTCCCTCCTAAAACAATCCCCTTGACTCTGTGACGCCACACCCACCATGCTCACTGAATCTCTGGCTCTTTTTGCTTCACCTTCTTGGCAATCCCCTTCTTTGCCTATCCTTCAGTGTTGTGGTCCTTCGTGTCCAGCCAAAGGCCACTTCACATAACACCTCCCAACTCTCCCTGGAAAATATATTACTGTACCTTAGCTTTGAATAACTCTATGCTAACAATGCCTAAATCTACCTCAAGCCCAGATCTTCCTCATGAGTTCTGGACACATACATTGATCTGCCTCTTGTAGGCACCACCAGCAAATCAGCTTTGATGTATGCAATATGGAAATCATTGTTTTCCTCCCCCAAACTGCAGTTCCTGTGTTTCCTCCTCAGTGAATGGTACAACAATCTACCCACTGTCAAAACTAGAAATCTAGAGGTTTCCCTAGATTCCTCAGTCTCCTTCATATGCCAATCTAGCTAATCACTAAGTCCTATTGATTCCAACTCCCAAACAGTCTTCAAATCTGTCCACATCATTTCTTCTCAGAGAAATTACCCTAATCCAGGTCAGCAGCATCTCTTGCTTGGATTGTTACAGAGGCTCATAACTTTCTTTTTATTCTTTTTCTTCTATTTGGTCAACTTCTATCCATCTGCTATACAACACAACATCTTTCAGTTGCTCACCACTGACTCTTAGGATCAAATCCAGACTCTTTAGTGCAATTTCTGAGGCCCTATCAGACATGATCCCTGCTTACCTCCCCAATGATATCTTTTTCCACTTGCCCTCACATTCTTTGCTCCAGATACTCCAAGCTTCTTCCCATTTCCCTGACATGTTTTCCCTTACCTTTAAGCCTTTACACATGTTGTTACTCTGCCCTGAAAAAGCAAGCAGTTCTAATTTGTATACTATAAAAATGGTTCTGTTTCCCCAACCAAGGCTGTAAAATATAACCATCAAATATTATGATCTTGTATATCCATCCATTATACAATTATTAGCCAAACAGCATTGCTGGAAGTCTAGGGGTGTATAGATCCTTGTATTAGGTAAGGGAGAGATACTGTAGAACTGAAATATAATCATAGTCCTCAGGAAGCTCAGTCTTTTGAGAAAGAATATAATCTTAGGGAAGGAGGAAAAAAAATCCATGAATACTTGTGTAAAAACCTTAAATTACTGGAAAATAAAAATAAGTGAAATTTAGAATATTATAGTTATAAGTTTAAAATGCAAAAGGAAAAAGACTGAAAGAGTCAACAGAGCAGGATCAGAAGAGTTGACTTAAGCCAGATCATGAAGGCATGAAAGGACATGAATGAAAGGACATGTGAGGGGAGATGGGAAAGAAGAGTTCAAATAAGGGAAATAAAACACTGGAAAGCTCAAAATTATAAATGAGTGATTTATACACAAGATTCAACAAACTCTAATGTTACTGGAGCTATATAAGGTTGCCTTATATTTCAAATGTTATTTAATTCAATGTATATCAGAAAACTACAATGAGGACACTAATTTCTTAATTGTACAAATATTATCAGACAAAGGTTACAAAAGGTAGTGAGCTTATTTAAAATAGAACTAGACCACCCCCACTAGTCAGTTGATTTAAATGGAATCATTACATAAATAATAGTAAAGAAGGAATACAGATAAAGCAACAATCATGAAGGCCCTACTCAAATGACTGAAGATTGAGGCTCACTGGACTAGAGCAATAAGCTTTGCCTAAAGGACTATGGATGATAAAATGAGAAAGAAGGAAGGAACTAGAGGACATATATATCTATGTTATTTGGTGTTAATTTTCTTAGTTTCTGAACAGGAGAAAATAGAATATTTTTTTTTATGTGAAGTAATTTCTTGCAGCAAGATAAGTATAATCAGTCAATGAGAGAGAAGCTGAGTAATGAGGAGAGCCATGAAGTTGGTGGAAGCATGAAGTACATTCTCCTGCAAATGAACGGAAAGGAGAAAATTGGATATGGTGGGTGAATCACACACTTGTGAATCAGAATAGTGGCCAAGAGCTTCAACATTATGGTGCTTTTCCTCAGAGTAGCCAGGAAATTAGGGAGGGGACACACAAAAGAAAGCTGTTGTTTCAATAAAATACAGCTGTTCAATCAAGCACATCTACAACACTGTCAACTGCTGGAGACAAGCACATGATGAGATATAAGTTGGGCTCTGGGACATATATGTTTCAAGGAAGAGGGAAAATTTTTTTAATGTAGGAAGGTATGAAATTAAAGGTGAGAATTCACATTGGTTAGGAAAAATGTGTGGAATCCTATGCATTCGTGGGGAAATTATTAATCATAAATGGGGGTTTTTTTTGTAACATCAGTGGGCACATTTTGATTGACTTAATTGTACAACAAGGGCAGTAAAATAGGTTCTTATCCCTAACACATCAAAACACTGAAAAATAATGTATAAATGCTTTATACTAAGGATGAGAATAACTTTTCCATTCACACTTAGGTCAGGTTAAATCTGTTGAGCATTGTCATTTCAGTCCTTTGATAAAGGAATAATTATTATGGGGTGAAATAGAGACATGAGGCATGCAGCCTGGGAAAGCAAGCAGTCTGCCACTACAGACAGTACTTTGCATTAGGCAAACTGAGTTTTTTACTTTTAATTTCTATTTCTAGTACAGCAAAATCTGTAATGCATTTTATTCCCTTCAATGGAATAATAATAAAATTCATAGGATTTTGAAATCTGTTACTAACATTTTAAAAATGTATCCTAAGCCTCAGCATACTTGTAAATAGGTACTTTGAGACAGCTCAGAGAATACAACCATTTCAGATTCATTTAATTGGCTGTTTCAGACTTTCCCTTCTAAATAAGCCAGCATGCAATTAGTCAATGGCAAGTTTTCACAATAGTTTAACTGGCAACATTAAGGCATCAGCTTAAAACCCATTAAACCAAGAGCTACAGCTGTCTGCTTCTCTGATTTGTTATTCATCATCATACATACCTTCTTTTAAGTCACATTTCCTTTCACATTTACTGATTTAATGAGCCCAAGAAAATGAAAAAGAAATGAAGTTTCAAAAATCTCCTCTGAAGGTTCTTTGAGATTCAAAGTTACACTTCATAGAGCCAGGACTCTGAGTAATCTAAAATAAGAGCTGGCAACAGAGGCTTGCCAGCTGTTACACATTTACCAGTCCAGCTACATTTTTCCCCCCTCCTCTGGGCTGAATAGTTATAAAGGGCCACTCTTAACCTTATTTGGATTAAAATTTATACCATTCACACAACAGGATTGCTTTTTAAATTTTGGGTGTTCATTTTCTTTATTTGGTATTTATATTGAAACCAGATATCTCTGATGTCCTGTCATATTTTAGGAACTATGAAATGCTATCACTGGAAAAAGAAATGAAGCTTGACTTCTTTTCTTGTGAGAATGATGAGATAAAATCGGATCAATCTTTGTGATGAAAAACCTATAAATCAGCAGTTATGGCACATTTGCACTTTTCTATTTTTATGCCATTTGTTGTTTCTTTAAAAAAAAATGTACAATATTATAAAGGTACGTTGGGATCCCCAAGCCCACTCCATGTTTTGAGACTCTCTAAAAGGATTCACAGGATTCAGCATACAGTTGTATCCAGAGCTAAGATTTAATCATAGGGGGAAAGGCACAGGCAGTCTAGGGGAATCCATGTGCAGTCTTCTTTATGTTCACCTCCTCTCATGAGAGGTCACACAGAGCATGCTCTTCCCCAATAGAGAAAATATAGCAACATGCATGTGCTGTTTCTACCCAGGGGGAGCCTAGTATAGACTCAGTGTCCAAGGTTTTTATTGGGGGCTGGTCCTGTAGGCACCCTCTGCTTAGCATGTACCAAAATTCCAGACACCAGAAGTAAAGCAGGATATCAGCATAAACCACATTATGTTGCAGTCTAGGCACAGTGAACTATCTTATTAGTTTGTAAATGGTGGATAAATTCCTCAAATTCAAATTCGCAGACATCAGCCAAGGGTCAACCTTGTAAGCAGGCCTTTCTAAGGACAGAAGTCTCAGATCTGCTGCATTAACCCTTTGCTTCACAAATCTGCACACTTGCAATTATTTTAATTTACAAAAAAAATTACTTAAATTCAGAGAATAAGAAAAAATATTTTTCAATAGATTTTTTAAACAGTTAAAGTATTTGAGAAAAATCTGATGATGTGTATTTTACCTTCAATATAAAGTAAAAAAAGAAAATTCTACCACAAAGGACTTTTTTTTTTAATTGAAAAATACTCTTGAGGTAAAATTTAGCTCTTTCATATAAGTAAATTCAAAAATATTTTCTAAATTATCTTCTGGAATTCTATGAGTTGATGCCTTCCCTCATTGCTCACTGTAAGATTGGATCACTTATAAATGGGATGTCTCATTATTTTGGACATCCATTTACTCAAATTTAAAAGCAGAGTCTGAAAATAATCTACTCATTCTACTGTTTCACCTCTAATTATCCTAAACAATGCAAAATTTAGCAAAATGCTGCTATGAGAATTGGCTTGACATTTCCTTATAGGTCACAAAAATACTTAAACAGCTTTCTTTGATTGTCCAAAATCAGTTTGAGTATTAAGCAAAAGTATTTAGATTAAATAATGTATTTAAAATAGTGAAACATGTGAACTTGAATATATACATGTAATCTTAAGGTCACCGCCAGTGTTATTAAAATAGACCAGGGGATTTTTTGTAATTTGTCGTTGTTATGTTTCAGGGCCCTGTAAACGAAGAAGCAGACACAATCTGAAATGTCAAGTCTAAGATCAATGTACTAATAATTTTCAAAGCTCTTGTGAATATGTGACTTTAGAAATTAACTTACTTGCACCTAGCACTTTCTTCCCTATTTTGATGATTTGGAAACTAGATTTGTTAACACATGGACCAAAAGCCCTTTCCTGCATGGCATAAAGACACATAGACCTCCCCTTGAAATAAGATGCACTATATGAAAGAAAAATGAGTAAACCCTGAAAGATGAAGTATTTACCAAAAAACAGGCTGTGGTAACACTAAATAAGGTTATTTTAAACTAGAAGATAATAAGATAGTGTCAACGCGCAAGTTTAATCCCCCGTTTCTTCACTCTCCACCCAGTTAGCTGTAGGGATGGGGACTTGAGGGCAACATTACCTCACTTACAAAACATTAGAAATTATGATTCTTCCTGCACATCTGACTTTTATTGCATGTGTAGTTGACCCTATGTCACCATCATTAAATAAATCAATCCAGACTATTATGGTAGTATCCATATAAGAAATAACTTGGTTATAAATCAGCTTCTGCACTGTGGAGGCTGTACTTGAGTGACTTTTGATTTAGCGTTATTCTTCAAGTTTCTAAATATGTTTGGTATGTTTCTCCCAATTAGTGGTCGCAGCTTCTTGGGAGAAGAAATGAACACTGAGATCTTCTCCCAAGACCCCTGATGGAGCCCCTGTATTAAGTCAGCCCATCTAAAACATAAACCCCAAATTTGAGACAATCCATCTAGCCAATTTTCTTGATGTGGTAGCAAACAATAGGTAATTGTATGTATACAGATCATTTTCTCAATGCTATGTAGTACAGTGCATAGCATATAGGAAAAGCTTAATAAATATTTATGGAAGGAAATTCTTAAAGAAATTATAAAACTTAACATAGGTTGGGGAGAGGGAAAGTGATACTAATTGACACAAGTTTTCTTTCTGGAGGGCTGAAAATGTTCTCAAATTACATTATGGTGATGGGGCAGAAATATGTATACTGAAAACCACTGTATACTTTAAATGGGTGGATTTTCTGGTATGTAAATTATGTATCTCAATACATATATCTCAATAAAGCTTTAAAAAGACTTAACACATACGAATATATGGTATTACATAAAGTATGGTGATATATAATGTTTACCTTAAAACAGTCAGACTGATCTACTTTCAAATTCATGCTCTGTTACTTAGTTTTATGGCTAGAATAATTTAATATAATACTAATATAAAAACTTTTCTATAACATTTACTAAGTGCCAGGCACTCTTCTAATTACTTTGTATATATTAGCACATTGTCTCACAACAACCCTAAGAGTATGCATTATCATTTTCTCCATTTACAGTTAAGAAAACCAAGGCACAGAAAGGTTAAGCAAATTGTCCGAAGTCACACAGCTGGTAAGCGGCCAAGCCAGGTTTAACATCAGACAGTCTGGCTCCAGAGACTATGCTTGTGACCACTTCGTCTTACTGCTTCTCTGCTACTTAATTTTTCTGCTCTGTTTCTTTACTGTAAAAATAGGATGATAATACTTATTCTCATATCATTTTCATAAAGAATAATTTAATAACAGAAGCAAAATGTGGAAAACTATTGATACAAAATAGGGGCTCAATACATGAAATTTTCCTTCTGTGACCATAGGGAAGGGCGCAGGGCACAACCATTAAAAGAATGACACAGTAATTAGCATCAAGATGGTGGAAGATTCAACTCCCAGTAGACCTTGAGCTTCATGATACGCTCTCTCTGTAATACAACAGGATGCTAAATGGCCCTCCCACAGGTGCCATGACAGTTTCAAGGCTGACTATAAAAGGTCAAAAAGTGGGTGATGGCCGAATTCCTGGGAATCCCAGATCCTTCCCCAAAGTAGCTGGATGATCCTCCCACTTGTTAGCATATGAAGTTATTGAGCCCATAAAAAACAACAACACTGTACTCCTTGGTGTCTCTCTCTCTCTCTCTCTCTCGCTTTCTGAGACATCCCACACTCTGTCTATGGAGAGTGTATCTCTCTGAATAAACCTAGCTTCACTCTATTATGGCTCACTCTTGAACTTTTTCCTGTGTGAAGCCTGGAACCTGTAACATGGCCATCCTCTCCAGCCCCATTTTCCTGTATCCCTTCCTCCTTCTTTTTGGTGGCTTCCCCACCCAATCAGCTCAGTGAAACACCAGTCGACAACTCCTAGAGACTGATTTTCTCTAGATTAAACAGCCTTAGGTTTTGTTTTTTTTTAATTCCTCACAAGAGGAGAGGAAGGAAAGCTTTCTTAAAGACTAATGGAAATTTCAATTTCATATATTGCATAAATGTGTTAAAGGATAAGAATTGGAGATAACAGGTTTTCCACTCCTTGGCATCACCACCCTGTTTCACCAACAGCATCACCACCGTGACCCATTCCCCACCCCTATCCCCCAACACACAGTCTTCCTGTGACCATCACTATGACAGGAGTGGCTTGAAGCATGACTAACACAGCTGCATACAGAATCAGAGGCAAGTTCTTGGTTTTAGCTCCAAATAAGTTTTTGCAACTCATAGCAAGGGTCATTGTTGTGAAAGCCAAGGATTCCAATTCGGAAGACCTGAGTATTTTGAAATCAAATGACTAATCTCTAGAGGAGACTAAGTCTAACATAAATTTTATATCATTTAACAAATAGACTGAAAAGAAAAAAAATATGATGAACTACATACCCTATCCCTGAAAATAAGATAAAAGGATTGGAGGGAGTTCTGTGGAGGATGGAAGACAGTTTAAAAATCTCTGAGGTCCTGAGAAGGGGCCTGATACCCTACACCCTTAGGCTGAGTACAATGGTCTGGGGATGTGAGATGATTTTGGATAATCCAGCCAGACATGTTTGAGGCTATCTGAGGGAAGAGATAAAGCCTAAGGAGATGATGAATGCTTTAGAGATGCTGTCTGCTCCAGTATGTGCAATAGCCATCAGATAGAAATGACTGAGGGGTAGGTCTGGGTAGTGAGGACCTGAGACAGAAAAGCATTATTCTCACACACCTCACCTTGACCCTCAGCAGATCAGGTGAACCTCTGACAGTATTCTGAGCTCCTTGGGGTAAGGTGGAAAGAGCTGAGAGTGAAGTATTAATACCAGATGGGTCTAAGATATAAGGAGGAAAAGCAGAGGGAAGCAGGGTAGAAATAGACCTATATGGATCTGATAGTAGGGTTTATGGGACTGCAACATCTCAGTGACTATGCTGAAAATAGACCCACAAGCAAACCAGATGATTTCCATCACAGCCCATGCTGGTACACATCAGAGAACAGCTTAGGCCCCAATCCATCCTCCCTATAGAAGTCTGGCTGTCACATGTGCACCTGAACCCCCTGAGCTTTGCCTAAGTTAGAGACCTGAAAAGAAAGAAGTCACCACACAGACTGAATTTACTTGAGGATAACTGATAACTGCCATCAGGTAGAAGAGAGACTTGCCCTAGAAATACCTTCATTTATAGAAAAATAAATTTTTGTAGAAGTGAGCTATGACCTATGAAAATATACCATGTGTCTTCTGGTCTGAAGGTGACAGAGATGGCAAATAGATTATTGTGAAAAGTAGTTGCAATTGATTAGCATACTTGATGATATGGGGAAAGAATCTCTTCTTTAATCTCTTCTTTATTGTGCTGATTTGTCTTCTATTCTCAGCCCCTAATACCATTAGCTTATCAGTTCTTGGCGATTGTAAACTACTACCTCAAAGATCACAAATAACTTCAGAACTCTAACACCCAGTGACGATGGGCATCTGCTTCTGCTCTCTGTAGTACCCAGCCCTTTTGAACAATTCATCTCCTGCCCTATGTGAAAGTAGAAGTTTTCCATGATGTTCTGCTGATCACTTTTGTTCCCTTGACCACTCCCAAAATGTCTCATCCTCTTCCCATTTGCTTAGTTGAGCTGAGGGCTTCAGTCCTTAAGGAACCAAATTCTACCAACAATCAGTGAGCTTAGCAGAGGACCCCGAATCCCAGATGAAATTCCAGCTGTAGCCAATACCTGCACTGCAGTCAATACCTGCACTGCAGTCTTGTGCAACACTGAGAAGAGGATCCAGCTAAGCCATACCTGGACTCTAACAAATAGAAACTATGCGATAGTAGCCTTGCATTGCTTTAAGATACAGAGTTTGTGCTAATTTGTTATGCAGCAGTAGAAAATTAATACATGGTCTTAATACACTGTTATTTTGTATAAATTATGTGCTTTGGTTCAGTCTGTATAAATGTTTTACTTTTTACTTGACCTTTAATGGGCAGTCAAGGTCACAGTAAGTCACCTTTCCTAAATGAAATTTCCAGATTTTACCCTGGCAGAAAGAATGAATAAAATGGCTTAAGCTTCCTGGCAAATTGAGCTATTTGTCTCTTGATTCAATGTCTAAAATCACTTCTTAATCCCAAATATAAACTGACTTAAACTCTTGCCAAATTGTCTTCTCTTAAAAATTTAACTGTTAATCCTATTATTTTGCCTAATGGGGAAAAAGTGAACACTCCAAAAGCTTTCCTTTGAAAAAGAATTCTCTCCTCCAGCTGCAGTGATTACAAATTAAATCTCTAAGAATTAGCACCATCCATTTTACCCAGAAGAAAAGCCACCATGGCTTAGGTTAGATTGCAGTTTTCATTCTTCTCCAGCATTCTGATCTTGACAAGGCTTGCTTTTTTTTTTTTTTTTTTTTTTTTTTTTTTTTGGTAAGTGTGAGTTACAGTGTTCTAATTCTCAAGAGATTCTATCTTGGGGTCAATTTCTCATAACATCTTATGATTTTAGGTCAATTCTTTTGTGGAAACATAACAGGAGAGGCCATGCTTAGAATCATAGGGACAGAATCACAGACTTGACTCAAGAAATAACTCTATCTTATGGATCCCATTTCTGAAGAATCTGTTTGAATGTTCCTGTTGACAGCAGATTCACTGCTTCCTGTCAATCAATCTCTTCTGGCTTTAGAGAGCAGTTATGAATAAGTTACTCAAAGTTATTCTTTTAAAAGTTCTCAGTCTTTCTAAATAAAAATAATCCCATATTTAGTGATTATTCATAATAATGGCAAAAAATAAGTCATAGAAACTCATTTTCTTATCCATTTCCACAAAAGAAGGAAGAATGAAATGATTAACTTTTTTGAACACTTCTCCCATCTCCATTTTCCCACTTGGCATGATTCTCAGATTTGTGTTGACCAGTCACATGCCCACAACAGGGAAAATCTAGGAATACAGCAAGCTAATAAGTAATCTAGTAATATAGCTGGCTACTAGTAAAATAGTGGACCAGGGGAAGAAGCATCTACCTAGTGCAGGTTGTTAACTAACTTTTCTAAATACCGTGATGAAAGCACCTACTCTGATAGAAAACATGGGCCCCTAAAGGCTACTTTTCACACAGCAGGCCACCTAACTCCTTAAAGGAAGGTCCAAAGCAAGAGAGGCAAGGGTATTTCTCCCAGTCTCTGACAATCATTGAAAATCTATTATGGTCAAGGGAATACTCTTGGCATCTTATGGAACATAAGCACTTATAAACTCTATGAGGAGACAGTGTGACTATAGAAATGTTTATAAAGACAAATCAAGACAGCATTATGAAAGAGGTCAAAGTGTAGTCCATGATTATTTCATTCATTCCACCAGTGTTTGTTGGGTGTTTCCCTCTCTGAGGGGTTTTAAAGACATCCAAGGCAGTCCGAGTCCTCTGGCTCTCCAGGTAACAGTGGTGTGGTTCCTGTCATCAACGTTCAGTGTTGCATGTTCCTTTCAGGTAACTCATCAGCACTGACTGCATGTTATTTTGTTTCACATTGATTTAAGTATGTGTCATCTCCAATCTTTCACTATAAGGCTACCCCTATTTTTCTTTTTGGCCATTTCATTCCTACTAATTGTGGGAATACAAGTACTTCCAATTAGCTGGTTTTATCATCAGCTAAGCTACATATGCCCTTTCTGTTCAAACTAAGAGCATAGCCACTATTTAATGAGTGCCAAACACTTAACATTCATTACATTTATTTCTTATAACAACCCTGAAAGGTAAATATTATGATTCCCATTTTATAGATGCAGAAATTGAAGTTGAGAAAGACCAATGACTTCCTCAAGTCTAAGAAGAAGCACTGAATTTAGAATCAGATAACCTGAGTTATAACTTTGTGAGCTGTATAATCATAAGCAAATGAGACTTACTTTCTCTGTATCTCAATGTCCTCTTATATAAAGGGAGACAAAAAGTACCTATCTCACTGGGTTGCTGTCTGGATAACATGAGATACTAGACATAAAGTTGTAAAGCATCATCCAAATGTAAACACTGCTGTTACAACTTCTACATAACTAGCACATCAGATTTTTAAGCCTATACAAAGTATGCCATTGCAAATAACAAGATTAAAAAAATCTCAGTAGTAGCATAACATTATCCTATTGAAATGTTAATATATACTTGAACTAACTGTTTAGCTCAGTTTACTTCTATAGCTCAAAAAAAAAAAAAAAGTCACCTTATCATAATATTCTATTAGCTGCAAAACAAAAAGAATTGACATGCCCCTGGAAGTACATAAGCAAAAATTATTGACATCTAAATCCACAGTTCTTTTTGGTACATCTTGTTCTACCTTAAAGATATAATGGAACTAGGATAGATCCAAAAAAGGATATTAAACTTCAACAAACACACATTCAGTGATTGCTACACTCCAAACACTGTGCTAGGCATTAAGGAAATTGAGATAAATAAAGCAGAGTCCCTAAACTCAAGTAATTCCTGGCTAAAAATAGACCCTGCTTATCTGGAAAAATGAATACTCTGCTGTTGTGTCAATATACAGTAAGAATAAGAAAATCAGAAAACTGGCCTTACCCAACAAATGATTGTATTATTAGTCTGCTTTACATAATGAATCCAAACTTACAGAATCTATTTCTCTGGTTGGCTGACTTTAAAAAAAATAAACAAGAATATTTTAGGCAACTCATAAATAACAAATGAGAATTGGACTATTAATAGAAAGTAAATCATGACAGCATATAACATTTAGCTTTTTAGATTGATGCCATGGACTATATTCAGGCCCTTCTACAAGCCCCAGTTCTACTGTCAGTGACATAATACCGTCTTGGCCAAACCGAATGAAGAATGGTGATTCTTTTGATTGTATATTATCTTTAATCATGAAAGATACTAAAAGGTTTAGGTAGAGTATTTCTTACCATTCCAAAATCAAAGAGAAGTTGAAAAAATACAAAAACCTTTGTACATTAAATAGATTTCAAAAAATATGTCACAAAATAACAAGGCAATAGTTAGAGGTCCAGTGGTCAGTGGTGTTATTGCTTGTACTTAAACCTGGAGGTGCCGGTAGATTGAGCAAGACGGGAGTAAGGCATAAAGGTTAACAACAATGGTATACCTTGCCAAACAAAAACCTAGATTTGGTAAGAAGAGAGAATTTGCATCATGAGTTTGGACTCCTAAGCTGCTATTTCTTTAGCTGTGTATTTCAGTCAGTTTTTGGACGGGGCTACTGCTTATGGTCAACATGCTGAGTGTTGCACAATACCAGGGGGCACAATTTCATACATAGACTATAATGTAAATGTCACTCTCTGGGTTGCATAACATAGTAGCCCTATTCTATGTGTAAGAGAGTGGAGAAGGGGTGAGAAAGGGAAGGATTACCAGGCAGGCCAGAATGCTGTAGGGGAGTAAGGCCAGTAGACACACATGATCTAGCTACCCCTGATCTGAACACCTAAGTTGGAACTATACCAGATATTTACATATACTCTTAGTAGGGATTTGGGGTATATGTAGACAGACACCTGGTACAATTTTCAAACATATACTCCCAAATATCATACTATCATTTTGTCACTTTCCATGGCATTGTGTTAGCAACCTTATAAAACCATTTAAAACTAAGCTATTTAATCTGAATGTTTTAACTTCTTAGATTCCAATGAATTTAAAAATACATGCCCCTGTAGTGTGGAATATCTATAGAACATATTCAGAATGTTTTCCGGATGCATACTCAAAATTCTACCTTATGTGCTGTTGTACCTTTCTTTGTAACAAATCTTAGGAAGGTTTTTGGCTTTAAAGAAATCTGCTATGGTGGTATCACCACATTTGTCATATTAGATCACTTTTGTGTATTTGTAGAAATTCCAGAAATCTGAGTTAAATCAAATGCATCTTACTTAAACAAGTCAAACACATCTTACTTAAGTCCTGAGTATATCATGTGGGATATATATCTGCATGATATTACATTATACTTTACCTCCAACACACATACACACGCACATACACAAACACACATACCCATACACGCAATGTGAGTCTCGAATTCTATAAAGTAACATGGTATTTTATGATATAAATTCAAGAGAAGAATGCTCAGTTAACAAGAGAAGTAAATAATATCACATAAATATCACATTTCTATGATTTTTCAATAAGAGAAAAGTGTTATTTTACAAAGAGACACTATTCCCACACAATCAATATGAATGGCACCTAGTATTATTCACTCAGAGCATGACATTCATTGGTGAAAAAAAGGTTAGTACTTAAGTCGGTAGTATTATAAATGGAAATAAAACTGTTTACTGAAAAATAGAGTAAGTATATTTAAATTGATAATGATAGCAAACATTAAATTAAGTATGAATAATTATAACAACTACTATTTTTAAACACCTCCTACCACTGCTGTGTTTGATACTTTATCATGCATATTGTTCATTTATATTTTTGACCTTGTAAAAATGACATCATTTAGTTCAGAGTTTGCATCTGGGACTCAAATCCAGACTATTTAAATCCAAAGCTCGCAAACCTGCATTGTACTATCTATGGAAATAACAAAAAATATTTTATTTTTAAAATATAGTGATCCTAAGAAATAAAATAGAACTTTTGTTCTTGCTTTTTTTTTTACTTTCCTACACTTGCCTGGAAAATACTTTTTAATTCCAGTTCACCTGGACTTAGGAGACCATTCTATCCTTATTATTTTTAAATAGAATTTCATGACAGGGAGCCTTTTGGATGGAACTTCAACAGATGACAGGTTCAACGTAAATACTTTTGAACTATGGAGCCATGCTAGCTGTCAACCTTTGGGTAAGGAAGACACACCAAAACCATCTTTTCGCTGCTTAAATTTTCCTCTTAGCTTATCACTACATCAGTATTCCTTACAAAGAAAGTTATTTAAATTATGGGAGTGTTTTCATTCTACTTTAGGACACACACACAATTATTTAACCTCTGTGGGGTTCAGTTTTGTCATCGGGAAAGTGGGAATAATGGCTTTGATTTAATATATTCAAAGTAATTCTTAAAATGACATATCATACATATGTCAAGTTTTAGGTGAAGGAAAGACAAGCTGATGATATGTGTTTCATTGTAGTAAGCATTTATTCAGCAAATATTTAAGAAGCATCTTTTAGGTATAAGGCCCCTTGAAGGAAACAAGAACGAAACTGAAAGAGTGAGCAATGTATAAAGATGAAACAAAAGGAGACTCTGTAGCATAGCCTTATTCTATAGTGGAAAATGATAAACTTACCAGTTACTCCAAACAAAAGAATATAGATAAATCAAACACCATCTAGAACACATTACAATATCTGATTTTTAATTAAAAATTAGAAGCATCTTTTAGCTAAGTTCTTTTTTTAATTGATGACATGATGTTTTATAATCACTTTGCAAAGCAACAGAATCTAAATGGCAAAGATAAGCATTCTGAGTATTTAAAAGAATCATCTTACTCAGTGTGTTTTAGTTTTGTTTTTTGGGGTTTTTTTTTGGCTACTGGAATATGAGGGGCCGAGGAAGAGTGTTCCCAACACTATTTGTGACCACCCCTTCTTTCCTCTTCTCCCTAGCACGGTTAGTCAGATTCGTGCAAACCGCGTAAGTTGAAAAAGCTTATCACTGCCCAGTGATCACTGTTCCAGCCAGGACAATGAGGGTTCATCCAAAAGCACTGCTTCCTCTCTGCTATTGACAGGAAACCCTGCCTGTGACTAGCTGTACAAACCTTGCTCAGTGCTGGCAGGGCAGCAGCTGGAGACTTGGGAAGAAAAACAATTTCTAAACTTGGTGTTTGTGCAATAAAGTATCAGGTGGTGATGAGATGGGAAGGTTAATTGGGGATTTTTAAAAACACTCGTGTCACCATAGTCTTCCCCAAGCTGTACAGAGAATTGTGATATTCACAAAAGAACTTGTAAAAAGTACAAAATGAAATAATTTTCAGTCTAAGACAGCTATGAGGAGCTTAGAAACTTTGCATGTAAAGAGATGTGGTGAGGTTCCATAATAGAATGACAAATGCATTAAAATGGAATAGCTCTTCCAAAGGACCTTTCAGAAATGGGTTTCAAATGCTTGAATTCTTATGTTCAGTTTTAGAAGAGTGTGTTGGATCCCATTTTGAAAATTGTTCTTAAAAAATGTGTACCAAACTGCCTTTAAAACATCACCAGGGAAATACTTAAAGTGAAAAGCACCAGTAATTGAAGAACTGAACATCTCACTTTCATGCAGCATTTTTCATCTATATTACCTGAAAGAAATGAATTTAATTATGTGAATTTTGTTTAGACATCTGATTGGAGGCATCAGAGTTAAAAAATGAACCATATCTTTGATGTACTAAAACTGAGAAGCTGATGAGAGAACACGGATGGAAATGTCTATCAGGTAGTCAGGGATTTGGACCTACAGTTTGAGAGAAAGACCAGAGCTACTGAAACAGAAAAAAATGCCGAAAGAGAGAAAAGGTGAGAAAGTTGAAAATGAAGTCTCAAAAAAATCTATATTTGGAGGCTGAAGAAAGAAGAAAAAATAATTTCACTGAATGTATATGTAGATAAAAAGAAAAACCAAAAGAATATAATAAACCTAGAGTAAGAGAGGTGACCAGGACTCAGATGATGCAGAGATTAAAAAGGAAAAGAAATAGAAGCGGGTCATCAAAATTGGCAGTTTGGTTTTGACAGTGAAAAAACAATTTCAGTAGACTGATGAGAGCAGCAACTAGATTGCTAGAAGAACCAGACTGTAAATGAGTAAGTGGTCAGGCAGTGGAGGAAACACAATTAGATAATTCTTTCAAAAAATTAAGGGGGAAAAGGAAAAGACACAACCTTCGAGAGGGGAGAAACCTGGAAGACAGCTTCTTGCTCTCCGGGGGAAAAAAAAAAAAACTCAAGCAGTGGAAATTTGAACAGAGAAGAGGAAGGATAGAGATCCTTTCTCCTCAAGGAAACAAAAATCTATTTAAGAAAATAAAAATCCCAAAGAACTAGAAATTAAGATTTGAGCCGTTATTGTACACACTCACGTAGGGCATCCAGTCAGCATTTAGGAATTCCCTGCCCATCAAAAACAGCTGAAGGCTTAAGCCCACCACACAGGCAGTTTGCTGTTTGTTTGCTTTTCCTTTGGTGAGAGAGTCTGAACATCCTGTGGTGAACCAAAGGCATCCCTGCCCTCTCCTGACCTCTCTTCCCTTCAGCCCCCACACCCTAACCCCTCCTCTCCCTCTTTTCCCTCAAACTGAATTTGTCTTGGAAATTCGAACCTAGCAAATTAAGATTATTAAAACAAGCTAGGAAATATCTCTGGCAATCAAGGAGGGATTCATTCTACTGGAAACAGCAGCCAATTTTTTTTTTTTTTTTTTTTTTTAAAGAGAGAGAGAACGAAGGAAAGTTACAGAGGGAATAGAGATAAAACTTGATTACCAGGAGCCTGCCTGGTGGTCCAGTTTCCTGGGTCAACAAGTTGGCCCAACCTTGCAGAGCTGGCTGAAGTATAGAAAGCAGCACAGGCAATCAGCCACATCACTGGAGGAGAGAATGCTTCCCAGCTTTAGGTCAAGGCCCTGTAGGTTAATGCTCCTTACTCAAAACTGAAACCCAAACATGGTAAGAAATGGGGTCTGTGAGTGTGAGAAATAATGCCATTTCTCAGAAATAACACCCATATTGGGATTTTTGTGCCCATGTGCATTCTTATCTCTCCGCTTCAATACCTTTCCTTGCCATCTCTTCCTGCTGAAATCTCCAACTTTAAAATCCAAACACAACCTCCTCATCAAATTTTGTAATATTCACAAACTGGAATCCTTTTCTAAGTGACAGGAACTTAAACCTGGTGGGCGTGCAGCATCAGGAACTGCGTACTGATGCTGGGGACGTTCTCCCTCTGCATCCATCCCCTTCCCCTCTTCAGTCATTCTCTGGCTTTTATTATCTTTATCCATTTATTTGTTTATTCTATCTATTTTCCTACCACAATATAGGATCCACAAACACTGGGACTTCATTTCATTTACAAGCATATTCCTAGAACTCTGAATAGTGTCCAACACATAGTAGGCACTAAGCTCGTATTTGTTAAATTAATTAGTAAACCAATCAATTCTGTCATTTAATACTCACAGCAATTTGTGAGGTAGAAGTTAATTTGCACATTTTAAGGTAAAAATTAATATGAGGAATTCAATGATAGCAGAAAATGAGTAAGTGATACAGGGGGAGGATATAGCTCAAGTGGTAAAGTGCATGCTTAGCATTCACAAGGTCCTGGGTTCAATCCCCATGTACCTCCTCAGAAAACAAATAAATAAATCTAATCCCCTCCCCCACCACAAAAGAATTAAAAAAAATGAGTAAGTGATACAAATAATCCAAGTCCTTCTGATAAAAAGTGCTCTATTCTTTCCATTTAATATCACCTACAGCCCTTATCACGCACTGTCTTGTATGCTTACTTATGTCCTTACCTGCCATACCCATAGGACTGTGAGCTCACTAGGGGCATCAGCAATGGGGCAGGAAGGTTTGGAGGACACACTTGGAGATTAGAGAATAGACCTATTTGTCTGGGAACACTGACAGCCACTGAAGTGGCAATAAGTGCTGGAGGTTTCTTCTATATTCACCAGAGCAAGTGAGTTCTAAACTCTGGGTTCTCAGTAAGTGCAGTTTGTGAACTGATTCCTATGTGTATTAGATTTCTATTGCTGCTGTAACAAATTATGACACATTTAGTAGCTTAAAACAACATAAATTTATTATCTGACACTCCTGGAGGTCAGAAGTCCAAAATAGGTTTTTATAAGGGCTAAAATTAAAGTGCCGTCAGGGCTGTGTTCCTCCTATAGGTTCTAGGAGAATCCTTTTGTAATCTGTTCCAGCCTCTAAAGGCCAGCTGCATTCTGTGGTTGGTGGCCGCCTTCCATCCTCAAGTCCCCTTCTATATCCCAGCGAGCAATCACATCACTCCAACCTCTGCCTCCACTCTTCACATTTCTTTGTCTGACTCTGATTCTCCCACCTCCCTCTTTTATTTATAAAGACCCTTGTGATTACATTAGCCTCACCAGGATAATCACCACTCAAAAGATTTAACTTCCATTTGCGTGCATTTAAATCACATCTGCAGTCAAATGCTCTACCCCTGACCTGTACCTTCACAGTCGTTAGGATATCTATCAACAAAAAAGGCAAGTGATAGCAAATGCCAATGAGGCTGTGGAGAAAAGAAAATCCTTGCACACCACTATGGGAATATAAACTGGTACAGCCACTATGGAAAACAGTATGGAGATCCCTTAAGAAATTTAAAATAGAACTACCATATGATCCAGCAATCCCACTTCTGGGTATGTATCCAAAGGGAACAAAATCACTATCTCCAAGAAATATCTGTACTTCTATGTTCATTACAGCATCATTCACAGTAAGTAAGGTACGGAAACAACCTAAGTGTCCATCAGTGGATGAATGGATAAAGAAAACTTTATCACATATACACACACATATATATACATATATATGTATCAAATATATATACACACACATATATAAAGAGAGACAATGGGATACTATTCAAACCTAAAAAAGAAGGAAATAGTGCCATTTGTAACATGAATAAATCTGGAGGGCATTATGCTAAGTGAAATAAACCAGGCATATACTGCATGGTATCACTTATATGTGGAATCAAAAAAAAAAAAATGCTGAACATATAGAAACAGAGAGTGCTATGGTGGTTACCAGGAGCTGGAGGTGGGGAAAATAGGGAGAGGCTGGTAAAAAGTTACAAACTTCTAGTTATAAAATGAATAAAGTATCAGTAGCTAATGTAATTGTGGCTATAGCTGATAATACTGTATTGTACAATTTCAATTTGCTAAAAGGATAGAACTTAAGTGTCTTCACCCCCTCTAAAAAGACAAATATGTGAGGATGTGAAGTAATGGATGTGTTAACTCCATGGTTGGAATCCTTTCATAATGTATACATATATCAAATTAGCACATTGTACGCTTTAAACATATTATAATTTTGTTTGTCAATTATGCCTCGAAAAAGCTGAAAAGAATAAAATATATCACATCTGTAAAGTCCTTTTTGCAGTGCATGGTAACATATTCACAGATTCTGGGGATTAGGATGTAGACATCTTTGAGGGGGCATTATTCTACCTACTGTATAATATAACATTTATCAGTTCCCATTTGACTAATTATTCATCTTGAACAAAACTGCACCTAGCTCTGTAAACTAGCCTCCCACTATACCCTCTCACCAAAAAGAAAGGAGCACCTGAAAGATCCTATTCTGAATATGACACTGCATTTTCAGCAAGTAAAACTTTAAATAAAATATTAAGTATGATGTTGTATTTTCCCTTTGCCCCAAATGTATTATTTCTATGACACAGAATGAAAAAGACTGAAAATTCTGGGACTCAAATAGTTGTACAAAATCTATATGGAGGCTTCAAGTCTTTATATCAACAGTGCTGTTTAGAGAGGTTTGTAAACCCAGTTAAATATACCACATCTTAGACAAACTACTTAGAAAATAGATCTAATGATTACTGAAAGGAAAATGCTATAGCCCATATAACAAAACTGCAGCTGTGCCCTATACCATATAATTTTCATTTTTTTTCCTTAGGAGAATTATTTGAACACTACAGAAAGTGAAAAGAAATTATTTAAAAATAAAACATAATTTTGTAGGAGAGCAACTTTTGCTTTAGGTAATGATTTTAACTGATAAGGAATCTGGAAATTTTCTCTCCTTCAATGGTGATTCTAATTTTCCCCCATCTTTTCAAGTCTCTCAGTAGAAAGTGGAAAATCTCTGATTCACACCATCTGTTTGTCTCATCCAGTGGTGCATTCCAATCTGCCACAGAAGGCTCGAGACAACCTGCCAATAAAATTCCTGAGATTGTCAAGACACAGAATACCTGTGAAAAAGATTAAGATAAGATTTTTTCATGGTTAAATTCCTCTCACACACCCTCTCTCTCAGAGTACCACTGGCTTCAGCAACATATTTTAGGTAAAACTGGAAAATGCCACACAGAGAGAGCTTTCAATGATTTATTACATAAACAGGCAGTTTGCTAGGTTGGAATCCCTGACTCATTCAGCTGTGGGATAGAAGTCCAGGTTTCCATTTGCATTCATTTAAATGGCAATTAGTTGGTGGCAGGTCACATCCAACTGACTACATTCCATGAAGAATGGAGATCCAGGCCTGCCGGAGAACACTATCCATATTGAATCCACAGTGATCACCATTTGTATTGAACCCAAACAGGGTCACAAGAACAATATGTACAATCCTTTGAGTTCCACAACCATCATGAAGGTTGAGAAGCTGCTTTCTAAAATAAGAGACCTTATGTAGTAACAGTTTCTGAGCAGTTACTAAAGTGCCAGATGCTACACTAAGAACTTTAAATGGGTCACTTGAGTTAACCCTCTCAAGTACCCAATGAATTATATCCTACTATCCGATCTACTTCTCAGATGAAGAAATTGAGGCAGAGGGGTTAAGTAATTTGCTTAGAGTAGAATGTCTAGTGAGCCTGGAACGAGGATATACTCTCAAATAGCCTGTCTGGAAAGTCCATATGCTCAACCGCGGGGCTTTGCAGTATTTATACAGAGAAACTGTTGTTCTTCTGTGAAAGAACTACATTTGACACAACATTGGGTATGAGTAGGTTTTCCAGCAGGTGGTCAGAATTGCATTGATCTATCCACCCATTCTCAACCAGTCTGAAGAACTCAATTTTGCAAGAAGTCTGGCTGAATCTGGGTGAAGTTGTAGGTTCCAGCCCAGAGTAAATTTATTGGCTCACTTGGGGATGAATTTGAAACTTGGACTCATTAACATGATGACTAAATGAAATAAAATAGTAAGATATAGACTTTGCAAATAATTTATTTGATTGCCTAAAGCCATATGCTTCAAAAGGAAATTAAAAACAGAAATGTTCTCTTCTTTATCGTAGACAAGATGAAATCTCTTGGTCATATTTTCCAATTTTTTTTTCTGGAGACATCAAATTTTCAGTGTTGCTAAATATACTGAGTTCTCAAAATTCGCATTATATTGCCTTTAAGTGGCTCTGATTCCTTTGAAATGCATCTTAAATAGTTCCATAGTTTGTGTGAGGTCAGCCATAAAGATTAGAAGGAAGTTGCCACAAATGTTAAACTCTCCTAAGTAATATGATTTCTTACAGAAATTTCATGAACTGTTCTTTCAGTTCAATGAATTGATTCTCCAAATCAAAGCACCTGATTAGATAACAATGTACTGCTCCTTTAAAAAGTCCTGATGGCTTCTCATAGATACGAAAAAAAATCAAAAGAATCACTTGATTTTTGTTTATCACACAAACAATTTTTCTTACTAAAGAACGAAGCAATGACTCCCCAATTAACCATTTCTCTCAAAAACCTTTGCCAATCATTTTCAAGGTTTATCTCACATTTGGAAAGATGCAAACAAAGGAGTTTATGTTGAAGAGCACAGAACTCTTCTCATCCTTCTCATCCAAGATGTGAGCAATGATGTAACTACTGGAATAGACCACTCAGAAGATGACATGGCGCCACTCAAAGCCTGTGTGTTTCACACTTCTTGAATGCAGAGACTTTCTCTGCTGGGACTCTGATATCTGAAGAAACTTTGCATTTGGCTTTGTGGAAGTAGAGCACTTATTGTATGAAATAGAGACCAAATAAGTATGATTCCTGAGAAAGACAGTTTTAGGAGCAAGGGAAACAATAGAAAGAATGTCGTTTATCAAATATAATGAAGATGTCATCCAAATGACACACCATACATTCAGGATTAGAGACAGAAGTGAAAGGAATTGAATCCACATTTTTCTTCTTGTTTCTACTTAGTACTATGCCAGCGAACCATACAATTTAAAATAGGGTTTTTTTTTTTCCTGATCATAAAAGTAACTTTTGTTCTGTGTACAAAAAATGGAAAATATAGACGCTTATAAAGAAGACAATTAAAATCATATAGAATTACACCATCAAGAGAATTATAATCACTCATAATTGCACAAATAATACTTCAGTATATTCTCTTCCCTTCTTTCTATGTATTTATTACATGACTACAATTACAATATATATATTTGCATTGCAATCTTTGTGGCGAGATTTTTTTTTTTTTATGCCATCAGTCTTTTACAATATCATTTTATTGGCTATATAGTAGTCTAGATGGATATACCATCATTTTTTAAAGTAGTTCCAGGGCTGCTGTATTGTACAATTCCATGGGGAATCTGCACTGTAGTTTTGCATTTGCATTGCATTTTGCATTATATTTTGAATTTGCATTTGCATTGTATCCTGCACAAGAAGCACAATTATATGGTCAAATACTTGTGCAATGAGGCAACTCAACCATGACCTGTCCCTTATTACTGAACTTCTAAGTTGTGTCCAATTTTTTTCTGTTAGAATTATTCCATAATGATCATTATTATACATATGCAATAATTTAACCTTAAAAGATATTTTTAAGAATTGTTTTCCAGAATTTTATCCTATACCCACAAACCTGCTTAAAACAGTGCACTTACGTTATTCCTACTTACCATCTTTTTTTGTTGTATTTTTTTCAGTTTGGTCTCTTTCTGAAACCAGATACTGAAAAACAGTCAACACAGGGGAAGTGATCAACTGTGAACAAGCAACCCATGAAAAGAATACAAATTGAAATGGATTTTCACACTTACCCAGCTACATTGGTAGGAGGCTTTATTTTCTTTCAAGTCCTCAGCTTGGTACTACTTATAGTCATGAGTTTTACTTATTATTTTTTTCTTATTTAGAAGCAAACTGGAACAGCATCTAGGAAAGCTAAACTTAAGTAAAAATGAAAAGCTGGTATGTCATTGTTTCTTTCTCATGGGACCTGTTTTATTTTATGTATATGGTTTCTTTTCATCTATATTTCAAATACTAAAAATAGACTGATAAGTTTTCCAAAAATAAAGATAAAAACACGATTACCAAATATTTATTCATCCTTTGCCATTCATATTCTTTTGACGGTGATTGCTCTTTCAAAGAAAAGAGAAACACGATAAAACATAATAATAAATTTTGAAGGAATTATGACAAAGGCAAGAATTTTAAAATGGTTCTCCTCCAGGATAGAGTCTAAGTAGGCTCCAGGTGGCTAACATTCAGGCTACACCTGACCCAATGGAGACGGTACTAATTTTGAAGTCAGACGACTTGGTTCTTATAACAGACTACATACTCACTTTTGTACAGGCCATGGTAAGCCTTTAAGACTTTTCTGGAGAGGGATCCAGCATGTACCCATGTAAGTCAATAAAAACGTCTTCTGAAAATAGCCAGCATTCAGTGTTTATCTAAGGACTCTAATGAGTTTGTCTTATGATACCTGACTACACATTTTGGTAGAACCCAGGATGCAAAGCTAAAGTACAAGTAATCCTGTTTGAATTAGCAAAGACTTATACAACATCTCACATCTGAATGGGTCATAAATATTAAGGGTGGGAACATGCAGACGTGTATGCATACTGAACTAGTAAAAGCAGCCTTTGGCGAATGAAGCACTTTGCAGGCACATGGGGGTAAGTGGGTAAGTAAAGGACAGCAGTTTAGAAAGAACACACCAAGCACAAACTTTACACTTCACGTGATTTTGCCATGGATCAGTTCTATTCAGAGAATAATCGTGTAAATATCTGTTTGCAAAAATAAAATATTCAGACTGAAATTTCTTAAACAACAGAAAATTTATTTTCTCACATAAAAAGTAATCAGTAAGTACAGCTCGAGGTAGCCAGTTCAGTGATTCAATGATGTTGTCAAGGATCTCTTCTCTATAATTTCCATTCATATTTCTTCAGTGTTGCCAGTGTTTCCCCTCATAGTTCAAAATGGTTGCAGCAATTTCACAGACTCTGTTTTTACCAATTTAGTAGATTTTATTGAATGAATGTTTCTTCATTTGCTTTATGCTCTTAGGACAAATACCAGGGACTTTATATAATTGTCTATTTTCTTAAAAATTTCACCAGTTAAATTGTTGCTTTGCTGGAGAAAGAGTCCACCTAGAATCCTACACCTAGAATCTGTTATTCTGGAAGTCCCACCTTTCGAGGTTTCTTGGGACTAGGCTTCAACATGTGCACTAACACTTCTGATTTATTTTGTTGCCAATAGTAGGTCACAAGATCCACTTAAATTCAAGAAGCGAGGAAATAAAACTCCACCTCCAGATAAGGAGAACCACAAAGTTCCACTGCAAAGGATTTGGATATAAGGAAGTCTAGATAGCTGAGACCAGCCAGTTCACTATCAGGAGGAGCAACTTTCTGAGACATCCCCAAGAAATTTTTCCTGTGGCTCACTGAACAGGATTGAATCACATGCCCATGCCCTAGCTGCAAGAAAGACTGGGACAGCCAAAGTTGGACATTTTCAAGCCCATAGTGACAAGCAGACTTTTCCAGTCTTAAGGGAAAGGGAGAAAACAGGGTAGGGAATCCAGTGTATTCCAAAATGTTTTACCTTAATTTGAGAAGGCAGTTCTCAGTATTCAGTCACAAACAGAACCACTCAATGTCAAATATAATTAAAATAATAATGAAATATTTTTTGCATTATAAAATTCATTTTAAGTAAATGCTATTGTACATCTTAGATATTTATTAGGTATAGACTTTTATTTTTCCCATTTGAAATGCTATTCAATGCTATTGAATTAATGACGTGAGAAAAAGTATGGTTTGCTACTATATAAATAGCATATATTATATTTGTGTTTGAGGAAAGTGTATATTAAAATGTAAATTGAAATGTAACTTTGTATTATAGAATCAAAAGACAAAAATGTTTTTATAAAATTATATTCAGAATTCTTACATGTTCTGCTTATAGAAAACAAATATTTGTTTTTGTAATTACTCCCAACTGCAAGAGGGCAAATAATTTTCCTTCTATCCTCCTACATTCTTGGCTTAGACCCCCTCCCTTGTAATAAAGGACAGATTAACAGGAGAAAAGCAAATAGAAAATTTAAAAACATGTGTAACCCCTGTATACATGGGAGATGGCCAGGAAAACTGAGTAACTCCCTGAAATGGCCCAAGTTTAAAGATCATATCCAGCTAAAAAAATATAAAATATTTATTAAAAAACCAAGAATAAATATTGTGAGTCTGTTATATATACTTGGGAAGATTTGAGATAAGATGTTAGGTTTTAAGATCAGGAAATTTTATATAAAAAATGCATCAAACTATTGGAAGCTAAGGAAAAAGAACAGGAGAAATGTAGTTCTTTCAAATACAATATTTTCAACAAATTACTCTCTAATTGGAATAACCTGACTTGCTACATGGTATAAAAATAATGATTGACATCTCTCCATCATTTAGAGGATTCTTAAAGCCCCTTCTATGTGCTAGACAGTTTGCTAAGTGTATTCCATGTGAAATTTCATTTGGTCTTCATAATAAACATATGAAGTAGATTATTATTTTCCTCATTTTTCAAAAAGAAAAGAAAAAAAAACCTCATATAAGTTGATTAATTGGTTTGAGTTAGCCCAGCTAAGAAATGAAAAAAATCCGTATTTGAACATACCCCAGTCAGTTTCCACAGTGTGAAATCTTCCTGCCCTGTTATGCTCTTGTTACAAAACACATGTGACTTTAGAGGGGAAAAGAAAAAGAAGGAAAGCTTGGGAAAGAGTAATTATAACATCACTGAGATGATACCATTTCATTAAGTTTTGCTCTGTCAGCTTTCAGTAACTAAAGGGTCTTCATAAATCATGATGACCATGTGAACAATGATAACATTTGTGCCAAAAGCACTGTTTTTAATACACACTTTTCACTCAATACATCAAGAACATCTTTTCACTGCATTCAGTGATAAAATTTTTTTCCACGACCGCTCAGTATTCTACCATATGGATATAATTTATTTTAAAGTGTATTCACAATTAAAATTTGTAGAGAGATTATTTCATCTTCACATGACCTCCATATTTTTGTTACCACATAGGTCACCCAAGGGCACAGGATCTCCCTCACAGGACTCCTAGGCCTCAGGAATTACAAGGTGCAAGGGGTTTGAGTCTCTGAATAATTATATGGCTGCACACTCACCATCCATTTTGGAATCTGTGCAAGCAAGAAATACGTTTTTCTCTATGCTGGGTCATAAAATTTGTGGATTTCTTTTATAGCAGGTAGTGCTACTGTTACTTACTCTACATAATACATAAACAATGCTTCAGAAGACCTCTTTGTAGCTAAGTCTTTGTGCAAGCATCCATTATTTACTTAGAATATATTCTTAGAAGTAGAATTCCTGGGTCAAAGGGCACAAAAAATGTTTTAAATTGCCTTCCAGAAAGCATGTATATCATTTAAAACACTTACTGGCAAATCAACAAGAATTTCTTAACTAATTCACTGAATTACAATTCAACAATGTTTTCTAATACAAGCAGGTAAATTTTATAAGGAATTTTCTAGGATCCAGTATTGGCTCTTCTACTAATGATTTATATGTGGTAAACTAAATCTCTGTATCTACCTATCCTTCATTTATTTCAAGGCTCAAATGTCACAGAATAGTATATATTTAAAATGTTATAAAATATAAGACAATACAAATATGGATTAAATATGAGTATAATTTCATATGTGTGAAATTAATAGTTGTAGTTGGCAAATTTTATTCTGCCTTGAAAATATCATCCACTGAAATCTTGCCCATATGATCTTTAGTTAGATTTTTCACTTCGCTGTACTATCATAGTAGCATTAGTTACTTAACAACACAGATTATTTCCCTCTTGTAGTTTTAATTGGCTCAAAATGAATGGTAAGCTTTAGTTCAAACAAAGGTGAGAGAGTAAAATTTAAATGGGGAGGTGATAGAATATGCACTAGAAGAGAAAAAGAGAAGTATCAGCTGTTTGTTTGAAAACTGCTGTGTCTCTACTCCTAGTGTGACACTTGGAAGCTAGAAACTTTTCAACTGTGTTGAACAGAACTTCTGTTTCCTCTTGGGAGAAGAAGCAAGCCATGGTAGACCACAGGAACCAATGAAAATAGTTCATGCTATTTACAGTTGATCACATTTCACCATTTCTGACAGATGGAATCTTTGGAGAAGAATATTAACGACCACTGGGAGATGACACTACTTATTTAGGGAAACACTCAATAAGTAAGCAAGTGATACTTGCAACAGAGAATCCCTAGATTTGTAAAATACTTAGAAGCCAAAGGAAGGTTTTCCTGGGGTTGTGATCATTTTTTTTCTAGAATAATAAAGCTTAATTCTGCAGTGCTCCCCAATGTAGTAGAGTAGTCCCCTAGTACTATGCTACATTTTAAAAATCTTTTTTAAAGATCTCTGTTACTTTATTTTTTCCTATAAATTCTGGAGTTACATAACTTAGGAGCTATCTTATTCAAAAAATATATGCTCTGTGTTCACCAATTATAAACCAAACAAGTTAGTATCTTACAAGCGATTGTGAAAGAAGTTGTGGGTGAAAATGTCAATGGAGCCTCTAAAGCCCCTCACAGTTGGTAGCAGCCACTGTGCTAGCCATAGACGTGGAAGGTACCCCTTAGACAGAGGCACAATCATCTCTTACTTGTCCTGGCTGGAAGGGTCACTCATCATATTGGTGTGCTGAGAAGAAGAGAGGATAACAAACATCTGCAAAACTAACTCTATGCTTCCTGAAGTGCATAAGTCCCGTTTTACTCTAATCTTTTTTTCCTCCCCAAATCTCATGGCTATCAACCTAAAATACTGAAGTACAAGATTAAGATTATTCTTACTAGAACAAAAAGAGATCATGTATAGCCATGTATTTATTTAAACCCTTTGCCCATGATACTATTACTGCCAAACTCTTTTTAATATGAGTCACAATATTTCTCAATACAACTGATGACCAAAGGGGATTCTCCTCTGGCCATTTTGGGAGCCTGATATTTTCTCTCATAAATTATCTAATATATCAAACATTGGGTTCTCCAACCAGAGATTAGTCACTAGAGCAAACAGTTAAAATCTTCCTCCTTCAGAGGTTTTTTTTTTTTTGGTATATGAGACTCCTTGCAGTCATCTGTGAAGAAGAGTAACAAGTACTCTACAAAGAACAGCTCCAGAATAAACCTTAATAATCCTAGGAGAACATCACAGAAATACTGTGCCTGCAATAGTATGAAATACGTCAAAAGTGCAAAGGGTACGGGGTGTGTTCACTTTGCTGTTTTATATACAGACAACACACACCACACAATGTTAAATGAACATGTCAGACTTTTCATCAGGAAAATGAGGGGTTTTTTTTGACAAATTATTTGGTTCAGGGGGAATCATACTGAAGGAAATTTTTAATAATAAATGTTGATGAACATGATACAAATCCATGGTTAAATACAATAGTGGAAAATCATATGGAATGAGAGATTTTTATCATTGCAGTACAATTTCCTTAATTAAAACTCTCTAGATATGCGGATGACACTGCTACACTTATATCTGGTATTTTAAAGACAGAGGCATGTTGAAAGAAATGTTTAATGAGCATTGAAATGTTATTGGAGGAATTAAGCTATGAGTGAAGATTAAGAAAATATATCATTGGCAGGATCACAACTAACCAGGAAATAGAAGAGCATAAATGCCATTAAAATGAGAAATCACTTAAGGTAGTCCACAGAGGGAAATTAATAAGGAATGATGATTGGAAAATATGAAAAGAAAATTGAAGAATAAACACAAGAAAAGTTTCCTGACAGTCAAAACTTTTTGGTCTCTAGGGAGTCAATAGGAAAATCCATCAATTAGGTCATATTAAACTGCACTGTTCAGAATATTAACCAAGCTTTGTACTTCCACTTCTCACTCTGAGAAAAATGTGCACTGCTCCCAACAGCAGAGTTCTTTAGGTTTTGGTTTATTATCTTTATAAACTCCTCCTTCATCAAAAATCAGTGATAACCAGGAAGAACTAATAAAGATGACACTAAAGTGGAAATGAAAAGTACCCAATACTAACTCCCAGTATCAGTGGATATATTAATGCACTTAATTTTCTCAGAAAATATATTGATGGTTAATAAATGATTTGTATGTAATTCCCAAAAAACCACTGAAGCTATCAGTGAAAGTAAAAACTCATATCTGTAATTGTCTCAATTCTAGAATGTATGGGTGAGTTTCACATTTTTATGATTAATAGAGGAAATCTGATCACCAATTCAGATCATAGAGACTCTTAATTCTTTACAAGCAAAGGGACATTTCTTTCATGATTAAGAAAGTTCACCATAAATGTGTTTAAGAGTTAAATGAAGTAAACCAGATGTTCTATATTAATATCATTAGATACCATCTTATTTCAGCACAAATAATATGTCAGGTTACAATTTAATATCAATATTAATATTACTAAGTATTAATGGCTTTATATCTAAATAGCTTTTCTTGTTCTATGATGACAGTGGTCTCTGTCACAGATTTCATAGTTTTTATTAAGCAACACCTCAGAAGGCTGGGGCAAAGGTTTCCTTACCCCTGTTAAGACTTGCGTGGGTGTTACAGAGGACAGATGTTTCCAGTGAGTACTATTTTTCATTCAAGTTTATTCTCCCTTTTGCAGGCCAAACTAGTAGTCCAGATATTTTCCATTAATATGTGCATAGTTTCTCGCCAATTTGGTGATTCTGTCAATTAGACCGTCCGTGGGATGTCTCCATGAGTAGCTACATATCCAACATGGTTCAGGTTTCACTTGTACACATTTCATCTGCATGACCAGTTACTTTCACTGCTAACGTAATCTAAGCAACTAGAAGAGAAAATGAGGCCAGGATGACCTTTCCACAGTCTTCTCTCGTTTTTGTGAACAGTCTCTATTTTCCCACCCCAAATGATTATTCTGTATAAATTTTATCCATTTTTCTATATTGTCTACTACATTTAAGCTACTCTACATCTTTCCATTTACTATCGCTGATGACAACAAGCTTGGAGGCCCCTTTCTACTACTGATCTCAAGGTGAGTTTTCCTCCTTGTAGGTGTGGTACCGGACTCCATTCCCACTTTCCCTGTCTTACTTACTACTTACTGGGAGTGGAGGAAGCATAGAGATGACTGCACACACACACACGGAGAGAGAGAGCAGGGTAGGGAGAGAGAGAATAGTTTCTTAGACACAGAGAGACCCTGAGCTGTTTGTCTTTCTGATTGTCCTGTGGATGAGGAAAGAAGGAAGATGCAGAGCAAGGAACATGCTAGATTCTACGGCCCTAGTCTGCTTCTGCCCAGAGCAGAGAGCTTCTGTTTCTGAGACTAGCCTTTACCCCTGTTCCTTTCAACACGCAGGATGCCAGAGTGACCTCGGCATGCACTCGTGTCTGTCTGCCAAGCTGCCCCCCTGGGAAGGGACTCTGCTTGTTCACGGAAAGAGAATAAGAGACCTAAGCAAAATAAGTTTCTCCTCACTGTGGGATCAGAGTGCGTAATGTGGAAGCATAGCATAGAATTTGCTTCTCTGGAAGGGGTATTAGGATGCATTCACCTACAAGAAGGAGTGAAACTAGCTATTAGAGGTTTAAACAAGTGGGAAATTATCTGTATTATATAAGTTTAAAGGTAAATGATGGTGGCATGGATTCAGTGGCTCAGTGATGTGATGACTGCTGTCTGATTCATTCACCCTTTCCCTCATGGTCGCAAGATAACTACCACAGCTATATGGAATGTGTCCTCCTTCAAGCAGAAAGGACAAGGGGACAGTGAAGATCACAGCAGATGACTGCTTATCTCTCGCTAGTCACACGGCCACCCTCAGTTTATCTAAGGGAGGCTGGGAAAGCAAGTATTTTACTTTTTCAGTCTCTGTAATTGGGTTGGAAGGGAAAAATAAGCTGAGACTAAGTGCTGGGCAAGCCAATCAACAATATCTCCCATGGAAGGGATCCCAGGCTCAAACTTATCCATTTATTTTTATTTTTCTTGGAAATGACCAGGAGGCACATCACCCTTCCTGATGGAGTAACATCCAACTTCTAATAGCACTGTCCACTTATAAGTGGGAGTTCTTCCTTGCTTCATAGAATTTGAACATGTATGTTTTGGGACCTTATCTCTAGATGCCCTAGTCACCCTGTTTGGTATGATCCAGCTGTTACAGAAGTTAATATTCTATACTCTGGATATGCACTTTATACTCACATTCAAATGCTGAATTGCAAGAAACTGAACGAAAAAAATAATACATTCCTTCTTAAATCATCATGTTCATTCTTTCAGTATATTTTGTTCAACATACAGAATGTGCCTCTCCTAATCATATCCCAGTTTCATTTTTTTTTTCCTTTTGCAATTTCAGATGGTGCCTGCAAGCCTGAATGTCCAGTTAAAAATTCTATTTGTCCTTGATTTTTTCCTCTTGTCCCAATTCTTCCTCTAATTCCGGCTCTACCCACCCAGTCTTTGATTTTTCTCACAAAACCCTTTGCTTTTCTAGTTATTCGTCTCTGCCTTAAAGAAAGAGCTTCCTCCCTTGGATGATGTGTAATCTTTCTTAAGACCACACAATGTGCCTTTTTGTGTGATGATAGTGGACAGATGTGATTTTCCAATGAGCTCTATTTTGCTTGCTTATTTATGTATTCTTTAGACTTCAGTCTTTAGTCCAGAACAAAATAAATCAGGACATTCATTTATCCTAATTTATACTGAAGTGGGTTTTCACTAATTTGAAATGGTTTGTTAATTATACAAAGTCTTAAACCTTTATTTAAAATCTTAGAATACACTAGGCAGGGTTTTAAAAGCACATTTTTCTTTAAAAACAATTTTTTCAAAGCAAGGCTGCAGTACTATTTAACAATAAGTTATTTTTCACAAAAAATTTTTATATGGAAAATCAACATGTTTAATGTTCCACAACTCACAGAGCATCAAAAAATTTAGTTATATTTCTGTTCCTTGAAATGGCTATTTTATATTAATAGAGAAATATTTGATCCAGAACAGAGAGTTTAATAATTACTTAGCATCAAATCTTATTTTACAGATGAGAATATAGAAGCCACAGAAGCTAAACAACTTGCCCAGTGATTATGGTTTGTGAGTGGCAAAGCCAGGACGGACTGTACACCAGGTTCCTGACACCCAGTTCTGGGCTCTTTCACAATCACCTACATCGCAAGTGTTCACCCTTACGATAAGCATCTACAAATATCACCCTTGGGCCTGGTGGGTCATGTGGCAAAAGTTCCAAACAGCAGAAATGGCTGCATGGCAGGGCTGTACCAGGAACTAAGTATTGGGTGGTGGACAGGGAATGAAAAGAAGGAAGTAGAAATGAGACCAGGAATGTAGACCTGCTAAACTTGGATGGTGGGACACTAGCAGTATATTCTCCACATTCACTGAGCCAGATTGAGGCTAGCAGGAAAAAGGCAGCAGATCCAAAAGAATAATAGAAGGTATCATTTCCAAAAACAGGTCTCCCTTGGAATCAGGAAATTAGACAAGCAATTCCTGGGAGAGGTTGGTTGTAGTTAGCACATTGTTTCACTCATGAACCGGTTTAAAACATGTTGATCAATTGACTTTCAGGTAATTTTAATTAAAAAGTATGGTGAGGTAGAGTAGGGTAAAGAAGAACATTATTCCTACAGTAACTTCAGCTGAAAAACGTATCAGAGAACTTATACCAACAACATAGCTAACAGCCCTTTGAGAAGCATATCTACTCTGAAAGAAAATCCTTTTTTGACTTAGTCTGCTCCATAGTGTTTCTAAATTCTTATTCAATCACCCACTTAGTCATCAAATTTAGGAACTACCTACTGCATGCCAAATAACTTAATCATTGTCAATATTTACAAAACAAAGAGATTGCCTTTCTTTCATGTGAGGAAGGCTTGAAAAACACACAATCTTTCTTTTAAAGTGTTTGTAAATATTCATTCTGCCAGTTTGAAATGTTATTGTGTTTGTGTTCAGAGCAAATAATTCCAATGTCTCATATAATAAAAGTAATTTATTTTGTCTTCTTGAATGCTAAGTCAGCAAACAAAACACTCCTAGAAGAATTGGTCATGAAAGAATAAGGTGCGTTCAGGGTATACTACCTCAGAAAGTATGTATTTACTTGAACCATGCATCATGTTATTATAAAACCTATTCCCAACTAGGTACAGCAGTTAACTCAATTGCAGAATTAAAACAGTGGCATTAACTAATGTAACTTTTAAACATCAGAGCAATTTCCTCACCATCTCAGATAAAGATAATTGTCTACATTAAATATGTGGGAGGACTTGGTTTTCTCTTCTATCTCCCTAAACCCACCCAATCCCACTCTTGGTCTTCAGTAAAGTAGGTTAAGGAGAAAGAGACTTTTAGCATAATACATGCATGAAACATATGAGCTATATTAAATATGTCTCCATATGTAATAATTATCTTCCTAGTAATACCAATGTCTGAATTACTCCACTTTCCTCTCCGTCTAGGATCCTGGCTCTATTTCAGAGTAGAATCATATTCTGCAGATCCTGCATATCCCTGGAAGGGGCCTTAGGACCATATGATCTTTAGGGTGACACATGAATAAAAAACAAAACTTCCTCTTGTAAACATTACTGCCTTGTAGAATAACTTGGAGCTGTTATTTTATTTTGCTAGTAAATTTATATTTCATCCAACCAAATTATGGGGAGTTACATTGGAGAAGAAAGCCATGTCTCACTATATAGTTACATGTATAATTGCTTACATACAAATTACCTGAATAATTAAATTGTATATGCAATTACAAATGCATTTAGTGCATTTTTTGGTTATTGTTTTGTTTTCCAGTGTGCTTTCAGCAAAGCTCATTAATATGCCTTAAGCCATAAGCCATGTGAGGCCAGAGGGAAGTTTTACACAGTTCCCAATGGATTTTATTGCCCAATCCATTCCTCATTATCTCCCCAAGCCACATCCATAGCCTAATACAAAAAAAGCTTGCCTGATAATCATTCCCAGGCATTTAGGCAGAGTGCCACTGAAAAACCCATCATCCCAGGAAGCAAATATCCATTAAAATACAAACAAACAAAAAAACTTCCTCCAAATCAAATGCTGCTAACAAGCACATAGAAAAGACATCGGCAAATAAAAAAATTCGAAAGGTAATATATTTCACCTGTGCCTGGCACATTATAAGTACTCATGAAAAGGAAATCATTTCTGTGTTTAAATGAGAAGACTAATTTGAACTGTACACATGTAACTATAATACAGGCGGATTAAAAAAGTATTATCACCAAGGAACAAATACTATTACTCAAATATTTCTCCAAAGAGTGACGGATTCAAAGAGGTCCTGTGAAAATTTTCAAAGCAAAATCTTATATTAAAATCCATTAAATAATTTTTAAAATTAAATATGAAAAGAGGAAGAGGAAGAATTGAAAAATCTAATAATAACCTATTATTGGGAAGGATTAGAATAACTGTCAAAGCATATTTCACTTCATATTAGAAAGATGCTAGATATTTCCTATATTTGTTCATTATCATGCCATTTGCAGGGAAGTTAGTCATCTTTGGGCATAACTGCCAGATTAGTCTAATCAATGATTATTAACATATGTTTTAATGTCCAAAACCTAAAAACAGATGTTTTGCCAAAGAAATCAGGGTGTAGACAAAAGAAATGTAAGGAATTCAACCTCACCTTTTAAAGTTTTCACTAGAAACCATTTCATGAGGAAAACACTTGTTGCCCTAAATAGGAAGTTTATTTTAATTCGAGTGTGTGCGTTGGAGCAATGGAAGGTAGCTGAGTTCAGGATATGAAGAGAAACAACATACATGCAAAAGGAGTAGCTGAGTACGTGTGGAATCAAAGAACAGATAAGAGGTAATCAACTTCTGGATCCTCTTCTTTCTCCACTGACCACATCTATTCTTAAAATGTAACTTGCCACCCACTCACCCACCCCAAACCTCCCCCTAAAAAAGTTCCCTTCAGTTTAAAGTAGTCACTTAATGGCACAGATAATAGTGTTTCTGGTGTCTTTTCCTGAGATTGCTTATTTATTTGCACAGGTGTTAGCTAATTTCTTTATTATTTCTCACATCAAGTCTTCCCTCCATGTTTATTTCTCTGGTTTTACACCAGCAGTGCAGTATTATTTCTCCCAATAAAGGAAATGTGCCAAAGTGGGATTTTACAGCGGTCTCTGCTAACTTTCTTCTTTGCCCCCTACCATGACAGGAGGCTCAGTTCTAGGTTTCCCCATCGTCAGTGGGGACTTTTCAAGGATTCTGGATAGTACCTGACATTTTGTGTATACCTGGTACTATGCTATGTGTTTGTTATGTGTTATCTTATTTGATCCCTAAAATAATTCTGTGAGATGTTCTACTGTTATCTCCATTTTTAAGATGAGAAAACTAGAACTTGGGGAGATTAATTCACTTGCCGAAGGTGAATCACAGACCTGGAATCTGAGTCCCAAGAAGCTAACTCTAAAAACTATGCTTTTAACCACTTTCAATATACCTGCAGTCTTTTAAGAAAATATGAGATCTACCCAAATTGCCTTTTGAAAAATGAGAAGAAAGAGAAAACCCAATCAAAATAATAAATATAACCATACTTCCAAAAGTTTTCCTGTATCTTTGTTATCTCCTTCCTCACCTGCCCCAGGAAAGCACTGACCTGGTATCTGTTACTATACACTGGTTTTCATTTCATAGATTTTTGTATGAATTAAATAATATATATGCACTCTTTTTTGTCTGCCTTTGTGCATTCAGCATAATTATTTGTAATTCATCCATGCTGCAGGATTGCCCACAGTCTTTCTGGTTAACAGCTGGCTCCTCAAGGAATAGAAAGTTGAGGCTTGGATAATAGTTTCTTAAACATTTTTGAATTTCATTAGAAAATTACGTGATAAAAATATCAAGGGCTCTGAAATGAGCCTCACAATACTGTACAAAGACAAAAGAAACTTTTTGAATAAATTAAATAATTAGCTAATTGTTTTGGATACTCTTGACCAAAACAGGGAAATGCCTCTTCAGAATGGTTCTCATCTTCTGAGGATGCATCTGCATATGGAGCAAGGCAAGGATGTGTGACTCAGAAGTTCCATTCACTGGAATTCAAAGGCATAAATTTTTTTTTTCTTTCTGGGCTTAAAGCCAATGATACCATAGCCTTAATGGATCCAGTGTAGTTTTGAGTCTTCTGACCTCAGGACTATAATCACAAATATAAATTTAAAATAGCATTCCAGGAGATAGCTGACACTCTATTATAAAGTGAACAAATACGGATAGGGCGTAGAACTAAAATAGTAGCATTTGAAATAGTACACATGAAATTGCTACAAAAGAGTTTGAAATTTTCACTAATATTTATCCCCCATCTCACACACACACACACACAAAACCTAAGTTATATGCCTCTCCTCAGTCTAGCTTGCTGAAAAAGGGATCTTGTGTTTCATGTTAAATTCAATTCAATTAAAGAAACAGTTACTCTACTCATTAAGTGTAAGGCAATTCTCTAGGATACAATAATGAACAAGATAGATTCTGTTCCATGGCGTATGATGGTGTGTGAAGAATCAATTAAGAACAACAATAAAAGGGAAGGCAATGTTAAATTAATATGTTCCTTAGATTATATTTTACCTGACATTAATATTGCTACACTTTGTTAGCCATTGACTGATACATATTTTGATTCTCAAATTTACTGTTTTTTTAAATCTTTTGTTTAAGAATTCTCTATTCTTATTTTATTAGTTTGCTATCTCTTGAGTGTCACTGAAGATATTAATGACTTTTTTAAGTTTTCTGTTTCCTCCATTAGTTCCATTTCTTCAATTTGATTTTTCTCAGTTGTTCAGTAGTTCCTAGTGTCTTTGAGAATCCCTTTTTGCTCCTTTATGGTTGCAGGCATTTAATACAGGATTTTGCAATAGGTCACCATGGAGGAAGAGGGGCCTGACATATCAGGCAGAGGGCAGAGCCAGCGTTCCTAGGAACTCTTTTGTCTCCCTCTGTCTCTGTCCTTCTCATATGTTCACTCTCTTTCACTGTGGGGAAAAACATCACTAAAAATATACCCTCTCATTTCAGTGGAAACACTAGAAAGAAAAATAGATAATTGGCTCAGCTGTGCCATTTATACAGTTTTTATAAAGATGCACTTTAAAAATGCCTGAGTTTAATTTAATCCTGATAGCATTCCTGTCATGGATTTCACAAGACCCTTGCTTTCCAGAGTCAATTATTTTGTAAACACACACGTATACAGGCACACATGTAAACTGCCATGTTGCTGTACTGAATACCATGCATTTTTCAGATACAATGGTCCAAAAATTCTTTGTATTGTAAAAACATAACTTTATTTCCAGTAACAAATTTATTATCTATTGTGAGCTCCCATATCTGCATGATGTTAAAAAAAATCTCTATTTAGTCAACCTCCATTTTTCTCAGACCAATCCAGGGATTCCCTTTAACCAATTTCCATTTCTTATTCATTCACATTTAAGGTTTATGTGCTCCTGTTTTATCCCTCACCCTTACTTTTATCCCTCACCCATTCTCTTTGGTCAAGAGGGCAGGTGGTCATTAGAGAACGGCCACTCTGTTGTGATGGTGGGCACAGGGAGTCTTTCTCTCAGTCTCCCTTTTTCTCCATCCTATGTTAAAACCTTTTCTATTGACGTAACTTGACACACAGGGAACTGGACAGCATGTGTGAAACATATTACACTCAGAGGGCAGCTGCCCATGGGTGGGTCGCCTCGCACTTCAGTGCTGCCAATCCTGTTTATTCACTGCTGGGACGGTCCAATCACATCACCACTTATTGCTTTGCCAGTCCCAAGACCTCTTGGCCAACTTGTCCCTTCTCACAACTGTGGATACACCATTTCACTGCCCCTCATAGAGCACCCTAGTAGACAGAGTATATCACGTCTATGAACCTGCTGCCTTCTAAGATTTTAAATGAACAGTGGAGCATGAGACCATTTATCCTCATATTCCTACTTAAAGTTAATTACATCATTTCCTCCCCACAACACACACCAGATTCCTATGTGAGTGACTGGCAGAACATATAGCTCCTACAATACTTAAAACTCACTTATTTCCTAAGCTCTCCACTTCCTTTGAAGTTCCTTTATCTAGTATGATGGGCAGAAAGACACACTCATTTCTCCCTGCTAGTGGACCTATATCAAATCTTCTTGATCTTAAGCTGAGATGTCTTTTGACTGTAAAAGCTTAAAATACAGCTTAGAATATAGGGTGTAGAGCTCTTGGTTCTTATGTGTGGGCTCTTCCTTCCCTGAGCAGCAGTTGTACCCCTCCCTCATTGCCCAATAGGAAAATGGTGGCAGTTCAACAGGGAAAACAAGAAGCTGACATTAGTATTTGAAAAGTTATCCCACCACCAATTAACACTTCCTATGCGATTTTGCCATACGTTTCCTGTCTCTGCAATTGAGGTGGGAAGCCCCATAAAGAAGACCTGCAGGACCCCCAGACAGGGCCACTACTCTCCTGCCAGCAGCATCAGGTTCCCTGGCCTGGCAGCATTATCTCACTTTCTGCCTCTATAAAGGCTTACTTCTAGGAAAGTAGAACTTACCCCTGAAGATTCTATTGGTTCCCTGAGCTAACTCCTGATTGGTCCATTCATAGTGCCTCATTTGCATGGAGCTCAGTCCTGGTTGGTCCATTTCTATCACTCCTGATTGGTCCATTTCTACAAAGCTCGTTCCTAAATAGTCAACTTTGTTATAACTTATCTGCATATGATGTTGCAAAGAGTAGACTGGCAGCCTATAAAAGCCTGTGTAAACCTACAGATGGGGTTCAGAGCTTGAAGTGTTAACTCCTCTGGGCCTGCTGGCATATTAAACCTGAGTTCTCCAACTCTCCGAGTGCTGCTTGGTGTCTCACCCAGATCCAGGTTGCTGTCACAACTGAACTGTAACACTGAGCTGTAACGCACTTTGTTGCAACACAATGAGACTGAATGTCCCAAGTGTGCCTTCAGCCTGAGTCTAAATCAGGCTGGAATCATAAACTCTGACCTGCACCATATGCTGTAGTTTGTCTTCTGCTTCAGGACAGCAGAGCTAGTACTTTGAGGAGGCCAAGAGTGGTCAGCTCAGGAGAGGAAATTGATACCATGTTAAATTTTTTCCCTGTCTTTCCTGGAAGGATCTTTCCTTTGTCCCAGTGTCTTTTTTTCTCAAATTTTATTTGCATTTTTCCAGATTTATTAAGGATTAACTAACAAACATAACTGTATATATTTAAAGTGTACAATGTGATGATTTGATATACATATATACACTGTGAAATGATTACCAAGATCAAGATAATTAACATATCCATCACCTCACATAGTTAATTCTTTTTCTGTGTGTGGTGAGATCCTTAGTCCAATTTTTAGAAACACAGGTACAGTCTAGTGCCTGTTAGTGACAACTGGCAGCCACAAATTAAAACAATCATGCCTACCATGTTCTGTCTTTTATTGTCTAACACTCAACTTTGTACTGCAAGACTACATTCCTCAGGACTGGCAGAGAGAGAGAAGGAGAGACAGAGAAAAACCAAAAAGGTCACACCCTAGCTCTCTAACATTTGGGACTAACAAACACAAAATTCAACAGGCACTGCATTTCAAATCTATTTACAGAGGGATAGATAAGAAGATTAAATTCTCTCTACTCAACATCAAAATTCAGACTGTCTTGCTTAGACTCCCCTGCTGATGATCTTAGAAATATTACATTCTTTGCGAAATGATCATTCAGCATTAACCAAGATTTGGGTTGTTTTAAAATCCTAATTTCTCCAAGGGTGTGGTATGTGTTGTCCTAATTTTATTTGCTACAATAATAATTTGGTAAGGATAGTGTTTCTTTATGCTTCAGTGGAATATATTCATCCTCTAGGCAAAGAACTAGTAATTGTAAAGAGGGAAGAATCAAAACTGTCTTTGTAAGAAAATCACTTATGACAAAGTACTGTTTGAAAATTTGAAAAGAAAGTCCAACCCCACTTCTGAAATTACTGATTAGGAAGGAAGATTAATATATTCCATAGTAACTAAAAATGACTGAACTAATTCTGAAATACACCTAACAATTTTTCAATGTGATGCTCATAATTAATTATTTTTGATAAGGAAATGACATAAGGTTTTCATATTTTGTGTATGTTTAAAATAAGAATATTTGTAATCAAAAGCAGCATGACTTGATGGATTCAGAATCAGAAGTTATGATCCCAAAGCTTGTTCTTCAATGGAATTTTAAAAAATCACTTAAGCGTACTGCAATTTTTGTTGTTGTTGTTATAAAATTGCTTTAATTCAGTTCTCTCCACATTACAAACCAGCGGCGGGCAGTGGACTCTGCCTGCTCCCCTTACAACACTGAGCCTGTAACCGCTGTTATCAAAATATACATCTATCACCATAAAAAACTGCATGTGCTGTCCCTTGTGACTTACAATAGGTATAAAAAATTACAAATATTTACACCCTTGTTCCACCCGACATGGAAACTCAGGACCCAGACCCCCAGGGAGGGCTGGCCAGCACAAGTGCAGGACAAGGCAGTTAAGACCAGAGGGTGGCTGCCCCAGCTCCTGGGGTCGCAGCGTTAGAGGCAGACGGGAAAAAACAAAACAAAACAAAACAAAAAACAGAAACAAAACTTTGGTCCAAAATTTGCAGGAAAAAAGAAACCCTGAAAGTTTAAGAGCGCCTGTCCTCCCTGACTGAGGACCGTCGGGTGTGAGTAAGGCAAGTGGGGGCCACCCAGCCGGCCACGGCATCTGCCCCGAGGCTGGATCCTGCCCTGCAACTTCGTTACAAGGAATAAAATAATAGTATACAAGATATAACTTGCTGGAGAAACTTCAGATACACTCATACCATTTTTATGTTGCTATATAAAAAGTTACCTAAAACTATTTCTTTTGCATATAAATGAGAAAGATTAGGATATTTGATCAACTGGAAATATTGCTAGGCACAGACGTCTGCAGCTGCATCAAAGCGTAATACAAAGATTCCGGTGAAAACAAAGCTGAAGAAGCGCCAGGGATATGCCCTGGGGTCTCGCCCTGGGAGGGGCCCTGGGGCTTGGGGGAGAATCACATACTTGATTAAAGGATCTGGGGTGTTGGCCAGGTCTGGCCGCTCACAGCCTCCTGCCACACCAGGCACATGATCCCAGGGGAGGCTGACCCCTTGGGTCTCCAAAGCCCTCCACGCCTGCTACCCCAAGAAGGCCCTGCCAGAGCAGTGGGTTTAAGGCACAAGAGAGCTGCATGGAGGTTTGGGAGCGTGCACCCCGCAGCTACAGAAGGCACAGGCGAGGGGCGGGGAGCAGGGGATGCCGTCCTTGCCTGCACACCATCTCCCCCAGGTGAGCAAATGAATTAGATTTAATTTTTTTTTAAAACAAGTAAACTGATTTCTCTTAAAAACAAACAAACAAACAAACAAACAAAAACCCTCTGGTCTTTAAGGTCACTTCAGCTGCTTTTTTTAAAGTGGCTTTTTTCTGGAATGACGGAAGTTGTGGCCAGGCACCCGGCAGGCTGGTCCTGGGGACCTAGATGGTGGAGTTGGAAAAGGACACCCACAGGTGGTGGTTCTCGCCCAGGTCGTGGTTGTGCAGGTGGATGAGCGCCTGGATGGCCTCCTCCACGGAGCTCATTTGGATCAGGGCTATCTTGCGGTCCTTCTGGAAGAACTTGAACCCCTTGACGACCCTGCCGTTACTGGAGAAGAGCATCTTAAGGTCGTCCTCAGACACAGAGGGCGGGATGTTGGAGAGGTGCAGGGTGGCGGAGGGCGGGAAGATATTCTGTAAGTTCTTGGAGCCAGCCTTCTTGAAGACGTGCAGGGGCGAGTTGCCGTAGTCCTTGGTGAGGCCCTGGTCTTCCTGGCCCTCGCGGGGCAGCTGCACATTCTGGTGCTTGGAGAGCGTGATACGCACTGGCTTCCCGTGCAGCTTGTGCCCGTTGAGGTGGCTCAAGGCCAGCTGAGCCTGGCTGCCATCGGCCATCTGCACCAGGGCGTTCTCCTTCTTGTTGAACAAGATCTTCACCCGCTGCACGTCACCGTACACGCTAAAAAAAATAAAGAGGCTTTGGGGTGTGACTCTCTCGGGGTTGAGGCTGCTGACCAGCAGGACAGAATTCCCTGCCCCCGCCAAGCCAGGGATGGCGATCTGGCCTGCTGCCACCGCCGCCGCCGCCGCCACCACAGCTGAAGGGATGGCTAGAGGCTCCAGGGCCCCATGCACATTAAGAACAGAGAGAACTGCAGCCTGAGGGATGGCAAAGGTGGGAGGGAAACCAGCTCCTGCGTACGGAGAGGCGGACGGACGTGATACTTGGCGCACCAAAGGCGGCGGCCTCCGTCAGGTCCAGCGCCGGCAGGCTGTCGCCGGAGGGCGGGTCCGGGCGCGTGTAGTCGCGGCTCTTCGTTGTTGTACTTGACGTTCAGGCTGGTGAGTTTGGAGAGTTGATGCTCAGCGTGCAGCAGGCGTTATAGATGTTCCGCCCGTCCAGCTACAGCTTGGTGTGCTGCGCGCTCACGGGGTCGGTGTACTGCAGCAGCGCCTGGAACTGGTTGTTCTTGGTGGAGGTGATCATCTTCAGGAAGGTGCCGAACTTGGAGAAGATCTGGTGCAGCACATCCAGGGTCACCGGGTAGAAGATGTTCTCCACGATGATCCTGAGCACCAGGTTCTGTCTGACCATCGCCATCCCAGCGTCCACTGCTGCAGCCGAGGCAGCCAAGGCCAGGTTCCCGGACTGGACCGAGTTCACGGCCTGCAGGGCTGCCTGGGCCTGCGCCTGGTTGGGGGAGCTGTCGGTCTTGAGCTCCTTGTGGTTGGAGAATTGGATGTAGATGGTCTGGCCCTGCAGCACCGGCGTCACCGACGTGTAGCAGTTCACCATGGTGTTGGCCGCCTCCTCGGTGTTCATCTCAATGAAGGCCTGGTTTTCCCTTTCAGCATCAGGAGGTTGGTGACCTTCCCGAAAGGCAGCCCGAGGGAGATGACCTCCCCCTTGGTGACGTCGCTGGGGAGCTAGCGGATGTGGATCACCCTGGAGGGCACACCCGCACTCCTGCTGTCCCCCTTGAACTTCTTGCTGTCGTTTCCATTTGCTGTGGAGGCCGAGCTGCTACTCATGATAAACGGGCCATTAGCGAAGCAGGCAGAGAAGAGGTCGTCAGATCCCCGCTTTGTACCAACTGCTATATCTGGGACGATGCAGTCCATTGCACACAGGAGACCCGCGGAGGACGGAGTGGAGGCGCGGGATAGCAGGAACCGACCAAACGGCTCTGAGTTATAGACCAAGTGTACTGCAATTTTTATTTCATAAAATACATTTTTCAAATTCATAGATCTTTAGAGTAATTCAAAAAAGCTTCTAATAAAATTTTATAATCTGAAGGCCAAGTAAGAAACTTAATTCAAAACAAGTATGTTTTCATTTTTTTACCTGAAACTTTGCAGTCAATAATTGGCAGATAGAAATGTGAAAAATTCAAAGTTTGTTACATTCAACTATATGAAGCATAAGAATTATCTGGGAGAAAAAGAGAGAAATGCCAACTATTTTACTATTGAATTGCCACCATCATAAATAGTATGTTGGAAGGATATCAAATCACACTTGCCCTGTTAGTACATTTCTAAATACAGGGGGAGAAAAACTAGTACACAATCAACTTCTGGCAATGGTGATTCTCACTTTGCAAGATACACCTTGGAAGATGACCAAAGCCAAAATAAACATCAAACTGTCCAAAAAGCACCTGGATTACTAAAAATAAAATGAAGTCCAGTGCCATATTTTGAAGCTCAATACCAATTCAGTGCCTGGCCCAGGAAAACTACTCAATAAATATTTTTTTTTAGAAACAGTGAAAGAAAATGCTCATTGGTCAATGTATTGATCAGATTGGTGCATTGATAAATGATAACTCTGGGTTACAAAGATCAACACTATCTCATTTCATAAGAAAGATATGCAAAAGATTATAATATGATGTATGGAATAGAACAATATCATCACATCAAATTTCGTGGAAATATAGTAAAGAATAAGTAACTCTGCCTAAAGAGTTTGCAGGAATAGCCACAGAATGAGTAAAATTTGAGCTGGTTTTTGAAGCATGAGTAGGATGTAGATAGACGGAGAAGAGCAGAAAGGATCTCCCAGAAAGAAGAGTCAGCATGTACAAAGGCTTGGTATTTAAAAAAAAATCTGTTTAAAGCACAGTGAGGGTTTAGTAGGGAGGGTTTAGGGCTGTATGTGTGAGAAAGTGACACAAGATGTGACTGGGAAGTCAGGTCCAGGCTATCTTGTGAAAACATTTTTAAGACAGTCTAAGGATTTTGAACATTTCCCTATAGTTCTCAGGAAGACATTGAAGGTATTTAAGCAGAAATAAGGTATTACTGAATTTGAATTTTATAAAATTTGCTCTGCTAGTAGGATGTAAGAAGGCTCAGTCAGAGAAGGATGAGCAAATTAGGAGAAAACATCTTAGGAAAGAAAGCCTGAGAATCTGCAGAGAATTCAAATACAACTGACAAGTACTTAACACTCTCCTCAAGTGCGTGGCCCTCAATAAATATAAAATTCACTAAATGAAGGAACAGATGAATGCATGCCTATTGGAGTTAGCTTTGAGATCAGCTTTAAACATGGCAAATACAATTTTAATGAAACAGAGAAGAACTGAGACTGGAATGGACTGATTAGCAGATATTCTGCAATATATCCCAACCACTTACTTTTCAGAGAGGTTTTTTTAATAACTTGTAGTTGTATATGGGCTCCCAACAAAATTAAAATCAAATATAAAGTAGTAAGCTATGGTGCAGTTTGTACTACATAGTAGAATATTATACTGTTTTTATAATTACAAGGTATTATATAATATACAATACATTATATATACAACATATACAATCTCTAAATATACAATGAGAATTAGATAATTATCAGTTTTATTTCCAAACTGTTTTCTCTTTTATAATTAACTAAAATTCCAATTTCTTAGAAGTCTTGATATTTTCATATTTTGTAAAAAATTATTTCGTGATAAATGCTATTTCCCCAGAAGAATTCCAATAAGACATGATTTTAAAAGATTCCTTGAAGAGGTTGTTGGAATTTAAAGGTTTATAGCTGAAAGACAGATAGATCTCTAATCAACTTTGTGATAAGTCACAATATCTCTGAGGCTCTATATCCTCAAAATAAGGGATGTAGTGAGCATTGGGGTTCCCTGCCTACTATCAACTTCCCCATCTGTTGGTAACAACCTCCCTCAGTTTGCTTTTCACATGTCCCATGAGGAGCTGTGTGCTTCAGGGAAAGCCCACTCTATCACTGGATCAAGAGGTGAGTCAGGCAGCTCCAGCATTCACCAACCTGCACAAGCCCATCCACTGGTCATTGGTACTAGAGACAGAAATTGGTACCTAATTTCTGTCTGTGAGGCTAGAAAAGTATTAGCAGGGGCTTCTATAATAGAAACTTTCTCTTCTGGGAAACAACTGAAGATAATATTGCTTCCTCTGGATGATGGCACCTAGAACAACTATAGTCAGCTCCCTACGAGTTCCTCCCTCTAGCTGAGGATAAGGCTGACATCTTGAGAAATAAAGAACTGTGAGAACCATAGGGAACCGAACTAGAGCTAAGATAAGCTATTCTAGAGTCTGACTTATCTCAGCACATTTTGTTTACATGAGCCTATAAATCCTCTACACAGTTTAAGTGATTTGAAATGAGTTTTCTGTAATTTACAGTTAAGGATCCCCATGAGTAGAAGTGGTTATCATAGAAAAAGACTATAAAGACATCATAAAGGAGCAGATAATGTGGAGATAAAGAGAAAGGACTCCAGAATCACATTGCCTGGGCTGACTCTCAGCTCTGTATCCTCTAGCTATGTGACCTTAGGGAATCATAAAGACTTGCTGTGCCTCAGTTTCATCATCTGTAAAATGGGGGTAATAATATTTACCTCACAATGTTATGAACTGGTAACAATAAATTAATAAAAATGAGCTAGAACAGTGCCTAATGCATTGTCAATATGTCAATAAGAAGTAGCCTTTAAGGTTATTCTAGTCTTGAAGAATATGTGGTTCAATTACTTACAATTATGTTATCTAAAGCATACGATGTAGCATTTTCACTTACAAATTTCAATGCCAACTTCATAGTCAGATGAACTCTTAAGATCAAGCATGGCTGCCAGTAGCCCCGGGACTGAACTTAGAACTTCTCAAGCATTCAATAATTCAGCAAATATGAATTCTCTCTATTATGAAAGATATTGGATATAAAGATAAATTCATTTAACAACTGCAGTGGGTCAGATATTGTTCTAAGCTCTTGTATTACAGTGGTAAGTGGAACAGATCCAGTCTTTACCCTTATGGCATTTCCATTGGAGTAGCCATCTAAGCTCCATAACTAAGTCATGTTTCCTGCTCTTTACTTATTCGTAGCCTGACAGTATATTTGGAGTCCCATACTTGTAAAACTTTTAAACTTCAGAACATTGCAATAAGTGCTATTATAGAGTGACAAGTATGATATAAGAGGCGGCAAGAAAACAAGGGAGGATTAGAGAGAAAGATTTGCCTACAAAACAGAATGCAATTCGTCAGGCATATTGATATTGGGTAGGGAGGAATAAAGAGCTCTCAATGAAGAGAAAAGTGACTGAAACACATGTAAAGGAGGGTTGTGACACCACATGGCACACGGATTCAGGAAACCCAAGGTGCCTCAGTATGGCCCTGCCTGCAGACAAAGTCAAAGGGACTGGCAGAGATCAGACCCTGGAGGGGCTATGTAAGCAATGCTAACAAGTGTAGACCTTACATGATAGGAGATAAGGGAGAGATTCATTAAGTAAGTGTTTGTCCTACAAGGTAAGTGAGGAGATACGAGAGCATTGGGTGTCTCCACACAGACAAGAGTGAATAAAGAGATGAAGGAAGTGTTAAAGAGGATGAGGTGTACCCCAAAGCAACTTTCCATTACTAATTTTCTTTTAATTGATTCAGATCACTAAAAATACCAAATTCATTTCTTGGAGAGTTTTGAAAAATAATAAAGAGTAAAACACTGACTTGCATACTGCTAGAATCTGTTGATTCACTTTGATCCTAAAAATATGATGCTTTATTAAAGTGAGCTAATATGTTTATGTTAATTTTTTAAAAGTTCAAACAATACTTATGTGGCTATAGCAAATAACGCTCAGAGTCCTAGGAAATTACATTAGCCTTATATCCAGATGTTTTGGCTAGAACTAAAATATCAAGTGTTGTTTATACATGAAATCACATCATCTCAGAGTTGGAAGATCTTAAAGGGCATCTTTTCCAACATCCAGACCAATGCATGAGGCCATATTCACTACAACAGCCAATTTCCTTTAAAATGTCTTTTTATTTATTCTACCAATTAATATTTACAGAGTACCGACAACATGCAAGACACTGAACCAAGTGTTGTAGATACAGGAGATACAGGTGAACAGGAGTTAACAAAACAAACAATCTTTCTTCTTGAAATTTACTTTAAAAAAATTATTAATAGACTGACAATTAGCAATGTAGACAACTGATTTTCTTCCTGTCACCATCATCTCTCCTCCCCTCAATGCCAAAAAATGCAAACCATTCTACTGGCCAAATATATTTTTTTAAAAAGTCCTGGAATAATGTCCATTGGCTTTTGGGGAGTAGTACGAATTCTATTCACATCCTGGTCTACTCTTCAAGCCCCCAGCCACTCCCAAATGTTCACCCTTTATCTTTCTGCCTCTCTGCCTTATGACTTACAAAAAACTCCTGCACCTGCCAGAAACAATAATAGTGATTAAAGGCTCCCTACTCATAAATTCAAATATCTACTTGATTTAGTAATACTAGCTCACACTTACATATACCTCCTTCCACAGCAACACTCATTAAAACCACGATCGGTCTTACTATACACCTCTCACTGCTCATGCAAGGTAGGTCCCATTGCTGGAAGTTTCAACAGTATCTGTCCTGCTTACTCCTAGCTTATTTCCTTCCCCTGCTACTAGAGTTGTTAAGAGTCTAACATGTTTTAACATACACTTGAGCTTTTTTGAAATACTAGAATCAAGAACAATGGCTTGTGACTATCTTACAGGTTTTTAAGGTTCTTGTAGTATTTAATTTTAGTTCTAAACTACATTCTTAATTTTGCCTATAATTAATAGTGTTATAGTAAAATTCTAGTTCACTTTTGATAAGTATGGACTTCCACTTACCTAATAATTTTTAGAGAAAATAAACATTCAAAGAACTATGTGTAAATAAATGTAGGTTTGTGTGATCACAAATAGTGCTACAATGCTTTTTTATTGAAGTATAGTTTATTTACAGTATTATATTAGTCTGAAGTATATAGCACTATTTTTATAGATTGCAATATTTTTATAGATTATACTCTATTTAAAGTTATTACAAAAGAATGACTATATTTCTCTGTGGTATACAATATATCCTCATTGCTTATCTATTTTTATACATAGCAGTTTGTATCTCTTAATCCCATACCCCTATCTTACAATACTTTTTAGATGCTTGTGACTGATTTTTGTTTTGGGTCCATCTAAGTCTGAATTGTCCAATATGGAAAGCATTAGCCATACATGGCTATATCAATTTTGATTAGCTAAAATTAAATAAATTAAAGATTGATTTCCTCAGTTGCAATAGTTACTTTGTAGGTCCTCAGTAGCCATTAGGTGCAAGTGGCTAGAGTATTGGGCAGCACATACACAAAATGTCTCCATTATTTCAGAAAGTTCTGCTGAGCAACACAGACCTAAATGGTGCTAATAATGGTAAAATATATCTGACAGAGAGAATAATATGCTAAAGACCAAAGTCTTTTACGTTCTTAAATCTTGCCTTCCTTGTCTTATTAGTAAAATGAAATAGGTAAATGCTTCATTTTCTATTTCTTTCTTCTTTATCACACAAATAACAAATATTCACTACTGACAAAATTAAAATACAAAGAAGTAAAAAATAAAATGTAAATTATAAATCATTCTAAATTAGGTGATGCTACTTTGATGTAGAAATTCATTTCTAAATGATCATTTCTTCTAATTTTCTGGTTAAGGTCCTTTTTTTCCGTTGACTCTTTCAATAGGTAACAAACTAATCTACTATGAACCTCACAAAAACGTAGTACAATGTTACATATTAATATGCTCGGTCATTAGGTAATCATAAAAAAATTCCTTCGAATTAAAAAAAAAAAATTGAGCTAGGAGAAACAGAGGTGCTCCATCCAGAGGGGAAAATGTAACACTTTAATGAGGAGTAACTAATTTCAACTATTAGAAAACCCAGGGAATCCCATCCTTTTACAAAAATATTTTCACACTCCCTTTGAAGAGTAGAGTAGGAAAATGCTGAGGAAACGAGGCCATCCTGTTCCTGCCACATGTGTTTAATTACCCAGCTGCATCTCCAAAATAAGTATGACTGGAAAGTTCTTTCAAAGAGCTCCTTGCAGCTGAATATCAAAGGAAATTGGCATGTTTCTAAAATTATTGTTCTTATTGTTCATGATGGAATTATGAGGGCTCTCCTGTTTTTGTCTCTAAATACAAATAAGTAGAGTTCAGTGATTCGAACTTACAGGACCTCTTTGCAGACTTTTCTTTTATATGATGGCTATGGAATAAGCAAAGAATATTTTGATGGGGACAAGTTCACTTCATTTACTTGAGGCCAAAGTTCAGGCCATTATAAAAACTTTGGTCTACCTGTATTTCTAACTATAATCAGATTTTTTTTAGTGTTTTATAAAGCTTTATTACTCTTTATTAATATGTTTCTGAATCTTTTACATCTTTTTTCTTCTATTCATATATAAGAAAAAATACGTCACAATTTTTATATCATGCTTTCCTTTGCTGGGCAAAATACATCTTACAGATGTTACTCTTTTATTACAAACATAGATCTAAAGGAGCTTTATGTGGTCAGTCCAGTCTATTCTGTTTCTAAAGAAGGCTGATGAAGCCTGAGCTGGTGACACCACCAAGACGCTTTTTATGGTAGCAAGAGGGGCATAGGATTTGAGAGATAAAAAACAGAGCAAGAGAGTGGTTTATGCTCCAGCTTCAGCTCTGTGACAATCATGCTTCCTCTCTTGGATGGATCATTTCCTTAGGAAAGGAAACTTACCCCAAAGTTAAATTTAAGAGTTCAAAACCATTAAGACATTTTTCATATAATGTCAGTGAGTACAAGAAAGGGTAATAGTGGAGGAGCAATCAATTTAAAAACTAGAATCAATACATGCTAATAAAAAAGATGAAACCCTCTAAATGGAGGTAAATTAACTTAGCTAAGAAATTCTTCTATGTAGAAGAAAGAAGTTTAAAATATAGAAATATGCATTTGGTATGAGATATTAAAATGTTCATCATCTTTAAATAGAAAATAAAAAAAAACATTATGCTGTTAAGAGAGTTTAAAATAGGGTGAGGGGCCTTAAGGGTCAGAATTAGAAAGATGCTCTGTGATCTAGAAGCTGAGCATTTGAAAGGAAGTTTGGCATCTGAGAGAGGTGAAAAAAGGAAGGGAGTATAAATATTTTCCACAAACACTCCTACATCAGGAATTTATGTGACTAAGGAACGATACATAACTGAATCTTTTTATATGAGTCTAAAAAGATGTGACTAATTTCTGTGTAAGTCTTTTGTGCTGTATTTCTGTTCATGAAAGAAAAACAATGTCATCTCCAAGTTTTAATATTTGGAAAGCTTACCACAGGGAATATAAAAAATACATATTCTTCCACTTCTCTTATCCTTCCACAGTTAAATTCTGGCTTTACTTCCCACCTATTATGGGACTGTAAGCAAGTTACCTAGCCTCTCTATCTTGGCTTCCCCACCTATAAAGTGGAGAGAGACTACTAGCAACTATGAATGAAGTTGTTATAATGATTAAATGAAATAATGCAGATTAAGTGCTGAGCACAGTGCCTAGAACATAGTTAAGTCTCCAATAAATGGAAGCCATGCAAACTATCACTGTCTTTAAGTGTACAGAGATATTTCACAGGAACAAAGCAGTGATCTACATAGTTTGTCAACACGTAAAGGGAAAAAAAAAGCCAATGTGACAGAAGAGGCTAAACATCGATGTCCATCCAGATATGGCTCTAATTGATAACGGATTCTCTAACTGCAGATCTCAGATAACCAACTGAACAAATACAATTCCCAGTAAGTACTTGTCTGCTTTACAGAGCAGCACTTTGTTGAACAGTGTTATGCAACAGAACTTTCTCTGATGATGGAAAAATTCTTTCTTCTGTGTTCTATACAGTAGCTTCTAGCCACATGTGGCTATTGAGTAGCTGGAAGGTGAGTAGTATAAGTGAGAGACTGGACTTTCATTTTACTTTATTTTAAATTTAAGTAACCACATGTGGCATGACTACTGTTTTGGACAGCTTACCTATAGATTGATATGAATAGACAGTATACTAAGTCATATATTTAAAGCAAACTTTTTTCATCACTCTACATTATTCTAAAAATAAATAAAAATTTAAGTGGTGAGTTCAGTTACCTTGCATTATCTTTAAATTACAGCATACTACAACACCCAGCAGAGATATATGTAAATGTTTAAATTAACTAACCCCAAATTGTGGTAAAGCTACCCTTTCTAGATCTGCAGCACCAGACTAATTGTGAAGTACTTAAAAAAGAGATAAATTGAATACACAGAATTTACTGTTTACTTGTTGAGGTACAATGCTAATTACAGAAGCAAATTAATTACTTTGGCTCTATGTATGATAAAACAAATCAAGGGTTCCCTTTCTGGTAATGATTGAGGAGATCCTATTGGCTCAATCTTGCTGCAGATAACAACTATGCACTATGGACAAAATACAGAAAATAACTGCTTGAAAATACTTGAGAACAGGCCAAAGCAGGCAGAATCTGGACATGGGGGAGAATCTATGCAAAGAAGACATCAGCATTGGGTGGATTTCCCATTTTTACAGCCTTTTATCTGAGGGCGGGAACCACTGTGGCTCAGTGTTGGATGTTTAGAACTCTGATAGATTCCAACGGTCTTTCTGGTGTAGAGAATGAGAGAACAGAGTTCAGGCAACCACAGCAGCTGGAAAGCGAGTGATAAATCCTGAAAATGAGAGAGTAAGACAGGGGGAGCTCCAAATCCTATTCATAAACTACTCAAATTTCTGGCTGAACCCTGCAGTATATAAACATAAGGCAGACTGCAAGTAGCCCAGTTAGGGTTAAACAGAAAGAACTAAATAGACACTTTAGCTATTACCCATTACAGGGGAAACAGGGCTGCAGAGTGAATCTAGCCAAGTTTATTGCCTGCTAAAACCAAAAAAAAAAAAAAAAAAAAAAAAAAAAAAAAAAAAAAGCCACTCTTCTGAGCAGTATAAGAGAATCTCAGAGTCTCTAAAACATAGCATTTGTAAAGTCCAGGATGCAATCCAAAACTCCTGATTTATAAAGAAACAGAAAAACACGACCCCTGCTCAAGAAAAATGGCAATCAATGGGAAGAGACTTTGAGATGACCCAGATTTTGGAGTCAGCAGACAAGTATTTTAAAGCAAATATTATAACTATGCTCAATAAAAAAATATGCTTATGATGAATGAACAAATATAACAAATTTCATCCTAGAAATAGAAACTATAAAAATGCACCAAGTGAAAATTCTAGAAGTGAAAACTAAACATTTAAAATAAAAATTCAAGCAGATTAAAGAGAGATAAATTTTAATATTTAATATATTTAAATTACAAAGGTCAGTGAACTTCAATATAAAATAATGGAAATTCTCTAATCTGAAGAAAGGGGAAAATATTTTAACAGAGCCTTAAGGATCTGAGAGAATAGCAAAGATTTCGTGTGTGTGTGTGTGTGTGTGTGTGTGTGTGTGTGTTTTAATTCCAGAAGGAAGTGGACAAAGATAATGGGGCAGAAAAAAAATCTTTGGAGAAATAATTACAAAATTTCCCGAATTTTGTAAAGATATAAATTTAAAGATCTCAGAAATTCAGCAAATATCAAGCAAGATATATACACAAAAAAACTAAAAAATTTAAAAAACTATATAGTAAAATAGATTTCATAGTACACATATTATATACCACATACATTCATATACAGCATATATGCATGCACATCATTTGGTGATAAATGTATCATCACTGTGTAGGTATTGTCACATACGTTATATTGTACTAGGTCTGCCTTTCAAACCAAGCTGTGTATTTTCTAATGTAAGGGATTTTATGTGTGTCTCTACTCTAATTCCTGGTATATGGTACAAGATAAACATGCATGAATTGATGAATAAATAAAGTGTTTTGACTTAACTTACAAAGAAAGTTAGTGATAAGTCAGAATTAAATTGACCCTTTAGTATTTCTCCTGCTTCTGACTTATCTTCTCTACTTTACCTGGTTAGGGATGCATACACTTCCCACTTCCCTCTTGGACTTAATATTTCTAGCTAGTACTAGTCATTCCCAAAATACAAATTATGCCCATAAAGTGAAAAAGGAATTCCCAATATTGAAAAGTTATACTTAGAATGTATTTTAGGTCCTCAAAAACTTACAGAGAAATTCATGTGTAGATATTTCTGTGGCTCAGGCAGGATTAATACTTGTGAATAATTATCAACTTAGAATAAAAATAACCAACACTTAATGTACATTTAATAAGAATGGGCATTTTGCTATATATTACATACATTGTTTTATTTTAGCCTCTTGGCAACTCTCTAAGGTAAATAATATTATTATTATTCCACTTCACAACATCAAGAGAGTAAGTGTCTAAGGTCACTCACTCAGTAAGAGGATAAGGACTGGCAACCAGTGCCTGCTCTCCAAGTTAGGCCCCTTCACCACTAAGCTGCACTACCTACCTTTTTTGGAAGCCAGTTTTTCAAAAGATCACCTTCAGTCCAGGAGAAAGCTGGCACATCAAAACATGCCCTGAGACTCACAAAGTGGTAAATGAAAATATCTAAAAAGACTATATTATTAGGGATCAGTAAGAAAACAGGGAGACATACATTTGACATACTTTTAAAAAATGATTCATGCAAACATTGTCTTTATGGAAGGCAACATGTTTCAAGCTAGCTAAATTTTGTGCAACTAGATTCTTGGGACTTTAAATTGTATATCGATCGTAGTTATGTTGATCCCTTGTTTTAATTTATGAGTATATTTTATTTGAAATCATGATTGTTTTCATAATACAGCAATAACAAAACTGTTACTCTGAATAAACAGGAATGTATGTTTATGTTGTACAGTAACTTGTTCCAAGGAGTGACTGAAACTCTAAACTAGGCTTTACAAAAGACAGAGGTAAGAGGAAACCATGTTAGTATCTTATCCTGCAGTGCAGATGAAGATATCAAAACGGGCAGTTGCCTGCCAGGTGTATTATAAACTGTAGTTGGAGAAGAATAAATAAGGACTTAAAATATCATGCCAATGCTTTGAAAGAGAGGATTTTTGTTTTCAATATATTTTAAGAATGTCAAAGCAAACAATTAAAATTGATGGTCAGTTTTTATAGGCTTCTTTAAATTTTCCTGAGTGTGGATTTGCCTTTCCAATATGCTTTCTCAGAGTATTTTGGATTAGAATATTTTCCTTCCAAATTTAAGTCAACAATGAAATGTTAAACTGCAAAAGTAAAAAGACAATATGTGTAAAATGTCACTCCCATAGTGCATTACCGGAAATATGAACGTCTAGCTAAATTATTGCTGGTACAACATGTTTGTTTTGTTGCATGTGCATCAGGAAAAAAATCAACTAAAAAAGTAGCTTCTGGTGCAAGATGGTGGACTGAGCACATTTGTTTATCCTCTTTCCTCCTCTAGATCTTATTAAAAGTAAAGCAATAAAGAAGGCATTAAACCAAAAGAACACAAAAACAGAGCAAACCAGAGATGAACAGTCAGCAAATAAGAGTTTTTGATGAATTTTCTGGAGACAAAAAGTAAAATGAAATGGAATAACTAGTGAAGTGTGCCAGAAAAAAATGTCACAGCCTAGAATACCTTGATTTTCAACTTTAAAATTAACCTCAATATACATCAGAAATATGTTAATTATGGGTGCAGAACAGAATGCAAATGCTTTTAAACCTGACTTGTGTAAGTGAAAGGTATAAATTATGCAATTTGGGAAATAGAAACAAAAAGAGAGTTTAATAAATCAAGGTTAGGGGCACTAATATTCTTTTATGAAATGAAGAGTCTAGAGATACTGTCTGTCATTGGTGGATAACACAAGTAACCAACAGAAGTCATAAAATAGTGCTATAACAAAACTGGAAGGTGGTAGTGATAGTGGTGGTGGTGGCAAGGGTGTAGAGGGACTAACCTAGCTAAATCTTCATCTATCAGGAAGTCAACAAATAATGTCTGCATGGAAAATTAGGAAATAGTGACATAGTATACATAGTATGTAGATATATGAAGTTAACGAGCAAAGAAGTTTAAGATGGAAATACTTAAGAGAGAGAAAAAAACTTGCCTCTAGAAAACAATTACGTGTAGGAAAAGATGGGACAAGGGGCTGATTCTTTTAACTATAAATTTCTCTATATGTTATTTTAAAACAAGGGCATGTATTATGTTTAAGAAAAAAAAAACCCCTATGAATATCTATGTGTTCAGTTTATCAATTTAAGCCTGATAGGCGAGGTAGGAAAACAAGGCAATTGCATCAAAAATTCAGAACCTTCAAATGCTGCATTAGAGAATAAGAAGCTCCTGCTTAAGACTAAGTGTTATGACACTGTAATGTCTGTTTCTATTTGGGCCAATAAAGCCTGGCAGCTTGTCAACTGTTATCCTGTTAAAAGGTCTAGAGTGGAAGAATGAATTCATTGTGTTTTTTATAAAAGACTTGCCAACAAGACCAGAGAGAGGCTTCACTCGTAATTCCATGTCACAGTCTTTCCCTTCTTTGGGTACTATAGATAATGGCAGCGGGCTACCACATGGCCTCTAAAATCCTTTCCTTCGCTCCTGCAGGTACAAATAGCTACAGTATAGAAACAGAATAATTCTGTGATTCTATGATTAGTACTATTCTTGGACATGTTTAAAACTGTAACAGTAAAAAACTTGATTTTTCAGAATGCGACAGATTGATCATACAGCATATAATAAGTTAAGAGATAATGGTTTTCATAGGTCCAAAAAGTTAGAAAAGTTCCAATAATGCATGAAGTTAATTGGTTAATTATTGCCAATTTGAATTAATCAAGAAAATACACACACACACACACACACACACACACACACAGCAAAACAACTCTCTAAGTTGTTCAGTTTTGTCCCCAAAAGAAATGATAATCCCTAAGGCAACAGAAATGTCAACAGCCTGCCAGAATCCTGGGTAGTACTCTGGGCCTGACAGAGTTCATTTTATCCCAATTTAGGTATTAATTATTATTGCAGAACAGAATATAAGTGTTATCAGGTAAAAAAATTAATTACATAATTTAGGAGCTACAGTTCTCCTAAATGTAGCCCTCTGATTCCCAGAGCACTGACCTGTGTGAATGGCTGCCGCTCGCTTGTGTGTGGCACATACAAATGAAGCCCAGGTGACTGAGTTAACAGATTACTGTAACTATTGGCTACAGATTAATGTATGCACTAAGGCTGCTATATAAACACAGTCTAGCAATAGAATTATAGGCCTCCAACCATCCAATTCCTAATTCATCTTTCCATGGGAGTAATTTAAGATAATCCTCACTCTCCTCATGTTCCTCCGGTGAGCATCATCTCTGCAGAGATAATTGGTCCAGAAGCCAATTCTCTGGCCAAGCCAGAGTAGAGGCCAACTCTTCTACTGACAAGAGACTCGAGGTAGGCTCTGTCTTTTTCCAGATGAGCCTGGCTTGCTATACTCCTGTTGGACTTCTAATTGGCAGCTTCAGTTTTTACCAATGCTAAGCTATTAAAAACTAATGGCAAATTAATAGTAACTTACATTTGTCTGTTACTTTGAAGCTCATTTCATTTGGTGTTCATGTCAAATGCAACACAACTTCCACAGACACTTGCACACAAGCTTCAAAAAATTTACAGAGACTCTCATTATACATCTCACTCTTCAATTCTGCCTTCCTGCTTGTGTCACTAAAGTTGTCCATGACTCTAGTTAAAATCAATCAATTCTTCCACTTAGACAGTAGACAGTCTACATCTCCTTGCTCAAGAGCAACCCTTCAGCAATTTTTGTCCCTCTTTCCTACATCATTAACTTTCCCTCTCTATCCATTATCATACACATTGCAACTATTTCTCCCATTTAAAAAAAAGCAAAACCTTGTTTTTGATCCTTCTTCATTCTTTAACTGACAATCTATTTCTCTCCCCCTTTATACTTTCTCAAAAGAGTTGCCTAAATAGACTATCTCCGATTCCTCTCCTCCATTTCTCCCTTAAATCTACTCCAGTCAGGTTTTCATCAAGCCTCCAAAATGTAGAGGACACCAGTGACCTCCACCTTTCCAATGCAATGATCAATTCTCAGTTCTCAGCTTACTGAAATGTCAGTAGCTTTTATTATGTTCCATCACTCACTCCTTATACCCTTTTCTCACTTGAATTTCCATGCACCCCAGTGTCTGGATTTTCTTCCTGCTTCACTAGATGATCATTATCCATCCCCTTTGCTATTCTTTCATTCTCTCACAGACTTATCAACATTGGAGCACTCCAGGGCTCCATCCTTCTTCCTATTCTCTCTGACTCTGTTCAATCTCTGGTGATTTCACAGTCTCCAGGATTTAAATACTGTCTCCATGGCTACTCACTCTCAAATTTGTATCACAAGCACAGAGCTCTCACCTGAGTGCCTGCTCATATATCAAAGTCTGTATTTTCCATCCCCTTGAAGTTAGGTGGTGCCATGTGACTAGCTTTAGTCAATGGGCTGTGAGAGGAAATGATTGTGTCACTAGGCTAATATATCAGGAGACAACCATGACTCTCTAATTCTTCTCTTCCCCTGTTTCATGACCCTGGAAGCCACATGTTTCCAGTGCAGTTGCAATATGGCAGCAATTCCATTGGCTTTAGTCCCTGAGTGTATGTGTGAAGTGGAGTGCTCACAACCCATGTTTTATGTGTACCATGATAGAAGTAACTTGATGTGTTAAGCCACTGACATTTTGAGACAGCATAATTTATACTATTCTAAGTTAGATGCCAAATAGCCATCTCAGTCTTAACATAACCAAAACTAAATTTCTGATGTTCCTACTTAAAACTTACTCTACCTACAGTTTCCTTATGTGAACTGATGTCGGCTCCATCATTCCTGTCACTCAGATCAAATTATTTGAGCTACCCTGACCTCTTCACCTTCTCTCACATCCCACATCCAGTCTATCAGGAGATGCTGTTGATGCTGCCTTAAAAACATATCTATAATTCAAGCGCTTCACCCCACTTCTAGTTCTAGCACCCTATGTTGACACTGGTCTATTGGCCAACATCATCTCTCTCAGATCACTCCAGTAGCTTCCTAATAGTCTCCTTTCTTCCACTCTTGCCCTATAATATACTCTCAAGACAGTAGTCAGAATAGTCCTTTAAAAATCCAATTGAAATCATATCACTCCTTATCAAACCCTCCCAAGACTTCTCCTCTCCCCCTAGAATCAAAGCAAAATCGTTACTATGGCCTACAAAACTTTACATAATCAGCCTGTACCCCAGTCTTCCTTATCTCTTTGATTTCTACTACTTTTCCCCTCATTCCTTTTAGTCACACAATTTATTGTTGTTCTGCCAACTCACCGAACATGCCTTAGGGCCTTTGCCCTAGTGAATCTCTCAGTCTGGAATGTTCCCTCTTGATAGACTTCCTTATATCTTTTGAGTCTTTCTCAGATGCCAAATTCTCACTTGAGCCTACCCTGACAACTCTATTTTAAGCTGCAGTGAACCCACCCCTCCCACCAGGAACTTCCTGCCTTTACCTCTTCTATTTTTTTCTATTGCTTTCCATCTTCTAATCTACTATATGATTTACTTATTGTGTTTATTATGTGTATCCTTACTCATCTGTGTCTCTTTTGTCTTGCAACATAAACACCTAGAACAATGTATGTCCTATAATAAAAGCTAAATTCATATGTACCGGATTATTCAAGGTGGGTGAGATAGACATGTTTTTACATTTCACAAGTAAAACTACAAACTCACAGACAATGTAGTGACTTGCTCAAAATCATGCCAGTTAATAAGTGTATCCCCCCCGAAAAAAAGGCATAAAAGCACAATTTCCCAAAATCACAGAGGTAAGTGTCAATGTTCTCTAAATTTACTAAACAATTTAAATCATGTAGTTTCATCCTGATATTGAGTATGAACCTACCCAATTTGCTTGCTTATGCTCTGGATTAATATGCCAGAATGGCATGTGCTAGGGAGTCTATTTACTGACTTTAACAATTAAATTGATCAAAGATCATTTTAATGTAGATAAAAAATAGTTTCAAGATAAATCTAGTATAATAAATGCCTTAAATAAATCTGCATATTTATTTCTGGTACCATCATACAAATTGCTTGTTTTGGGGAAAGCTACTATTGGCTCATGATCTAACTTTCTATTCATCAAAGTTTCCACAAGGGATGGAAATAATAAACAAGTTCATACTAGTCATTTGTGACCTATGCTCATAAACCACATGTGAAGAGCATGCATCTGTTAAGATTTTGCTTTCATGATGCCTTTCTTATACCCAAGATTAAAGTAAAAAGAAAAAGAATATTTTAAATATGTTGGCCATATGCAAAATGTATTTCAAGTTGCTCATTAAAATTTTTCTTCACCCATATGGAAAAATCTTAATTAACTTCATACAGTTTCTGTTAGGCAAAATAAAAAATAAGGAAAACAAAAATATTTTCTCTCACCAAAATTAAGCCAATAATAGCAAACAATAAAAAACAGTGACATACCAAAATCAAATACCTGAAGTCTAAGAGGATAGAAAAACCAAAAGCTGTTTTGCCTTTTTCAACACATGAGCATCAACCCATAAAAGTTCAGTAAAAATTATATAAATATAAACAAGTACCAAAGTCTAACTAATACACATTTTAGAGGCTGTTTTTTTATATTTTTGCATTTACATTTCTAATAATGACATATATTTGATCCATGAGAGATCCTGGATTGGGGGGAAAGGAAGGTACAGAATAACCTTCTAGAGGTTCCAAAGTTGGCTTCCTGTAATGTTTATGCTCTATACTAGCCCAAAATCTGTACTCTTAAACTTTTAGTCTTGGCATGAACTTGATTCATATTTATTAAGTCAAATCTTTGACATTTTGCATGAGATATTATTAAGCCCTTGCCTCAAAAACGTCAACATTTTGTGGAAACAGATAAAGGAAAAAAATTAAATGCAGAGCAAGGCAGTGTGAGCTTAAAGGGGCTTTCAGGGCACAAAAGATTATTTCTGATTTCAGAATCAGGATAAGGAATTAGGGATGAAGAGCCATTTGAACTAAAACAACTGTTTAATTTCAATCATTAGCATTTCATCAAATGCAGCCTAATTTTCTGGGTAAATATGATTAAAATGAGTTTTCCACTAGAGTCATGGGACTTTTTGCCTCAAACAAACTAAACTAGATTTAGAGCCAAATAAATGTGAATATCTTGAGAAGTTTTTTAAATTGAGTATTAATCACTGGCTCATACAATATTGGGAATAAGATGGTGTGAAATCCTCCGTTATGTTGCTGTTGGGGAAATGTTGACTAGGGTTACTGCAAAGAAATTGTTACGGTTTTTCACTTCGCTAAGTTATGTGGAAATCATTTTCTGCTCAAGTCCATTTTAGACATTGCTTTAACAGGGAACAGAGCTTGAAAATTTGGGGAATTGTACTAAAGAGTTCATGTTTTATACTAAAGGCAAAAAAAAAAAAAAAAACGGACATTAAATTACTTTAAGCAGAAAAGCAAACTTGCTTTTCAGGAAGATCAAACTAGTGGCAATGTGAAGGACAGGTTGGCAGTGGCAAAAGAAGCCAGTTAGAGGCTGGTTTCAGTAATCCAGGAGAGAAATGGTGAGCATCTGGAGGCAATGACAGAGAGGGTGCAGAAGAGGAGGTAGATTTGAGGGGTTTTTAAGATACATAATTGGCAAGATTTGATTACGGATCAAAACTAGAGAATGACAGAAGGAGAACTACATTTTTCTCATTTGGGTAATAAAATGTATGGAGCTGCCAATGTCAGAAAATACTAGAGAAGGAGATAATAGGGTCTGAGAAAAGGGAGGGAAATGTTTAAGTATTTGTGTAACAATTCAAGTGAAAATATCTTGTATCAGATATAAAGGTCATTATGTATAACACAACTAAAGAAATCCTAGATCAAGGGCACAAGGAACAGGGTGAGATATTTAAAGTGAAGACTTAGTTCTCAATGTAAATTTTGAGCAAGTACGTTGAGAGAGATTGTAGATTTTCAGCAACTGGTGATAAGGAAAGATAAAATCAATAAGGAAGCAACATTCCGGCTTTAAACGCTTGGTGGAGGTGGAGGATGTGGGAAGCACAAAATCCACAGAAGCTATAAATTATGACAGAAAATAGAAGAAAATCTGGTACAGATCAGCAATTGGATTAGGCTAAATAAGATAGAGGATGTCACAATAAACAAACCGTGAAATCTCAATCTCAAGAGAAACAAAAATTCTCAACAAATATGAACCAATCAGATGCAGCAAAATAAATATATTACATTAAGACCAAGTAGGGTTTGTCCAGAAATGCAAGGTTGACTCAAAATTCAAAGATCAATTAATATAAATAACCACACAAACAGAACAAAGAAAAAAAACATATGATTGCTTCAGTAGATGAAGGAAAAGCATTTGACAAAAATTAAACACTATTCATGGTTAAAAACTCTCAGCAAACTAGGAATAGAATGAAACTTCCTCAGTTTAATAAAGGGTATCAAAGGAAACATTATAGTTAATAGTGCAACACTAAACACCTCCATCCGAGATCAAGAACAAGGCAAAAATTTCACTCTCAGCACTCCTATTAATATAGTACTGGAAGTACTCAAAGCAAGAAAAATAAAAGATTCTAAGAAAAGAATTAGAATTGTTGCTATTTACAGACGTCATACTTGAATACATAAAATATCCTAAGGAATCAACAAGACAACTACTAGAAATAATGGGAAATTTATCAGTCTCAGAATCCAAGGTCAATTAACAAAAAATAAAAATAAATTATATTTCTATTTATTCAAAACAAATAATTGGAAAATAAAAAATTTTAATTATCATATATAAAAGCATCAAAAACATAAACCACTTGAGACTAAATTTAACAAAAGATGTGCTGGATCTTGGAAACTGCGAAACACTGCTGAGAAAATTTAAAGACCTAAATAAATGGAGAGATATACCATGTGTCTTGATTGGAAGACTCCATATTATTAACATGCCCATTCTCCATAAACTGATCTATAAATTCAACAAAATTGCATTCAAGATTTTCAAAGGGCTCTTTAAATAGAAATTGACAAGCTAATTCTAACACATACACACACATGATAAACTCTAAATACATATATAGAATATAGAATAGCCAAAGAAATTCTGAAAAAGAACAAAGCTGAAGGACTTACATAACCTGATCACAAGCCTTAAAGCTGCATTACCCAAGCCAGTGAAGTGTGAAGATATATTATGGATCAATGGAACAGAATAATGTCCAGAAAGAAACCACACATAGATGGAAAATTTTTCTTAATAAAGTCACCAAGATAATTCAATAGGAAAGAAAATTCTTTTCAACAAATGTTGCTAAAACAATTGCATGTGCATATGAAAAAATACGAACCTCAGTGCTTATTTACACCATAAACAATACTTAACTTGAAATGGATCATAGACTTAAACATAAAAGCTACAGCTATGAAACTTCTAGGAGAAAATATATGAGAATATAGTCAACATATATTTGGGGTAGGCAACGATTTCTTAGGAAAGACATGAAAGACAAGAACCATAGAAGTTGATAAATTGGATAAAATTTAAAACTTCTGCTCTTTGAAAGGTATCACTAAGAAAAGGAAATGACAAGCCATAGACTAAAAGAAAATATTCACAATACATATATGATAAGGGACTTGTGTCAAGATTTTATAAAGAACTTTAAAATTTTAATAATTAGAAGACAAAAATCCACTTTAAAAAGTGACAAGTCCTGTGGAGACACTTTACAAAAAAAGTTTATGAATTGTGAATAAGGATATAAAATATGTTCCAAATAATTAATCATCAGGGGAAAAAAATTAAAATTACAATGAGATAACACTACTCACCCACTAGAATGGCTAAAATTTAAAAGACACAATGCCAAGTGTTGGTGAGTGTGTGGAGCAACTGGAACTTCTGTGCATTTTTTTGGAAGTGTTAAATGGTACAAATAAACAGTTTTACATTTTCATATAAAATTAAACATCTATTTTCCATACAATCTTATAATTCCTTCCTATGTATTAATATAAGAAATAAGAACATATAATTCCAAAATGATTTGTACATGAGGGTTGATAGAAATTTTATTCATAACAACCAGATTTCCATCAATAAGTGAATATATAAACAAATTGAGGCATATTCATTCAATGGAGTATTTCTGAGCTAAGATACAGTTTTCAGGTACAACTCTATAAATTCAGCCTTATTTATTAATCATCATTCCCACTAGAGTGAGAAAAATAAAATATGCTGTCCTTCAAATAATTTAAAAGGAATTTCCATTTTGGTGATGAAAAATCATTTGACATTTTCCCTATTTACTTAAATTTGGCCCTTATTAAGTATATTCATATATTTTTCTTAAGAAAGAAACACACTGTGGTACTCTAACATCATGGCAACTTTTCTTCACCATCTGTATTTGCTGATATCAAAAGGACACTCCAATATGAGCAAAGGCACAGAGACAAGAACAGGAAAAACAAGCAGGAAAAAAGCAAGAAACCCTATCTAGGGAGATACAACAGCAAAATGGACAAGGACAGAATAACAAGAAGCAGGGAGAAAGGACTGTACTTTAAAATTCAATTATCAATTAAAAACAGAAATTTCAACTTTTTGAAATTCATCTGTGTTGTTGCATGTACCATTATTCTGCTCCCTTTTACTGACGAGTAACATTCCATGTTATAGGCATATCATCATTTGTTCACCATCACTTTTGGATGGACATCTGGGTTATTTTCACTTTTTGGCTATTATGAATAAAGTTGCTATGAACATTCATCTCTAAGTCTATGAGAGCTTCATTTCTCTTGGGAAAAGCCAGGGGTGGAATTTCTAAATCACATTGTAAGTATATGCTTAACTTTATAAGAAACTGTCAGATTGTTTCTTAAAGTGATTGTTTATTTTATTTAGCTTAATTTATAGTGATTGTTATTAAGTGATTAATTTAAGCAATTGTGTAATTTATATTGCCCAAATCAATGTATGATAGTTTCAATGGCTCTACATCTGGGTCGGCACTTGGCATGGGCAGTCTTTGTAAATACAGTCTACCACTAGTAGGCGTGTAGTGGTATTTCGTAGAGGTTTTAATTTACATTTTCCTAATGACTAATGATGTTGAGCATATTTTCATATATTTATTGGTCATTTATATATCTTCTTTTGCTTCTCCCACCTCTCCTTTGTGCTATTGTTATTATACATTTTACTTCTACTTATGTTAATACCCTCCAAAATTACATTGTATTATTTTTACTTTAAGTAATTAAATACTTCTAAAAGACACTAAAAATTAAGGGGAAAGGCCTTCATTCCTTTGTAGTGATCCATATTTCCATCTGGTATTATTTCTTCTTCACACAACAAACTTCCTTTAATTTTTCTTGTGGTTCAGGTCTGCTGAAAACAATTTTCTTTCAGAAAAATGTCCTTATTTGCCTTTACTTAGGGAGCCAAGCTGCTGTTTATACACTTTAAAGTTAAAGGCTTTTTTTTCCTGTCAGCTCTTTAAAAATGTCATTCCACTGTCCTCTGTCTTATATAGTTACAGATGAGAAATCTGTAATTTCTATCTTAATTCTCTGATATAATGTCTTTTTTCTTTAGTTGCTTTTAAAATATTCTTTTTCAATGGTTTTCAGAAATTTGATTATGGTGTATCTCAATGTATCTGTGCTAGCACGTTTGTATTCACCCTGCTTTGGGTCCACTGTGCTTTTAGAACAGTGGATTTATAACTGTCATCAAATTTAGAAAATTTGGAGCCATCATTTTTAAATTTTCATATAGCATATTTTTTATTCCTGTAAGTTCCATTTGCTTCTTTTTGAAGTTTACATTTCTCTCCTTACTATGTTCATGTTTTTAACATCTTTGCTAATTCTAGTAACAATCATGTCATGCTTTTTCTATTGATTAATATGTTTTCTGGTAATGGGTCCCCTTTTCCTTCTTCTTGGCTTGTTTATTAATTTTTTATTGGATGCTGGATATTGTGGGCATTACGTTGCTTTCTTCCTTTGCAGAGTTAAATAACTTGCAGATCAGTTCCATCACCCCTGAAGTCCATTTATACGTTTTGCTAGGGTGGGTCTACAACAGTGAGCATTCCAGTATTGGTTCACTCTTGCTTGTAAGGCAGGACTCCTGGGGTCACCATCAAGTTTTCCAGATGATCACTGGAACTCTCCATTATGGATGGTCAGAGTCCAAACGTCTTCCTCCCCTTTGTGAGCTTTGGGAGTGTTTCCACTTACAGTCCCATGGCCTTTCTTCTTCCATCTTTGTGGAGCTTTATTCTATACGTGGGCAGCCTATAGTACTCAATAACGAACAGAGGTTACCTCATGCAGATTTATGAAGTTCTTTTCTTATAAAGTGCTCCCCTTTCCAAAACCCTGCCCTGTAACTTCCACCTGCCTCAGCCTTCCCAGACTCTGATCTCCATCTTCTCAAGTCAGCAAGACTTCCAGAATCTGTTTAAGTTTCCTTCTCTGTGTTCGCTCCCTTGGTTTTTGACTCCAGGCAGAAAATCAAGGAGATTGTATGGTTCATAGTCACTTCCTTTCTCACAGAGATCACAATCCTATGCTGCTTACTCTCCAACCACTAGAAACAGTTGTTTCATTAATTTATTCAGTTTATGAATTATCTACTATGGGAGGTTAGAGCTGCTCTTTGACACTTTGTTTTTAACATAGCCCTGGTACAGGATTTATTCCTGGGTGGGACTATACGGTAAGTATAGAGTCAGACTAGGTGGAGTTTATATGGCAATTTCTTTTAGAAATTGCTACCTGAAGCAACGTGGTGTAATTACTATTTGAATGTTTCAACAAAAACATTTACTGTCATGTTATAACTGGTTGTGGACAGTCACTTCTGACTAAACATTAAGCTTGAAAAATCCCACACATGATAGATAAAAAATAACCATTTGAAATTACTTTCATTAATTTGAAAGTCATTGTATAATAAATTTATTATTCCAAAGAAATTCATAATTTTAAGGTTATACATCCAAATCATCACTTTATTTCACCAGGGTGTATCTATGTATGCATATATACACACTCAAATTATGATAGCTCTATTAAGAATGCTAACCTATTGAAAGTGTTCTCTGATTATTTCTACCGCTCCCAAACGAATGGTATCAATAATTTCTTTTGGCCAATAGCTATTTTCATTAGCTATAGTCACCTAGTGGCATCCAATATCCTCTCTTTCCCCATTTCATTGAGCCTCACTAAAGAACCTTAAAATTACCCCCACTGATGATGTCCATCAACCCAAAATCTGTGCTCTGTGCTGAATCCTGAAATTCTCAAAGCCGTTAGACTTTGGGATGTCAGAGCAGGACTGGAGTCCACAAAGAGCCTGAAAGAATGGGTCTCAAAGTAGCTCTGGTATATCGAGAATTTTACAACATCTTTTAAGAAAACAGTTCTTCCAACTTGTCCCTCTTCCCTTCTAATTCCAAGGTCTCAGTTATAGTCGAAAGAGCCAGGCTGGGATATATCATGTCATCCCTTCCATATTCCTGCTTTCCCCATCTTCTAGGACTCTTTCTTCAACCAAACTCAAGTCTTGGGGGAAAACAAAAGCTCCATGCATGCCAACAGATCATAGACACACTGCTCTGTGTGTGTGTGTGTGTGTGTGTGTGTGTGTGTGTGTGTGTGTGTGTGTGTATTGACTGGGAGTGGGAGAGGGGCTATGGATGTTTTATTCATAAATACCTGCACCCCAATCCAGACAGTGAAAAAGACACTTTTATAGAGAATTAAATACTCTGAAATTTCAGAAGTCATCAAAACAATGCCAACATATTTTATATTTCATAATGTATGTATTTTTTCCTTAAACCCCTTTAACATTTTGAAAATCCAAATTATGATTTTAAGACACTTAGAATAAGCAATCTAGATGCTCAATAAGGTGTCATTTTAATACAAGTGATTATAATGTGTTACAGAATGCACAAGTAAGGAGACTGAAAAACATGGGAAATATGTAAGAGAGAACAACTTTTGGAGAACCACATAATAAATTTTACAATGACAATAATTAACATAAATTCCGGAATCTACCATGCCACATAAAATATGAAAAAGACTGTCTAACATCAATTTTGCAAAGCATTGATACTGTTTACAGAAAATTTACAACTCATAAAATATTTTTAATAAAACTTATCCTATTATGTTAGTCACAATTTGATAAATAATATCCCCCCAAAATTATAGTCATTTATTCACCCACAGATTTAAGTAAATCAACAGATGGAAATTTATAATAATTTATTTTCTCCTAACTGTGAGTAAGTTTAGTACACTGACACTAAAAAACAAAATAATTCAATTGATAAAATCAGGTTATGACAAGAAAGGTCATCACACAATTACTCTAAGAACTGGGAGGACAAGAGCACAACCAAGAAATCCCCTGTTTCTGGTTATGATTAGATGAATTTGTCTTATAAAATCATTTATTGCAATCTGGAGTATATAAATGTCGTAATCGAAAGTACGTGATCAAATCTGCATTTGCAAATAATTTCAAGATATCCTTTTAAAAGACATGTACTAATTTTCAGAAAATGTAACTAACTACAAGTAAATGCTAGCAGGACTTTAAAAAGACAGAAAGAAATAAAAAGCACATCCCTTAAATTTTCAGGACTTTCTTCACCAAGCTTCCACTTAACTCTTTTCTCATATTACTGGAATAGATTTGTGAGCTTTCCCTTTTTAATTCTCGTTGATGCTCTTTCTCCAGATTCTAATATGCACATTCCATCAACCATTTTTTTAAATGCACAATCATTTTGCCACATTGAAAACAATCTGAAGATTCAAATTCTATATGATTAAGTATATTCTACATTTCATTGCTCAGTTAGCTTCACTCAGCATAAAACATACATGAGTCTCTTTCAGTCACTCCCTACTTCATTTATGTCAACCCCAAAAGACTGACTCTTCTTTAACCTGTGCTTCCAGATTATCATTCTTCCTTACTAATTCACTGTCTCTACCCAATTCTCAGGATCAGCTGGCTAGATTAACCAGGTTTGTCTCATCCCACCAAAAATGTAGTTTGGAATACTGCTTCTAATTCCATCTACACCAAAAGCTCACTGTGGCCATGAAAATGCAACACTCAGATCTCTCACTGTAGTGAGCATAACCGACAAATGGCTCTGGCTGCTGCTCTCTAAATCCACCATCCTGTTGCTGTTGAGAACACACTTCCCACTGATTTCCCCCAGCCAGTGGCTGAGTGTAGGGAAACTAAGGCCAGTCCAAGCTCTGCTGCAGTCTGAGACTCTTCCTAAGTAACTCCTCTTCCTTTCCTCTTTCTTCACATTGGACTGTGATCTAACTATTCTCTCCACCACCTCTAGGTTTCCTTTCCTTTTTCTCTTACTGATGTTCCCCCCAATAAATATCTTGCACATCAAGTATGTAATCCCATTTTGGCATCTGTTCCTAGAGGACTCAATCTGGTGCACCTCCAGAGCCAGCTCCAGAGCCAGCTTATCACTCTCAGCCTCTCACAGTCCAGCAGGCCCAACCTTAACCCTGTATGAACTCTCAGAATTTCTTATTGCCAAATAGTTATGACACTAGTAATTTGCTCATATGGAGTACTGTCATACTTTAAAAAGTGTCTAGTAGACAGGCACTCAATGAAGATTAATTCTATTTTCTTGCCCTCAAAGTTGCACAGACTAACTTGAGGTTCTCAGAAAAAAAATGAAATTTATTCAAAGAATGTAAATTAACTTACATATTGTATATCTAACAGTGTGCTAGGTGTGAAAAATTCAAAGTTCAATAAGGTATGGTTGCTATCTTCAAGGAATTCCTCACCTGTTTGTAGTAAGAGGTAACCTTTAGAAAGAACTACAGAGTTTGCAAAGCAATTTAAGATACTTTTCCTCAGTTATGCTCACAAATCCCTTTTACATGGATATCGGAGATTATTACTTTTATTTTCACCTCACAGTTGAGAAACTGAACACTTATTATGTGTTGGGTTGTACTCTAGGTACTGGGGATGGGACATTGAATAAAATAGATAAAAATTCCTGCCCTCATGGATCCTGAATTCTGTGTGGTGCTCACATAATCAGATTATTTGAGCTGGGACTCAAACACAGCTCTTCTTATAACAACAAGGGTAACTCTCCAAACATTACATTAAGCAAAAGAAACCATACAAAAAGAGTACATGCTAATAGGATTCCATTTATATAAGGTTCAGGAGTTGGTTAAATCAATCTATGATAACAGAAATTGGACCTGTCATTTCCTCAGCAGAGGGGATTGGATGAAGATTGACTGGAAAAAAGCATAAGGGAACACTATGAAATAATAGTAAAGTTTTTAATTTTGATTGGGTAATGGTTACCTAGGTTACATTTATCAGAATCCATCAGACTTCACTCTTGAGATCTGTGCATTTTACCAATTAAAATTATAACAAAAAAAAAAAGAGAATAAACAATTTCATAAACTCCTGCCTTTACCAGTATACTTTCTCTTAATTTATTAAGGCTGCAACAGCTTCTCAGTATTTTTTTGTATTTCTCCTTGACAGATAAGACAGAAGTAGAACAGAACCTGATTGTTCAGCCTTCTCTCCAACATTGGTTAACTTGCTTATATTCCCCCAATCTAGAAGGCAGATGATTTCACTTTTGTTGGTCATCTTGCACCAAATTCAACTTTAAACCACCCCTACCCTTCACTACTTTTTGTCTCTAAACATTTTCTCAAGCTTCTTTCATTTCTCTTTAATTACATCTTTTTTGTTCCATTTAATGCAGACATGCTTGCTTAGCATCATACTTCAATGTGCAATAAACATTGGTTTATTTAGGTTCTTACTCTTTCCCCCTCCAATTGTGATATTTCATTGTGTCTAGATGTTTCCAGTCAGTTGGTCATCTCAACTTCTCCTTCCTATAATCTGCTTTCCAAGTAAACAATTTCTTTGCTTTTATGATTCCAAGATGTGCTGTTAAGGTCCCCACTACTTCCAGATTATAAGTTCTTTTTTATTAGGTCGAAATAAGACCAGAATGGTATTTTCCTCAATATGTACAATTTCTTCTCATAAATGAAAATTTCTACACATTCTGCTTCTAACAGAATAACTCTCACCAACTATCCAAACTGTTGATGCCCCTGCTTCTCAACTGTATTTTTCCTCAATGCCACTATTATTCACACCTTCCCACTGCACAAGACAGAATATACATCCTCACAAATTCACCTGCAAATTCTCTCCAAGTAGCTTCAAATAATACTCTTTAGTCTTCCCCACCATGCTCTGTGAGAGAGCTGGCCTTATGGACTGCACTTAAGGCTCCCCTGCCTTCTGTCTTCTAGCAGGTTTGGCCAATTGGAAGCACCTGCAGTAGATCAAAGGATGGGAGAATTAATCCGGTCTTTATCAGCTCAAAACCCACCAATAGCTGTATTTATCTTCCAGAGGTCACACTGTAAGGTGGCTTCAGCTTTGTGGCCACCAGCACCTCTCCCTGCCTGTCAGACCTGTGTAGGCAATGGCCTCCACTGCTGGTGGCATCTCCTTACCTGTCTCACACCCTTGGAAATTGTCTGCCATCACGCTTTCCTTAACGACCCTACCCATTTCCTTCCAGAATTCTAACTGCAAATAGATCTTCTGTCTCCTTTCTCCATCTTGACAAATAGCTCTTCTTAACAGCTTAATTTTTCAAGAGACTGGTCCCCAGAGGGAGCAGAGCAGGGCAAGTGCCAAACCACAAGAAAGGGTCAAAGGCAGGAAAACCCCATTTTGCCACATGGAGAACCGAGTTGTATGAATGATAATCCACGTCAAACTATAAACAGAGAACTATATATGGATGGACATTGTCAGGAGTTTAAAACTGAACAAATTTGGCTTGAAAAGATGAAAATCCTACCCTCATTTAAAGGGTAAATCAAACATTATACTTACTAACTTGCAAAACTCTCATGTTTAAAGATAATCACTTTTCTGAAATTTTACCTGCTATAATTTAAACATAATTAGAGTTTTATTTTACTTAAAAATATTTTAAATGGTTTCAATATTTTGACAAAAAAAAAAAACCTTTAAGAAATGATAAAAATCACTCTGAGGGGAAAGATCAAGGGCCTTCTCAGAAGGTCTTGAAAGCAGGCTTGGTTCAGATCACACTGGAATCACTGAGGAGCATCTTCTGGGATGACTTCCAGAAACAGAATGTGCTCAGACTGGACAGCTGCTGTTATGTTTGCTCCCCTACCCTCCTCCAACACCAGATTTTTCAGATAAAAACAGGACCAAAGTTAATATAATGTAGAAAGTAAGTTACACAAAGAAGCCAGTGCAATTGGAAAGTATCCTACCTTGAATAATAGCAATGATCTTCACTTTTTTAATTTTTTGCACAATACTCCATGACCCAATGAAAAAGTGTGGAAAATGTATGCACTCCTTTATAAACTTCTAAATTGACACATAAAATATCTTTTTCACAACAGTTTAAATAGCTGCAAAGAATGTAATTTCCATAATATTATGAATACTAACATTACTGTTTTAACTATAGTCAGTGAAATGTAAGTATCATCAACTTGATGTCATCATCTATTTTATTAATAAATGAACAAATATATGACAGGTTTTTCTTTAATTGTAAAAAATCTGACTTAGTTCTTTTTCTTTTTGAAACCATTATTCCATGTGACTTCCCCTACAGCATGTACAGAATATGATTTTAAAGTAATATTTTTTATGCCCAAAAGTAATTTTGACCACCTTAGCACACTTCTTTGCTGCCAAAAAAACCCTATAAATTGAAATTAATTTTTATTGCCTGTGATTGTAAACATAACATCTAAGAATTATGTTTCCTTCTGGACTGAGATTCTGTTACAATTATTAGGAGTACATAATAATGATAAATAATAATTACTATTAAAAGTATTACTAGAAAATAACTGACCAAAACAATATAAGCATTTCATAGATTTTGGTGAGTAATTACTAAACACAAAAAGAAAAATGTATTGGAAATGTTCATCTTCATGAGATGAATTAGGGGTAGTGTTTATAGCTCCTTGATTGAAGACTTTGCTAACACCACTACTTTGAATTTGTCCCTTCCCTACTCTCTTCCCCAGAAGATTTTACAGCACTGAGCACAGCAACATTGTAAGATCAAGATGGATGAGAGGTCTGCATCTCTTTGGTATAAAATGGAGAAGGAGCAGCTTTAATAGGGGAAGTAGGAAAGGAAAATGACATATGAGTTATCAAGCAAATCAATTCTGTTTGAGTACATACAGAAGTCAAACAAATGAAAACTGACACTCTTAAAATCACTTTTGCTCACATACCCTTTGTTAAGCCTCCAAATGCCCTCCAGGAGATTCTATGGATGTGGTTTTATTTGTCCTACTGATAGTGTTGAGGAAAACTCTCCACATAACTCTATGAAACAGCAGCACAGGGCCTCTGTGCAACAACCTCACCTTCACAGGGAATCACCCCAACCCCCTCATCTTAGGGGTGATGCTTTACTTAATCATGAAATGCTGTTAAGCTATGAATTAAAAAATGAATTTGGCAAAATCCTAATTACCCAATACTTGATGAAGTTTATATTTTGTCGATATTGATCCATTTTTTTTCCTTTTTAGCTTTAAGATTTCATTTAAACTAGTAAAAATGAGCTATCAACTGAACTAGTCAATAAACAAACATTTAGTGAGCCCAAACCTCATGCTCTACCTTATATTAGGTCCAGAACAGGTCTCAAAATAAACAAGAGGCATGGACCTTAACCTCTGAGAGTTGCAGTCTTCCTAAAGAAAATGATATATTGCCCTCAGAAAAGATGTAACTAATACAATGATGCACTATAACTTAATACATCAAAATATAATTCAATTTAATGCAATATAATAAACACAGTATAATTTAATTGCCACATGACAAGTCCAAGGGAAAGACATAACTATGGAATATGAATTATATGAAATTAACAAAGAACTTTTCACAATGGAGAGAAATAAAATAAATTTTGAATAAAATTATTCAAATTTGCAACTTAAAAGTCCAATATCATCACTGAAGTGCATATATATTGGCTAAATTATGGACAAAAATTAAATCTATAATTAGCTATCAGAATATTGAAAATCACTGAATGCTATGGCTAAATATTCCCAGCCCCCTACCCAAATTAATATGTTGAAATCCTAATGCCCAATGTGATGGTATTAAGTGCAGCTTTGATAGGTGCTTAGGTCATGAGGGTGGAGCTCTCATGAACAAGAGTGCTCTTATAAAAGAGACTCCAGAGAGCTCCCTAACAAATTCCACCACATGAGGACAAAGCAAAGAGACAGCTGTCTCTGAACCAGGAAGCCCTCAATAAAACCAAGTCTGATGACACCATGATCCAGGACTTCCCAACTTCCAGAAATATAAGAAATAAATGTTTGTTGTTTATAAGCCATCCAGTCTATGATATTTCATTATAGCAACCCAATATTCCCTTATAGCAAGCAGTGAGATACTACTCATCATCCACTAGAATGACTATATTCAAAAAGATAAATAACAAGTGTTGATGAGGATGGAGAGAAACTTGGAACACTCATACACTGCTGGTGAGAATGTAAAATGGTGCAACCATTTTGGAAAACTTTGGCAGCTCCTCAAAACACCAAACATGGAGTTTCAATATGACCCAGCAATTCCACCCCCTAGGTATATATGCAAAAGAAATGAAAACCTGTTTCTACAAAAATATGTACCCAAATATTCATATCAACATTGTTCATTATTATCTAAGTTCATTATAATCTAAAAGTGGAAACAACCCAAATGTCCATCAATTGTTAAACAGATAATATTACTAAAAAGGAATATTATTCAGCAATAAAAAGAAATGAAGTACTGCTGCATGATGCAAAGTGGATAACCTTGGAAATATTATGCTAAATGAAGGAAGCCAGTCACAAAAGACCACACATTGTATAAATTATTTTATGTGAAATGCCCAGAATAGGCAAATATACAGAGATAAAAAGGAGATAATGGTTGCCTAGGGCTAGGGAGATGGAGGGATAGGAGAATAATGGCTAATGTGTAAAGAGTTTTTGGGGGGTGATGAAAATGTTCTAAAATTGTGGTGATGGTTGCACAACTCTGTGAACATACCAAAAAACACTGAATTTTACACTTTAAATTTGTAAATTGATTGGTATGTAAATTATAGCTCAATAAAGCTATTATTTTTTCAAAGGAAACCATACGGATTCCATCTTTATTTGCACCATTCCCCCAAATCATGCAAAGTACATGTACTTCTTTCTACTCTTTTAGTTCATTGTTTTCTGAGGCACGTCAGAACTATTTGCGCTGAACCTGCAGCCATGTGGGTGGCCCCTTCCCTTGCTGTACTCAGGGTCAGCCCACCTCCCTTGGAGAAGCATGAGCCACTCCTCAGTTGGAACGTTGTCCACCTGTTTCCCCATCTTTCCTTTGTCGTTGAAGAATTACCAAAGTCTTGACTATTAAGCGCCAAAGGTTTTAGGATTAACTCTAGCTTTCTCATGCCATCAGCTGAAGAAAGTACTGGAAAATAATCCTAAACAATAGTTGGCCTATGATTTACTTTTCACTTGCCTTTGAAATAATTTATGTGCTCTATATCACAGATTGAAATTATTAATTTCATTTTAGATGTAATATGAGCACTCCCAGAACATAACACCCTCAGTGAATAAACGGTTGATGGAAAAATATCTGAGATGTTTCTAGTATTCAGGGAAAAGCAACGGCATAATTGAACACTGTTTTAAAATAACCATAAAATGTGTAAAACGTATGCAGGTAATGAAAGGTTAGTGATCTTATCCTTTAGTTGCTTCCAGAACTATAACTAACATTTGTCTCAAGCCTGGGGACCAAAGTTAATTAATTCCTCATCTATGTACCTGAAAAAGGCAGGAAGAACCTGATATGTTAAAAAATTTTTTTAAAAAGACCTAAACCAAGATACAAGAGATTTGGGTTTATATCCTGGACCTAACATTTAATAACCATGAAAACTTTGTCTATGAGCTTCTCTGAGCCTCTGTTTCTTTGTCTCCAATGTGAGTGTAATAAAAATTGCCCTGCCTTTCTCACAGGATAGTTCTTAGGAGCAAATGTGAAAGTGTTTGGAGGAAAATATAAAAGATATATACAATATTAAGAATTATAAGTTGAGTGAGAGAATTGGACCCTCTTCAGCATGAGGTTACCTCCTCTCTCTTTGATTACCTTCTTATCTGCAAGCATTGACCCTCTTAGGAGAGTAATATGTACTGAGTTTCTTTTCTTGAAATGGCAGAGTTAAACACTTTCTCTGGCATTTTGTTTCATTCTTATGTCATTACCATTTTTCAATGAAGGATCCAAGAATAAAAGAGATTGAGTAACAAAGTTACACAGATAGTGATTTTTAGAACAAGAATTAAAACTTAACTCTAAAATTAGTTTTTTCTACTACATGACACTTTGGAGGGGGAGAACACTCCTTTACTTGGTCTCCTGAATGACCCCCATTCCTTAAGGGAACCAAATTACAATGTCCACCATACATAGCCCAGGAAATGGGAAGATAAGATGGTCTGAAGACTATTGTTAAGCTTGGATGGCAACCCCATCCAGTTTGCCCAATTTGCCCAAGATAGTCTGTCTACACTAGTTGTCCTAATGTAATTATCAATAGTATCCCTCCTTTCACTTTAAAAAATGTTTTGGTTTGGACCCCTGAAATGCTAACAGTCTTTATACCACGAAGGTTAATCAGAATCATCAATTAGATCAGAACTTCTCAACTGTCATCACTAGACATCAAAATTATGGATTTGTAAATGTGCTACAGATTTATATATTTTTAAAAGTTGTCAGAAAGAGAAAGAAAAATACCACATGATATCACTCATATGTGGAATCTAAAAAAAAAAAAAAAAAAGACACAAATGAACTTATTTGCTGATTGAAACAGACTCACAGACATAGAAAACAAACTTACGGTTACCAGTGGGGAAAAGGAGTAGGAAGGGATAAACTGGAAGTTTGAGATTTGCAGATACGAACTACTGTATATAAAAAAGATAAGCAACAAGTTTATTCTGTATAGCACAGGGAATTATATTCAATATATTGTGGTAACCTATAATGAAAAAGAATATGAAAATGAATATATGTATGTATACGTATGACTGAAACATTATGCTGTACACCAGAAACAGACATGTAAACTGACTATATTTAAATTAAAAAATAAATTAAAAAAAATTTTTTTAAAACTTGCGTGAAGCTTAGTTTCAGGGAATATATATGTCTGGGGAATATAAAAAACACATGAGCAACTAGACTGAAGAGACAATAAAAACAAGAGAAACACAGAATTCATAGACATGTAAATCAAGAATTATGACACTGTATGCATCAATATATTCAGAGAAAAATAATTCACTCACTCATAGTATTTTAAAAGACAGATTGTAATAGCAAGATATCTCCCTAATGCTTGATATTATCCCTTCCTAGGAAGCAAGTGCAGTGAGTAAGAATGTATTTCCCACTTCCCAAAGGGACATTTTAGCTAGGTTGATTATTTTGGCCCCTGTGTGTTCCTATTAGTGTATATTTTCCAGTGATCCACCCCTTGGAAAGAATATCAGCCTCAATTCAGTACTTGGTTTCCTTTCATCTACCTCCTGACTTTAAAAATAACCACAGGGATCTGTCACTTTTTACTCTTGATGTTGCCAATTTTAATATTTTCTTCTATTCTTATTGAATTATCTAATTCTTATATTGTTTTTGCTATTTAAATTCAAAGTTGTAGGTGCACATGGTGAACCTATGGAGTAACTAGAACTCTCATTTACTGCTGATGGGAGTATAAATTAGTATAATAACTTAATAAAATGGGGACGTTTCTACTATAATTGAACATACATTTATCCTCTAACTCTGTGAATCTTCCCCTAGATATAAACCCAACAGAAATTTGGTTATATCTGCAACAAAAGACATATACAGAAATGTTCATGGCAGTATTATTTATAGCACTTCCTAACAGGAAACAACCCAAATATCCATTAACATTAGAATGGATAAATAAATGTGATTTATTCATACAATGAAACAGCACACAGCAATGAAATGAGATGAATGAAAATGAAAGAACTAGTATTCCTCAATACAACATGGGTGTACTATTTCACAGTCATATTTAATGAAGTGAATTGAACTAAAAAAAGTATTATGTTTGAGTCCTTTATGCAAAATTTAAAACAGGCAAGTCTAATGCATCATGTTCAAGTTCGGTTACTTTGAGAAGACAAGGCTGGTGAGAGACACAGCAAGAGACAGATTTCTGAGGTCTGATAATGTTCTATTTCTTGATCTGGCTGGATGTTACAGGGTATGTTTTCCTTGTGATAACTCATTGAGCTGTTTATTTATGAGATATATATATATAGTTTGTAATATGTAAGTAAAATATTGCTATATACATAACATGTATATATTACACTTTTATATATATATAACACTTTAATAAGAATGTTCATTTAATTATGCATTTTTCATAATAAGTCTAATTAACATCCATTACCACACACAGCTACAAATTTTTTTTCCTGTGATGAGAACTTTTTTTTTTTGAGAAATTTTAAGATCTATTCTCTTAACAACTTTCAAATACTGTATTACTGACTATAGTCACCATGCTGTATTATATCTCTAGGACTTACTTATTTTATTACTGCAAATTTGTACCTTTTGACCCTCTTTATCCATTTCACCCACTCCCCGCCCCCTACTTCTGGCAACCACCAATCTGTTTTCTGTATCTATGAGTTCTGTTTATTTTTTTCAGATTCCACATATAGGTGAGATCATACAGTATTCATCTTTCTCTATCTAACATATTTCTCTTATAGCATAATGTCCTCAAGGCTCATCCCTGTTTTGCTAATGGCAGGATTTTCTTCTTTTTATGGTTGAATAATGTTCCATGGTATGTATTTACCACATTTTTTAATCCACTCATCTGCTGATGGGTGTTTAGGTTGTTTTCATGTCATGGCTACTAATGCTTCGGTGAACATTGAGGTGGGGTATTGATATCTCTTCGAGTTAGTGTTTTTGTTTCCTTCAAATAAATAAGTGCAATTTCTGGATCCTACAGTAGTTCTAAATTAAAAGATCCCTTGGCTGTTGTATGGAGAAAGTAATTTTGGGGAGAAGAGTGGATTCAGGCTCAAACATGAAGCTTATTAAAATGGTTCATGTGAGGTGGTTCAGGGAAGGGAAGTGAAAATGTGAAAGCATTGATTTTGAAGATGGAACTAACAGGCTTGATGAAGAAAGAAGAAGTGAGGGAAGAGAAAATAAAGCTGACTCCCAAGTTTTGAGTCTGATTAACTGTGTGATGAGAATGACCAGTGAGCTATATCTGAGGATAAACATCAAGAGCTAAATTTTTGGATATATAAAGTTTGAGATGTCAAAATTGTCAAATATTTGAAGCTTGGAAATAGGCACAGCTAGGGCAATAAATTCAGAAATTGTCAGCATATGGATGGTATTTATAGCCATTAAATTGCAATGCTTCATAATTCAGTTCTTAACCCTGCCTTATTCAACATTTTATCAGTGACTATGGATAAAAGCAAAAGCCAAATGGCAGATGAACAGTAAAGTAATATGCTGAAAGCAGTGTCAAAAATAAGAAAACAGCTTAAAACATGACACTGTTTAATAGGAATAATATAGTCATCCCCTTAGATTCAAATCATCAATTACTTCATGCTAGCACAGTGTGGCCTAACCAAAACACAAATGAATACAAAAGACTTGGAGATTTTAATATCCAATCTGATTAATTTAAATCAGCACTAGGATAGAGCAGTAAAAAATCAAACAGTCTAGAAGTCAATATAAAGAAGGTAATACAGTATTCTTGCTTCACCTTGTACTGCTAAGACCCCAGACCAAGTGCTATACTTCAAGTGTGATTTCTGAGATACAAAACAGATTCAGAGAATTTTAAAAATTGTAAGAAGCATTTAAAAACAATAACACATGAAAGCAACTGAGGGAAATAAATCTGTTTAGCTAGAAAAGGAATTCAGTAGGGAAAGATGCTGGTGTTTAGAAACTACTTTCAAACACTTCAAGGGCTGACATTTAATACTTTTTTTAACTATAAAAGGCAGAAGATGATAGAGACAGGTGGGTGAGGGGAGAGGAAAAAGAAGAAAAGAAAAAAAAGAAAGGAAGGAAGGGAGAATTTCAGGTAGATAGATGGCCTTGGCACATATAAGTAGGAATTTTATAACCATATTTGGGTTACTTTACAAAGTAATTCCCCATTACTAATTATTCCTTCCAATAGAGCCTGTAGGGCTACTTATGAAGATTTGTTGATGGGTGATCATTAGTCTAGAACCTCTAAAGTTCTTCCCAACCCTGAGTATTAATGAGTAAGACTGTGACTGACTAGGAAAAACAACATTTCGGAAAGGAAGAGAGTAAGAAAGCACAATAGAGAGAGGAAGGAAGAAGAAGAAAGGGCAGAAAAAGGGAAACAGTTCTATCATGGAAGCACTTTCTCTGGCAAGAAAAAACAAACCAGTAAGAAACACTGAAGAAACTTTGGGGAAAATAAGATCCATGGCAAGAGTGTAGGCTTCTAAAGTCAGTTTTATATCCCCAAACATCCCCCTACACCTAAAAATATTTTAATTTTTTCTAAAAGGCACTCCAACTCTGATAGATAATTAGCATCCTATAGTCATAAATAACTTAAGCCTGACAATCATTCACTTGCCACCTCTTGTTTCTTGCATTATGTTATTTTTTTTAAATGAAAAAGACTTTCAATACATACATGGTGAAATTGGATAAGCTTTTCTAAAATGGTAAAAGAATAACTCTATTTTTTGGCCCAAACATTTAGCTATTTGTGTTCTACTCCTTCAGAAAATACTTTGCTTTCATAGTAAAAGTCTTCAGAACCAAGTAATTTGAGTAGCACGCCCTTTACAACAACATTCTGCAAATTCTACTATTTCCAAATAAAGTAGTGTGCAGTTTTTCAGGACCCAGTGTTTTACTATCTAAGTTTATTTTCAGTGAATTGTTTATCCAAGAGCTTCCAATGACCATAATATTTTTTAAAGGAAAAAAGCATACTTGTTAGTAAAATGCATTATTATGTGAATGTATACACACTGATAATAAGTGACTAGCAGGATTTTATATTCATTTACTACTGTTAAGGAGGAAATAGTCATTCCACCTATTTGGTAAATAACTGTTATCATTTCTCAAAAGTGAGATGGTGACATAAATACAGATGTTAAAGGAAACTGCATGTTTCAATAAAAAGTTTGCTGTTTCTCTTGAGGTTAGCATGATGAGAAAGTTCTGAATGCTTCAAAGGATTCCTCTTTTTTAAGAAAATGGAACTGTCTACCAAGGTTGCTTTTGAAATAATACATTTAATCATTTAGCAATTATTTAACTAGAGAAGAATTACCTTATCCAGACACACAACAATATCAATAGTCCTGTTTGTAATGTACTTGACAGAGTAACATCTTAAACATCTACTTTCGATCTAATCCTCTCACTATTTTGAACAAGAAATCTAGACATAAATAAGCAGTTGGCAAACAGTAAGGGCCTAACGGGGCTTCAGTGGCCCAGAAAGAATGGATATATTCACCTAAATTGCCTAATTTATTTCATGTCTTTATGTATGTAGAAATCTTCCTTTAAGTTTCATACAACCATGGAACAGAAATAGAAAAACATTCTTTTAGTAAACTCCCTGGAGACAAAATTCTTCCCAGATATTTATTGATAGGAAAATGTAATCTAAAAATTCTTCTGCCCAGCCCCTTGGCAGCCTCCCAGCCTTCCATCTGCTCCA